>NC_059341.1:53181452-53491614 GCF_018350155.1 Leopardus geoffroyi
TGAATCATAAGCTAATTTACTGAACATGCTGCAATTTATTTGGAGAGATGAATGTGATAGGATGATGTACAAATAATTAATATATTTCCCATTCTTCCTCCACCCTCATTTGTATACTTTGGGGCTGCGATGCAACCCCATTTTATCTAGGTAGGCATCGTCCAAAAGGAGATTCTCACTCATTAGCTGTAAATCGGAAAAAATTGGGAGAAGAAGTGATTGGACAGAAGCAGCTGCCCACCCTAGTAGCATATGAACTATGATTGCTAAACTATGCAGGCAGGGAGGGTTGGAGGGGATGAAAGAGAGAAACAGAGATCTTAGAAAATATTGAAAAGGGGACTATGATAGAATCTTACTATACTTAAGAATGTAAGGCTGAGAATAGAGAGGTTGAATGCCTCTGTCTAGTGGAATGCTGGAAAGTAGCAGTGTCACAGATGTGTCCTTGCCATATAAATGCCAATAATTAGTAAAGAGGGCTGTTTGGAGAATCTCAATGGCAGAACAGGCTAAGATAGTTGGGATAAGCTAGGCATTTCTGCTACTATTACCAGGGCTTAGTTTTGCAGCAGTCAGCTTATGGCTTGATGGGGGATGAGAGGGTGTCTAAGGTAGCCTCCCTCACATGTCCGGAGACCTAGTGTTGACTATTGCCCATGATCAATGATCTGTGAGATCTCTCATGTTTCAGTAGTTGCTTCCAGGCCTCCTCCAATGGCAAGGATATTTTCCAAGAGTGTGAAGAAAAAACTAAAGCCTTCTTGAAAATTAGGTTCTGGAACTCCTACAACAGCACTTTTCTTACATTTCATTAGAGCAAGTCAAAAGGTGAGAGCTTAGCTTCAAAGAGTGGAAAAATAGATTCCACTATTTAATGGGAGGAACTGCGAAGTATTTGTGGTCATATTCAATCTACCACAGTCTGCCCTCTGGCTATGCAAAATCTGTTCATCCCTCCAAAAAAGCCTCATCTCTTGGAGTGCTGAGACCTTGTGGTAAGCAATGCTTTTGAGCATATGCCACACGTGGCTATTGAACAATTGAAATGTGTCTATTGCAAATTGAGATGTGCTGATATTTAAAATACACATAGGATTTCAAAGACTTAGTAGGAAGAATATAAAATATCTCTGTAATACTTTTTTATAGTGATTCTATTTTTCCCAGATTTCAAGGGTATAATAGACATATAACATTGTGTAAGTTCAAGGTATACAACATGGTAATTCCATATAGGTATATACTGTGAAATGATTACCATACTAAGACTAATTAACACATCCATCACCTCACGTAGTTACCCATTGTGTATGTGTGTGTGTGTGTGTGTGTGTGTGTTTCAGAGCTTCTAAGATCTACTCTTTCAGCAACTTTCAATTATACAATATAGCAGTGTTAACTATAGTCACCATGCTATTCATTATATACCCAGAACATATTCATCTTGTAACTGGAAGTTTGTACCCTGTGGCCACCTTGGCCCATTTCTCTCTCCACTGCCCCCCCTGCAAGGCCACCCCTGCCAATCTGTTGTTTCTGAGTCTAGTGTTTTATTTCCATAATGAGGTGAGATCATACGGTATTGTCTTTGTCTGACATTTCATTTACATTAATGACCTCAAGTTTCATTTATATTGTCAGAAATGCCAGAATTTCCTTCTTTTTTATAGTTGAGTAATATTAACCTTGGATTGCAACTAACTTGTTCTGTGAGTGTTCTACAAGATGAACAAACATTTCTAATAAGTTTTAACTTGATAAATGAGTGATGTCTTGCAATACAAGTAGTATGTGACACTGAATGTCACATGATCACAACTGAGCCAAGGTTACTCTCTCTCTCTCTGTCTCTCTCTCTCACTGCAGGATTGTGGGTGATAATCTCCCATGCTTGGCTACTTGGTCTCAGGCCATGGTGTTTGGCAGAAATCAGAAAATCTGATTTCTGAAAATCAGAAATGTTTTTCAGATTTCTGGCACTAGTGTATTTTTTGTCACATCAAAGCACCTATGGATAGTCCTCTGCTTTTTCATGCAAGAGTAAGCTTAGGAATGCTTTGATGAAATCTAGGTCAGTCTGCCTGCAGATATAGAACCTTTCCTCTGCTGCCTCATTGCCAGTTACACAGTGTATGACAAGAGGTTATTAATACTATACTGTAGTCAATGCCTGTGTGAGCGTATATAATGGTCTCCATGCAGAAAAAATTGAAAAGGAGGTAAGAAGGTGATGATTACAGTGGAAGTTAAGAAGGAGATCATTGGAAATATGAATGAAGTATGCAAGTGGCTGAAATTGCAAGATTTTATAAGAAGTCTATGTTTGCATCTTGTCTGCAGAGGAGGAAGAGAAAAAGGTGAAGGAATCCCTCACTTCAAATGAGATTAGGGAGATGTGTTAAATGTGGGAAACTGCAAAATTCTGTAGAAAAGCACCATCCAAATAAGGCTGTAGCAGAGTGAGCAATGAATCTGTTTAACGACAATGCAATGTCACATTTCTGCAAAATCCTCAAAAGGAGGCGTGTCATTGGATAGTTTTCTTGCTAAAGTTACATGAAATAAAAAGAATCCATTGAGCCAATGGATAGCAGTGATTCCGTTAGTGATAGTGAAAGTTGTCCTACACAATAACCCTCTTCCCTTGTCTCCCTCACACCAGCCACAAAGGTTTTCAAAGGTAATTGCAGGTTAATTTGTTTATTTTTCTTTATATTTTGTATTTTCTTTATTATTTTGTATTATAGTACTGTAATCATTTTTATATGAATATTTTTGGGTCGTGGAACGAATCATCTGAGTTTCCATTATTTCTTATGGGGAAATTTGCTTTGATATACAAATGTTTTGGATTAAAAGCATGTTTGTGGAATGAATTATGCTCTCAAACCAAGGTTTTACTGTACACACACACACACACACACATTTTCTTTATTCATCTGTTGATGGACACTTAGGTCATTTCTATGTCTTGGCTATTGTAAAAATTCTTTAATGAACATGGGGTACAGGTATCTTTTCATTTCCTTCAGATATATACCCAGAAGTGGGATTGCTATATTATACAGTAATTCTGTTTTTAGTTTTTTGAGGAACCTCCATTCTGTTTTCCATAGTGACTGTACCAATTTATATTTCCACCAATGGCACACTTTTCTCCACATCCTTGCCAGCACTTGTTACGTCTTATCTTTTGATACTAGCCGTTCTAACAGGTGTGAGGTGGTATCTCGTGGTTTTGATTTGCATTTCTGTGATGATTAATGTTAAGCATATTTTCATGTGCCTGTTAGCCATTTGAATATCTTCTTTGGAAAAATGTCTTTTCAAGCCCTTTGCCCACTTTTATTTATATTTATATTTATATTATTTATATTTATATTTATATTTATATTTATATTATTTATATTTATTTTTTTATTGGTTTCAGGAGTAGAATTTAGTGATTCATCACTTACATATAATATCCAGTGCCCTCCTTAATGCCCATCACCCATTTAGCCCATCCTGCCACCCGCCTCCCCTCCAGCAAACCCTCCAGTTTGTTCTCTGTATTTAAGAGTCTCTTATGGTTTGCCTCCCTCTCTGTTTTTATCTTATTTTTCCTTCCCATCCCTTATGTACATCTGTTTTGTTTCTTAAATTCCACATATAAGTGAAATCATGATATTTGTCTTTCTCTGACTGACTTATTTCACTTAGCATAATACACTCTAGCTCCAGCCACATCATTGCAAATCCTTTGCCTGCTTTTAAATCAGTTATTTGTTTCTATATTTTTGCAATTGAGTTGAATTCTTTATATATTTTGGATATTAACTCCTTATCAGATATATGGTTTATGAATATTTTCTACCATATCTTAGGTTGCCTTTTCCATTTTGTTGATGATTTCTTTTGCCTTGTAGAAGCTTTTTAGTTTAGTTTAGTTTAGTTTAGTCTCACTTGTTTATTTTTGCTTTTGTGGCTTGTGCTTTTGGTGTCATGTCCTAAACATTATTGCCAAGGACAATGCCAAGGAACTTTCCTCTATGTTTTCTCCTAGGAGTTTTATGATTTCAGGTCTTATATTTAAGTTTTTATTCCATTTCAAGTTAATTTTTATGAGCGGTGTAAGGTAGGAGTTCAGTTTCATTCTTTTGCATGTGAATATCTAGTTTATTGAGTATCTTTTCTCCATTGGGTATTCTTGGCTCTCTTGTCAAATATTAGTTAACTGTATATGCATGCAGTTTTCTGGGTTTTTGATTCTACAGTGGTCTATGTGTCTATTTTTATGCTGATAACATACTTTTTTGATTTACTATAGCTTTGTAATATAGTTTGAAATCAGGAAATGTGATGTTTCCAGCATCATTCTTCTTTCTCGGGATTGCTTTGGCTATTCTGAGTTGCATGTGGTTCCATATGAATTTTAGGATTGTGTTTTCTTCCTCTGCAAAAAAAAAAAAAAAAAAAAAAAAAAAAAGTCCATTGGAACCTTAATAGGGATTGCATTGAATCTATAAATAGCTTTGGTTAGCATGGACATTTTAATAGTATCAATTCTTCCACTCTATGAACATGACTTGTATTTTCTATTTATTTGTATCTTCTTTAATTTCTTTCATCAAAGTTTTATAGTTTTCAGTGTAGACTTTTCACCTCCCTACTTATATTTACTCCTAAATATTTTATTGTTTTGATGTTATTGTAAATGGATTTTTTTCTTTATATCTTTTTCAGTAATTCATTGTTACTGTATAGAAACACAACTGATTTGGGGCCCAGTTGTGCATGGGTGGCCCAGTTGGTTAAGTGTCTGACTCTTGATCTCAGCTCAGGTCTTGATCTTAGGGTTGTGAGTTTAAGCCCTGCATTGCATTCTGTGCTGGGCATGAAGCCTAGAAAGAAAGAAGGAAAGAAGGAAAGAAGGAAAGAAAGAAAGAAAGAAAGAAAGAAAGAAAGAAAGAAAGAAGAAAGAAAGAAAGAAAGAAAGAAAGAAAGAAAGAAAGAAAGAAAGAAGGAAAGAAGGAGGGAGGGAGGGAGGGAGGGAGGAAGGAAGGAAGGAAGGAAGGAAGGAAGGAAGGAAGGAAGGAAGACACAACTGATTTTTGATTTTGAGTCCTCACTGGGTTTACTAGTTCCTACAGTTTTTTGGTGTAGTCTTTATAATTCTATATGTAGAATTATATATATATGGAGAGAGAGAGAAGATAATGTCATCTGCAATAAAAATACTTTACTTTTTTCTTTCAATTTTGGTACCACTTATTTCTTTGTTTTGCCTAATTGCTCTGGTTAGGTCTTCCAGTATTATGGTGAATACAAGTATTGAGAGTAGGCACCTTTGTCTTATTTCTTGAAAGTTTCAACCTTTCATCATTGAGTATGATGTTAGCTGTGGGCTTATCATATAAGAACTTTTGTTAAGGTACATTCCTTCTACACCCAATCTGTTAAGGTATTTGTTATGAATAGATGTTGAATTTTGCCAAATTCATTTCCCACATTTATTAAGATAATTATATGATTTTTATTGTTCATTCTGTTAGTGTGATGTATCACATTTATTGATTTGCACATGTTAAATCATCCTTCCATCCCAGGTATGAATCCCACTTGATCATGGCATATGATCTTTTTAATGTGCTATTGAATGTGGTTTGATAGTTTGAGGTTTTTTGTTTTTTTTTTTTGAGAATTTTTGCATTAGTATTCACTAGGGATATTGGTTTATAGTTTTCTTATAGTGTTCTTATCTGGCTTTGGTATCAGCGTAGTGCTGACTTCATAAAATGAATTTGGGAATGCTCCCTCTTCAACTGTTTGGAAGAATTTGAGAAGAATTAGCATTGATTCTTTAAATGTTTAGCAAAATTCACCAGTGAAACCATCTGATCCTTTGACTTTTTTTATTACTGGGTGGGGAGGTTGCTTACTTTTCCAATTGTTTTATACATTATTGATCTGTTTAGATTTTCGGTTTCTTTCTGATTCATCAATAGGTTGTATGTTTCTAGAAATTTGTCCATTTCTTCTAGTTTGTGCCATTTGTTGTTGTGTGCAGTTGTTCATAGTAGCCTCCTATGAGTCATTGTATTTCTGTGCTTTCAGTTTCAACATCTCCCCTTACATTTATAACTTTATTTTATAAATTATTAATAAAATATAATTTCATGTGAGTTCTCTCTCCCTTTTTCTTGACTCTCTTTTTCTTTTTCTCTCCTCTTTCTAGCTAAAGTGTTGTCTATTTGATTTCTCTTTTCAAAGACCCAACTCTTAGTTTTGTTAGCCTCTTTTATTGTGTTCCTGTCCTCTATTTCATTTATTTCTGTTCTAATTTTATTATTTTCTGCCTTCTGCTAATTTTGGGCTTAGTTTGTTTTTCTTTCTCTAGTGTCCTGTGGTGTAAAGTTAGGTTGTTTATTTGAGATCTTTTCTTTTTTTCTTGATGTGTGCATGTGTTAATGGGTATAAAGTCTTTCACTTTGACAATTTAATCATAATGTGTCTTGGTATAGCCCTTTTGGGGTTCGACTTATTTGGAATCCTTTGGGCCTCATGAATCTGGACGTTCCTCTCTCTCCCCAAGTTTGGAAAGTTTTCCGCCATTATTGCTTTAAATACACTTTCTGTCCCTTTCTCTTTCTTTTCTCCTTCTGGAATTCCCATAATGGATATATTGCTTTTAAAGTGGTATCCCAAAAGAGTATCAGAGACTTTCTTCACACTTTTATTCTTTTTGCTTCTCTCTGGATAATTTAAAATGACCTATTTCCTGGTTAATTATTTGTTTGTTCTTCTGTTTGGTTGATTCTGCTGTTGAAGCTGTCTATTGAATTCTTTCATTCAGCATTTATATTCTTCAGCCTTAAGATTTCTGTTTTTTGTTTGATTTGTGGCTCCTGTTTCTTTGTTGAACTTCTCATATTATTTGTGCATTTTCCTTCTTAATTTTGTTTAGTTGTCTGTGTTTTCACTGAACTTCTTTTAGAGGACTGTTCTGAAGTCTTAGACATTTTATAGATCTTTGTTTTTTTAGGGTCTATTATTGGAGCTTTATTACTTTTCTTTGGTGATATCATGTTTACCTGATGCTTTGTGATCCTTAATTTCTTGCCTTGGTATCTGCTTATTTGAGTAACTTGTCTCTGCTTCCAGACTTTACTGGTTCACTTTGGTGGGGAAAGGCCTTCACCAGTGAGCTCAGCTTGGAGTATTGAATAGGTCAGCTGGTACTATCCTTGGGCAGGCAGAGATTGCTATTAGGGCCTTTATTTGGATAAGGCTACTGGCCATGTTCTGAGGTTGGGGTGGGAGTGCAACAGGCTGGATTCTATGTTTAAGCAATGCCACTGAGTGGGATCCCTCACTGGGCAGGGCTGCTGGCTATACTCTGTAGTCAGGTGGGGCTGCCAGCAGGATTCCTCAGTCACTTCTGATCATGTGAGGTCACAGCCTGTGTTCCCTAACATACTAGTGTCCCTGGTTGGACTCCACAATTGGGCAGGTCTATGGGGTGGGCTTAATAATTGCTCCTGGTCATGTGGGTTTTCATGCTATGTTCCCCAACCACCTGGTGCTATTGGCTAGACTCCGTGTTCAGGCAGGGCCTCAGGCAGAGCTTCACAATTGGATGAAGCCTCGGGTTGTGCCCTGTGATCAGGCAGGGCTCTAAGTTGTGTCCTGAAGTTGGGCAGGGGCACAAATTGAACTTTTCCCCCAGGTAAGCCACTAGCAAGTATCCACTGTATGGCAAGGTTCTTAGGTTCTTAGGTTCTTAGGTCAAGTGGGGGCTCCAGATGTGTCCCACAGTTGGATGGGGATAGAGACTGTGCTCTGTGGTTAGGTAGAGTTGTTTTCCATGTTCCTTATCAGTGGGGCTGCAGGCTATACTATGCAATTGGGCAAGGTCACCGGCTGAGCTCCCTGCATTGGTGAGACTACTGGCTATGTTCAGCAATCAGTCAGGGCCACACATTGGGTTCTGTAGCTTGCCAGGGTCATTGTTTAGGCTCCTTGGTTATGCAAGGCCAGAGACTATACTTAGCAGTTGGATAGGGCTGCTGCCTTGGGTCCCCACCCAAGCATGGCTGAATATGACTCCATGGTTGCCTGGGTTCTTTGGTTGGGCTTCCTGGTCAGGCAGGACTGAAGGCAGTGGGGTATGCCTTCTAATTTGCTTCCTTACCCAGGCTGGGTCATAGAATGGGCTCTACTGCCCATACAGCTCATTGGCTGGGGACTCAAATTAGGCAGAACAGCCAACTGAGCTCCCTGACAGCATGGGGCAAAGCCCCTAGCTAGGATCAGCTCAGGCTCCACTGTAAGCAAAAATGTGTTCCGCCATGATCTGAGTGTTGGTTGCTGTAGGCTCTGGCCAACACTTCTGTGTCTGTCTGATCCCCAGTGATCAAGCCCCACAAACTCTCCCAATGATCCCCTTGAGACAAGATTCAAGTGGGCCTCACAGGATGTGTCCGAGAATGCTGGGGGGATTTGATGTCCACCTTGCACTCTTTTTACTCACTAGATAAATTGAAGGCCAGGGCATCCTCTCAGTAAGGCACTGTGCTGGCCTTGGGGAGGGGTGATGTGGTCCATGGTGAGTACTTTATTTTTTATTTTTTATGTTTTCTCAGGGTGGGTACTTTGTCTCACCTCCCAATTCTGGGATTTTCACAGTGGTATCTTGTTTATGGATAGTTGCTAGTTGTTCTTGTGAAAGGGACTGAAGTCGGGAACAACCTATGTTGCCATCTTATTGATATCACTCCCTGATTCTATGTTGAAATGATAATATTTTGAAAAATTGGTTAAATAAAATATTTTATTAAGATTAACTTCACTTGTTTTTACTTGTTTTAAAGTCTTTTTTTCTTTTTATTTTTTAAATGTGGCCACTAGAAAAATTTAAATAACATATGTGTTGAACATTTTATTTTTATTGGACAGCACAAATTTAGAGCAGTAGTTGGCAAACCTTTTCTGTAAAATGGCCAGATGAATGTTTTAGGCTTTGTGGGCTATAGGATCTCTGTTGCAACTACTCAACTCTCTCTGCAGTGTAAAGCAGGCAGAAATAAGATAAAAATAAAAGAGCATGTCTTTGTTCCAAAACAACCTTGTTTATAAAAACTAGTGTCAGGCTGGATTTGGCCTGCAGGCTAAATTTTGTGATACCCTGTTTAGATCATTGACATTTAATGTAATTATTGGTATGGTTGGATTTCAGTGTACCTTTTATTTTGGTATGTGTTTGTTCTTTCAGGGTTTTGTTCCTTTTCTCCTTTTTTTTTTTTTTTTTGCCTTTTCTTGGATTATTTGAATTTTTTGTTTAATATTCCATTTTAATTTATATCTTGGGTTTTTGGTTATAATTTTATGTTATTTTTTAGTGGTTGTTATAAAGATTACAATACACATATTTAAACTTTCAAACACAGCTAGAGTTAAAAAAACTTACCTTAGATCATTTGATGCTGTCCCATAAGTACTTGAGGTTCTGTTATTTTTTTTTAATCTTTTTTTTCCCTCTCTGTTCTTCGTTTGGATAATTTTTATTGGTATGTTTGCAAGTTCACTGACTTCTTTGTAAACTTCATTCTGCTCTTGAAGCCATCCATCAGAATTTTTATTTCAAGTATTTTATTTTTAAGTTCCTAAATTTTTCCTTTTTCCCTTTTTTATAGGGTGTATTTCTTTGTTGTGATTTTCTATCTTTTCCTGCATTTTGTATTTTCCTATACTACATTGGACATAGTTATTAGAGCTGCTTTTCCTTGTTAATGGGTCTTTGTGTGTCAAGTAATTTGGATATTATCTGGAACATTGTGAATATGATATGTGCATATATAGGTGCTGTCATACTCCTCTGGAGAATGTTGCTTTTCTTTTAGCGGGCAATCTTCCCAAGTAGTTGCACACTGTCAGCTTTGGCTCATCTTTTGTGACAAGCGTTTTCAACTCTGTTCAGTTTTCTAAGGCTTTGCTTGGGTCTATGTGCAGATGTGGTTCAAAATGTAGGGTAAGATTTGTGGGGATTTATACACAGTATTAGGAGAAACCCTTCTGTGGCTCTGTCTCTTCTATTCTCCTGACTGCTGGGGCTTCTTTTTAGGAGCTCCTTTTTGCAAAAAGAGATGTTGGGGTTTCTTTTCAAAAAAATTTTTGTTTTAATGTTTATTTATTTTTGAGAGAGAGAGAGAAGGTTGGGGGGAGAGAGAGAGAGAGGGAGAGAGAGTCAGAGCACGAGCGGGGGAGGGGCAGAGGGAGATGGAGACACAGAATCTGAAGCAGGCTCCAGGCTCCAGGTTCTGAGCTGTCTGCCCAGAGCCTGATGCAGGGCTCGAACTCATGAATGGCAAGATCATGACTGGAGCTGAAGTCAGACACTTAACCAACTGAGCCACACAAGTACCCCAAAATGTTGGGGTTTCTGAGTTTTAGGTGTCTGCATTGTGCTACTCTCCAACAGGGGCCCAACCTTAGAGCAAAGAAATAAGACAAAAATTAAGTGAAATTTACCCCAGTGTGGATTGCCTCTCCAAGTGTTGACTCCCCTGCCTTTATGTTTGAGAGTCCTTAAATAGTTTATTTTTTTCCAGAGTTTTTAGTCGTAATCAGTAAAAGGGATGGGCTGTAAGACACTTGCACTGCCATCATAGAACCTACATCACCTTTCTTACGATTGTTTGGTTTTCTTCCCTTTTGTTTTATCAATCTTTATGTATTTCCATGTGATAGATGTCCTTTTGCTAAAAACAAACTGTTGTTTAGATTTACTTGGAAAGTTTTGTCACTTAGCTATAGAACTAAGTCTGTTTACCTTTAATGTAATTATGTGTTTGAATTTACATCTACCATTTTACTTTCTACTTTTTACTCTTCTAAACTGTTCTTGATTCTTTACTTTCTCTCTTCTTTTAGATTGATTGATTTTTATATTTCCATTTCCCTCCTAATTCAGAAATTATTTATTCAGTTTATATTCATTTAACATTACACATGAAATTATAAGAGTATATTTAAATATTAAATCTACTATTAACTGGTACTTTTACTATCCTTTTGGACAATACAAATAATTTTAAGTCCCCATTTTTATTGGTTTATGAAATTCATATACTTTATTTTATTTATACCTTTTCTTTTTCTCTGTAATCTTTTATGCATCCTTATTTTTCATCAGAAATAATTTTTATTGTGAATGAAGAACATTGATTGGGATTTTCTATGGGTGGCAAACTCCATTTTTTCTTGTCTTATAACTTTCCTTATTCCTTTGTTTTAAAAAATTTTTAATGTTTATTATTTTTGAGAGAGACAGAGTGCACATAGGGGAGGTCAGAGAAGAAGAGAAACACAGTCCAAAGCAGACTCCAGGTTCTGTGCTATCAGCACAGAGCCCAACATAGGGCTTAAACCCATGAATCATGAGTTCATGACCTGAGCCAAAGTTAAACCCTCAACCAACTGAGCCACCCAGGCACCCTGTCCCTTCTTTTTTATCCTTAAAGTATCCTTTTCCTAAGTATACAATTCAAGGTTGGAAATTATTTTCTTCATCTCATTAACAATGTCATTGTAGCTTCCTCTGTTGCCATTGAGAAGTCAGCTGTGAGTCTTTATGTGGCCTTTTTGAAAGCAGTCTATCTTTATTTCTTCTGACTCCATTTAATATCTTCTTCTTATTTTGATTTTTAAATTCCACATGAAGGCATGTTAATATAGATTTATCTTTAATTATTGTTTGGCATTCACTGAGTTTTTTGAATGTGTGGATTTATATCTTTAATATTTCATGTGTAATTTGATTTACTATTTAATGAAATAAATAGTATTTCATAGCTAATTGCTATTTCCAATCCACAAAATTTCATGTTATGTTTTTCAGTTAATGAATTATTATTCAGTTTTTTTCTCATATCTGCCATGTCACAGTTTATACTTTCTATTCCCCTACAAAAAACTATTAATTTTTGTTGACTTTTGCAGGCATTTTAAATACAATTATTTTATCATTTGAGGTTGATGATTCCAATAAGTCATATTTTTTGTTTTGCTTCTTTTTTGGGTGGTGTCTAATTGTTTATTTTGTCGGCTTTCATCCATGGTCTTATCTTTCCTTGTGTTCCTGATTTTATTTGACTTTGTGATATTATATTAAAATTGTTTTACTAATCATAAGGAAATGCAGTTCAAAACCACAAGGAGGCCTCCCCTCATACTTGTTAGAATCGTCACTATCAAGAAGATAAGCAACAGCAAGTGTTGGTGAAGATGTGGATAAAAAGGGAATATTTGTGCGCCATTGGTTGGAATGTAAATTGTTTCAACCACTATGGAAAACTGGAGGTTGCTCAACAATTTAAAACTAAAAATACCATATGAACCAGCAATCCTACTACTGGATATTTATCTGAAGAAAATGGAAACACTAATTTAAAAAGATATATGCACCCCTATGTTTATTGTGGCATTATTTACAAAAGCCAAAACACGGAAATAACAAATGTACATTGATGGGTGAATGGATAAAGAAGCTGGTATTTTCATAACAATGGAACATTATTCAGCTATAAAATAATGAAATCTGGCCATTTGCAACAACATGGATAGAACTTGAGGACTTTATGCCAAATGAAATAAATCAGATAGAATAAGATAAATACTGTATGATCTCATATATGGAGTCTAAAAAAAAAAAAAGAAAAAAATGAACTTATAGATACAGACAGATTTGTGGTTGCCTGAGGTGGGGTGTGAGGGAATGAGTAAAGGGGGTCAAAATATAAAATTTCCAATTATAAAATGGGTAAATCATGGGATGTATAGTAATGTACAGTATAGTGATGACACTTAATACTCCACTGCATATTTGAAAGTAGCTAGGTGAGTGGATTTTGAAAGTTCTTATCACAAGAAAAAAAATTATAAAAAAACATTATTTGGAAAATATTTCTTATGTCTTTTATATATCATCTTTCATAGAGGATTTTCTGTTGCTTTTTCTAGGCATATGGGGTCTTGCCAGTCCAGAACCACTTTAAATGAAGTTTGAGATTTCAGCATCCCTACAGATGGTGCAATGTTGAGCCACATGTTCAAAGAGGGCTTGCTAACCTCCAGCTTATCTTCTAGGTATAGCTCTTTGTAGTAGGTTAATTATTTAAAAAAAATATTAATGTTTATTGTGAGAGAGAGACAGACAGACAGACAGAGCATGAACAGGGGGAGGTGCTGAGAGAAAGGGAGACACAGAATCAGAAGCAGACTCCAGGCTCTGAGCTGTCAGTGCAGAGCCCGACACCAGGCTTGAACCCATGAACCGTGAGATCATGACCTGAGCCAAAGTCAGAAGCTTAACCAACTGAGCCACCCAGGTGCCCCTGCAGTGGGTAAATTATTAATGTTTCTTCTCCTAAAAAGTTCCTGATTTTGAGTTCTATTTCTCCAGTCCCACAAGACCACCAAAAGCACTGCTAAGCCTTTCTTTTTTTTTTTTTTTTTTTCAACGTTTATTTATTTTTTTTGGGACAGAGAGAGACAGAGCATGAATGGGGGAGGGGCAGAGAGAGAGGGAGACACAGAATCAGAAACAGGCTCCAGGCTCTGAGGCATCAGCCCAGAGCCTGACGCGGGGCTCGAACTCACAGACCGCGAGATCGTGACCTGGCTGAAGTCGGACGCTTAACCGACTGCGCCACCCAGGCGCCCCACTGCTAAGCCTTTCAACTACTCCTGCAGGAATGGTCTATAATACTCTTAGGGTAAGTATGCTTTGAGTACCTTAGCCTATATGTCTGACTACTTGTTTTCTACCGTATCTTGTTCCAACAAATTCTGGAGTATCTTGTGAGCAATTTAATATCTTTGAGAAGAATCTTGTCTGTAGTCTTATGTTTATCATCCATACTCAGGTTTACGTATCACTTCATTTGGCTACGTTTTTTCTTCATCTTCAAGTTAAGAATTACATTAATAACTCTAAAACATGTGACAAAACTGAGAGTGTTAAGGAAATATGGTGATAGTGGTATCAGTATCCAAGTTCACAAGACTTTTTTAATTACAAAGCTTCACAAACATCTTAATCATGCACATCTGTTTCCCATAAGAATCATGAGATTTCCTCCTAGGAATTATTGAACATGTCAATCATAATTTAGAATTTATGCAAAAAAAAAAAACCCAAAAAAACAAAAAAACAACACTGAGATACCAAAATGTGAAGTTGCTTAAGGAAAGCAGTGAGTAAATATTTGCACTACATGATCACATATAGTTATCAGTATCTACGTTTGGGATTTTAGGCATTCTTATGAGCTCTTCGTGAAAGTTTTTAGATCATTGCACGGTATAGTTTTAGACATTTGAATGAATTCTCATTTTGTTTTGTTTTTAAATGTTTATTTATGTTGAGAAAGAGGTAGAGAGCAAATAGGGGAGAGGCAGAGAGAGAGAGGAGCAGGCTCCATGCTGTCAGCACAGAGCCTGATGCAGGGCTTGAACTCGCAAACTACGAGATCATGACTTGAGCTGAAACCAAGAGTCAGACACTTAATTGACTGAGCCACCCAGAGCTCCTGAGTTCTCTTTTTGAATTAAATGTATTCTTCCATTCAAAAAGAGCTCAAATGTAAGATTTTATCCTATATTTTAAAGAAATTTAAATTTTTGTCATAGTAGCTACAGATGAAGTAAATGGAATTTTGAGAGAAATGTCTACTATCTACTTCTACTGGGCAAAATACTATGGTGCTACCTGGACAAAGAAAACAAGGAGGCTGCTTACCATAATAACAAGTCAGGATCAAGGTAAGAGATTAAACCTACCACTGTTTTTGAATATCACATATGATAAACTCCAAAGGTGCTGCCTCTTTTAGCAATGCCTTAGCACAAGATTGTCTCACATGGAAGTATATTGTAAATGTTACATGATTCCCAATATAGCACCAGGCTGCAGTCCTGGAAAAGCTTCTATTTATATCTCTTAGAAACAGCTTTTATCAGGAAGTGTTTTGCCCTCCTGACCAGCCTTCTCATAACCTTCCTGAGAGTGCCTTCTCTGAAGTGACATAGGGACCTAGGGTTTACTTTGTTAAAATAAAATGCATGATAGAATGATTAAAAAATATAGAGAGAGGACATAAGGATAAGATGGTATGATTGTCAGCCATCATAGAATCCTAAACTGAGAAATCTGAACCAAGATACCACATTCATTTAAAATAAATCTTATGCAGGGGTGCCTAGGTGGCTCAGTTGGTTGAGTGTCTGACTTGGGCTCGGGTCATGATCTCGCAGTTTGTGAGTTCAAGGCCTGTGTCGGGCTCTGTGCTGACCCTGGGGCCTGTTTCTGATTCTGTGTCTCCCCCCTGGGCCCCCCCTCCCCATTCATGCTCTGTCTCTCTCTCTCTCTCAAAAATAAACATTAATTTTCTTTTTTTTAATAAATCTTACACTGCAGTGGGCTCTTGAGAGTATTGAGTCTTGAGTTTTTCTTGCTTGATCTTGGTCAGCTCCTTTAAATTTTGCCTATTGATTCTCTTAAATGAAACTAAGTCAGCTGCTTATAAGGATACTTTAGTTCCAAATAAGGCATGTCTTGACTTAACCCCAGTAAGAAAAGGAAAAAACAAAACAAAACACACCACACTGCACTTTTATGACATTTAGTTGGCCCTATTGGGCTTAAATAGAATAAGAGCTATCAGTCAAAACCTGCTGGTTCCTGATAACCATAATTTTACAAGGGGCGTAAGCAGAACTTATTTAAGAGGTGCAGTCGCACCAATATTTGTTCCTGACTTTTTTTCTTTGTACTGGTCTGTGTTTTCCTTTCTTTGAGAATGAATGGTTTAAGAATCATGAGTCTCTTTGATTTGGGGATGACTTAAATGGGGTGTGATGGAATATCTAAAATCTTGGAATTTTTGTTTCATCAAAAATGTTTGAGATGAAGCATTTAAAATATATTAAAAGGCAAACATGAAACACGGAATAGAAATATCCCTGCAGGTTTTTATTAACTCAGCATGATTAAACACTAAGCAAGGAAAAAGATACCAAGGGAATGAAGAGTTAAATTCTGAGTCTAGTTGGAATTGAATGTGCACGTGCTAGAGATTTCCAGGGAAGCATGTGTGCCTTATGCATGAAAAACAGTTGGGAAGAGGGGCTCAATAAGAGAAACCACTTGGGAAGAAAGGTTACATGATGTATGAGCTAGTGAAATTTCAGCATGTAGAAAGTGCATAGCCATTCTTAATAATCAAGTAAAATTATCCTCAGGCCAAAGTAAGGTCTAGAGAGAGTGGATCAGTGTGACACCTTTATTTTTTACTCCCTGTTCATCATTCTGCCTTAATTATCTAATTTGACTATACCTCAGGTCTCTCTAAGGTCTAGAGAGAGTGGATCAGTGTGACACCTTTATTTTTTACTCCCTGTTCATCATTCTGCCTTAATTATCTAATTTGACTATAACCATAGTATTTAACATTGAATTAAGAACTTTCCATGTTTCTGGCATGCTTTAATGTATCAACTCTTTAAATCTTCTTAACAAACCTATGAAGCAGAAAACTGTTTTACAGATGAAGAAACTAAAACATATGAGTGGTGAGGTTCTTTGAGCAAGATCAAACGGCTGTAAGTGGTAACCTAGCTACAGTGTCTGTTCCTTCACCACTTACATCAGACTCCTGGCTGCATACCTTACTTAGCCCAGTGACTGTGAGACCATGTAGGGTCACTTGTAACATTTGTATAATTGCTCAGAATCTCTAGGACACTTAAGATTCAGAGACCGTTTTGGCCTTAGTGAGCTGAATCTCACGTGCCTTTATGTTTTCTGATGTAAAAAATAACAAAGACTCCCTTCATGTTCCATTTTAAGGGAAAAAAAAAAACATTTTGTAGACAACTATAAAACATTTCATATACTGCTATGTTCCTGGTACTATTTGAAACATTTGACATTTACTCCTTGGAGGTATTTGATGTTAGTAATATTATTTCTATGTTAATGAAATTCAGTGCAGACCTGGTATTTAAACCTAGTTTGTTTTTTATTTCAAAGCAAGCATTCTCTTGCAAATTGTTACAAAGAAAATTTAAGGTTATTTTGGTTATAAATGACAGGATGTTTTTAATTTTGAATACCTCTAGGAGCAGCTATCCAAATAAATCTATATCTGGAGGTGGAATCTGACTACTGGCCAGTCTGAGGAAATTCCCAGCTGATAGGCTGATGAGCCACTTATGTAAAGATGGAAGAACTATCATGAGATTCTTATAGGAATGCTATTCCCATATCTTCCTCTATCCTAAGAAAAAACCCAAGAGGGTAGACCAGCCTGCATTTAAACTCAAAAGGTAAGGAACTTCTGCCTTCTGGTATTGGTGGCATTTCTGATAATATTATTCTCTCGGTAAAAGGAATCTCATAGGAGACCATAGTGGCAATCTTAATTTTGCTCAGAAATGTACAATAATACACACAGAAGCACTAAGATAGCAAGAAAAGAATACCTCAGGTGGTTTTCAGAGAATAACTCAGGTGGTTTTCAGAAGAAGATTATTTGAAAACAGAAGTCAATGCACTTGACCTCTAAGCATGCTGTTCTCTGGAAATTGGTTGGACAGAAATGAGGAACAACTCTGTGATGAAAGAGAGTGGTATGAATTGTATTGGGTTGATTTAGTGGCAGCCGCTCAACTCTTACACAAATGGAGCAAAAATGGAAGTAAAAATAGAGTTGCTAGAGCCCTGAAGGCAAAACTGATTATGAGGCAAAACTGTTGGCTTCTTCATATCCTATTTGTTGCCAAGCTCATAGTTAGCGACTTTCTGGATGGGCGACTGGCCCTATCTATCAACAGATTCCTAGCATTACGTTGGGATCACAGGCCAAGTTGTGATAGAGCCACTGTGTTCTTGCCTTCTCAGCAGATAAAGAGGTGCAAAGGCAGTAGGGAAATCTTAGAACTAATGGTATTTTGTCTCTTCAATATAAGTGGCATCATCAGAAGACAAGGACAGTAGCAGTTACTATACAGTACCGTCTACCTCATGAAGTTCCCCAAGGTCCCTAGGTGTGCCATGTGGTAGGCATTTTAGTGTGTGTGAAAATGTTGATTGTTGAAACGTTTCATAATGGTGTGACTAGTTGTAAACAAATTGATGTTTTTCTACACTTCCCGTTAACTGTAATCAATAAAATCCAAACCAACAAGGTCCATTTTTATCCTATTCTCTGCCAGCTTGGTTAGGACAGAGCCAGGGGCCTAGAAGAAACTTTAATGTATATGTTAAAAGGCTATAAATCAGTAACAACATGACCTTCTTCAGACTGCTACATTGGAATGATTGTTTATATTCCAAGTTACCTTTCATTGAACAGGCATATTGATTAGGTACCATGAAGCAGTAATTGTACTGGGATTATTAATAAATGATTAAGGCTCACAATCTTTCAGGAAGTTGTGTTCTAGTGGAACAGATAAAAACAAGTAACTTGGACACAAGTTCTAAGGCAGCACAGAGTTGGTGAACTCAGTCCAGGCTGGATATCAGGGGAGGAAAAGACATCTGAACATGTCTTGAAGAATGCTAGGCTGACAGTGAAGGGGAAAATGGTATTCAAGGTACAAGGAAGAGGTGAGAAAATGTACAAAGTTTGAAAGAGCCTGATGTATACAGGGAATCTTAAGCAGTTTGGTATTTCTTTATTACAAAATGCAAAAGCAGAAACAGGTGAAAATATTGTAGTCAGAGAGAGATGTGAAGAATATGCATTGGACGACAGTTTTGCCATACTAAAAAGTTTAAATTTCAGTTTTTTGAAGTCATAAGAAACCATTAAAGGCTTTTAAATACTGTGGCCAACATTTCAAGGTTTGTGATTTCAATTTGTGGGCCTCTCTAGTTGCCTTGGAGAATGTATTTGAGAGGATAAGACTCTGACTAAGCAAGAAATAGAAAAACAAAGCAGCTTAGAACTCTAAATGGTATATTGGCTAATATGACACAGAACTCCCCATACCAAGTGGCTCATCTTAAGATGATAGCTAGCATTCCATCTTTTATGTGTTTGAGGTTTGAGCATTGCCCAAAGATTACTGTCAGCTTCCTGAATTACTCATGAATCCTATCTGCTTTTCATTAGTTGGCACATATAAATGGCCAACGACAAGGTGCTAGAACTCAGCCAGTCTGCTGACAGAAATGGTGGCCACACCAAACTGTTATTTGGTCCCCATTCATGTGAGTATCTATGTCTCTGCTCACATTGCTTTCTCTACCTGAGTGTTCTTTCTCCATTGTCTGCTTACTAAACTACACTAACATTCCACATCTAAACCTTTTGTGACATTCCTTCCCTTAAGCTTTCATCTTCCTCCCTCAACAATTCTCTTCCTTGTGCCACATGTCTACCTGTAAGTATTAATTTAAGTTGTAATATTACCTCTTAATGATTCCTCGTTAAGGGTCAGGCGCAATGCAAAATACTTTTCACAGACATCTGATCTTATAATAACCCTACAATTTACCCCAGATAACAGATGGAAGGATTGAGAATTTCACAGACATAATGTAACTTGCTCCAGATCTGGTTAGAAAGTGGTTAGAAAGTGAAGACCAAGGTTTGAATCTTGGTACGTCGACCTTTGACATTTATATGATTTCATTAATGCCAAACTGTTCTATTTCTCTCTCATCTTCTATAATGAAAGAAATTTCATCTGCCCCCATGATGCCTGGCAAGTAAATAGTGGGTGTTCAAAAACTAATGTTTAAATGAATGAATATTTAGAACAATACCACAGTGCCAGATAAGTTCTTCAGTACCTAGAATTCCCATAAATGGAATGGGGCAACACAGTGTCAAATCAGCTCTTTTAAGAATATACTGAAGCGTAATGTCTTCTAAGTCCATTAGTGTTGTTACAAATGGCAAGATTTCTTTCTTTTGTAAGGCTAACTAATACATTATTGTATGTATGTTATCACATTTTCTTTATCCATTTATCTGTCAGTGGACATTTGGGTTGTTTTCATATCTTGGCTATTGTGAATAATGCTACAATCAATATGGAAGTGCAGATATCTCTTTGAGATCACAATTTAAATTCTTTTGAATATTTGCTCACAAGTAGAATTGCTGTATCAGAAGGTAGTTCAATTTTTACGTTTTTTTTTTTAAATTAATGTTTATTTTTAAGAGAGAGAAAGACAGAGCACATATAGGAGAGGGGCAGAGAGAGAAGGAGACACAGAATCCGAGGCAGGCTCCAGGCTCTGAGTTGTTAGCACAGAGCCTGACGTGGGGCTTGAACTCGTGAATCACAAGATCATGACTTGAGCTGAAGTTGGATGCTTAACCAACTGAACCACCCAGGCACCCTTCTATTTTTAATTGAGGATTCTCCATACTGTTTTCTGCAGTGGCTGCAACATTTTGCATTTCAACCAATAGTATACAGGATTATAATTTAACATGCTAAGTGAAATAAGTCAGTCAGAGCAGGACAAACAATACATGATTGCATAACATGAGATCTTTAAAATAGTCAAACTTATGGAACCAAAATGTTAAACGGTGGTTGCCAGGATATGGGGGGGAGAGGAAAATGGGCAGTTCTTACTCAAAGAGTATAAAGTTTTAGTTATGCAAGATAAGTAAGTTCTAGAGGTCCTCTGTTCAATATAGTGCCCAAAGTTAATGATACAGTATTTTGCACTTAAAAATTTGTTAACAGTACCCTCATGTTCAGATATCATGTTGAATGTTGTTACTACACAAAAACAAAACAAAACAATAAAGCAAAACAAAAACAAAGGGACACAAGGTGATAGACATGTTTATTACCTTGATTGTAGTGATGGGTATATGGTTATGTCTACATTCATAAAATTGCCTATATTAAATATGTAAATATGTATGCAGTTTTAAAAATATATCAATTATACCTCAATAAAGCTGTAAAAAATACACTAAAGCAAATATTATTTAAATTTGATTTAAAACTTTGGTTAAAAATTGATTTAAAAAATTTGACTTAGGTATATAATTTCATGAAAGCAGTAAACAGTATAATGACATATGATAGAGATCTTTTTAAGGACAGGGCTATCTGAAAGATGATAAGTTTATCACAAGCACTCAAGAATATGAAAATGTTGGATAAAGTGCAATATTAAAACACCAACTATGGTATTAGTGTAGCGAAAATTAATTATGCTGAAGAATGTTAAAAAATTAACTCATATCTTTGCATGAATTAATATATAAATACTGCTTTTCAGATATCAATTTACTATGTGCTCATTCAAGGGCCTACTATATAACAATTGCAAGTATGATTGAGTCTTCTACATGGTAGTCTATTATATGACAAATATAAATATAATTCTGCTTAGTAAATGACAGAGCCTCCCATATAAACAATTGAACATATGATTGTGCCTAAGAATTGCAAATGACCACTTACAAAGCTGAATGTGATAGATTTCTTGCCATTAAAGAAATCAAAACTTTGTAAAAGATGTCAATCTTGTAAACAGGGGAACTAAATTTGGCATTAGTGTCATACCCCATCCTGAGGCCACATAAAACAGGGGAATGAGATTATCTTTATTTAAGCCAATAATTTGGGGTGAGATTCATGGTAGGAGGTCAATAATGTCCCCATAGGAGAGACTCAGAAAAAGCTTCGCAGAGGAAGCAGTATTTGACCTGAAGAGATTGAAGGGAGCAAAGCACATTCAGATAATTGGAGAAGTTGAACACAGTTGCAGAAACATAAAAACCTTTAATGTACTGAGGGAAGAATGAGTGGTTTAACATGACTGCAGAGTAAAGTATAGGGTGTGGTATGTCAGGAAGGGCTAGAGGGAGATAGGCAGGGATTGGATTACAGAGAACAACATAGGACATACTAATGGATTTGAACTTGATTTGGTTAGATGTCACTCAAAAATTTTATGATGGTAGTAATGGTGGTGGTGTGTGCAAAGTTAGTTTTTCCTTATAGAAAATGTGTCTGTGACATGGAGATTTGATAGTGGAGGGTAGGGGAGAGAAGGAAGAAAACTTTAACTGGAAAAAGATAAGGAATTTATCTAAGACAGGAGAAATAGAAATGGAAATGAAAGTTCAGGTACCAGGAATGTTAAAAAAAAGTAAACCCTACTGATCTTAAGGACTAATTATAAAAGGTGTCTGAGGAAGAGGAAGCAGTCTTAGATGGCTTCTGGATTTCTGACCTGGGGGCCTTGGTAGATTCGGTTGCTATTCACTCATGAATGAAACACAGGAAAAGAAGCAGGTTGTGGGTGGAGGTTAGGAACAAGGCATTGATATAATTCTGCCTAGTGTGAAAAGTACAAGCTCTTTAGTTATATGAGCCTACTTCTAAATTGTTGTTTGCTGTGGGACCTTGGGCAAATTGTTGAAGAAATCAAGTCAAATTGAGACAGATATCAATTGAGCTTCTTCAGGAATAGATCCCGTAACAAATGGTGTATGTATGTGGTACCCAAATTCATAGAGAAAGGGAGTAAAGTGGTGGTTGCCAGGCGTTAGGAGGAGGAGGGAATGGGCAATAGGTGTTTCATGGGTATAGAGTTTCAGTTCAGAAAGATGAAAAGTTTTAGAGATGCATAGCAGTGATGGTTGTACAATGGGAATGTACTTAATGCCACTGAACTGTGCACCTACAAATAAATGGCTAAACAGATACAATTTGCATTATTTCTATTTTATTACAATAAAAAAAGCAGAGGGGGAAAAAGGAATAGATCTTGTAATCAAGTTACCTAATAAAACACTAAATAACTGAAGGAGAATTAAGGTTAATAAGATTCTTTTAGTGAGCCTTAAACACTAGTTAGTATATGTCCACAATCTAATTGCACAAGCTATCTCTGCAGACTAATATTTAGAGAAATCCAATTCTACCGTGTCAATCTTATGAAACCCTAATGAATTAGCTGTTTGGCACATTATAAAATCACTACTATCTATGTTAATATTATTAGATTGGTGTAATATAACATGTCTAAATAAACGTATGTAATCTCCAAGAGAATAGTAAACAAATGAAGTGTGATTTGAAAAGATATTTCAATTGTAGTGCAGTGTAAAACTGTAAATATCACCCCTTGCCCTGAAGTGAAATTTGGGCAGACCACCACCACCACCACCGCCAACAAAAACCCAGATACCTGCAGGGAACAACAACCACACACGCACACACACACAAAAAAAAACCCTAGAAAATTACATTCTTAAAATTATTGCCCCCTCTTCTAGTAGATCCTAGTAGAATAATTGAAAAAAAATAAGACTATCGTTTAAAGTATTTATACAAAAATCATTACAAAGTCAACATTTAAAATAGCAAAATGTAGGAATTTGTCCTGAAAGCGTAGTTGATTAGGAGAGAGCAGGTAGTGGAGTTCTCATTAAGTACATTGTGGCTAGAAAAATAGAGCTTTACGGGAGACTAGATTCATTTTAATTGGAACAGGCCCCTGTGGAAAACGAAGTACGTCACTAGAGTTGTTCTCTACATTATCCGTGGCTTTGAGGCTAGACTACTCAATGAAGCAATTGTTTACTTATTTCATTAATTCTTCTGAAAAATAAGCTTACTCTGTATTCTCTGGAAACAGAAACTGTAAAAATTGCGTTTTCAAGGGGAAGTAAATGCATATGCTCTGAATTAATATGTCTGGAAGTCTGGAAAACATTACTGAATGTGGTGAACACTTATCAATTTCAACAACAACAACGAAAAAGAGCACAAGATTTGCAGTGAATGAGACAAAGTCTCTTAGAGAGGGATTAGATTTCAGCACCTCTTTGTCACCGTTAGATTGCCACAAACAGAATAATCCATTCGGCACATAGTAGGATTTCACATATTCATTGAATGATGCAATATTTTGGAAAACAAGTAAAATATTACATTAAAATAAGCTAAACAGGTGGTATTTAACTATTTTTTTTTTTTTTTTACTCCACGGGAGTCTTTTCTTTGGCTGTCTTCCCATTTCTTCAGTCATGATTTTTATGTAGCCATTAGTCATTATTTGATCTCATATTTCAGAACTTACAGCATACCTGATATAATGTATTAGAAAGATACCTTGCATTTATAATCATGAATTTTTGTCAGAAATGTAGGATTAACTTATGATATACCAAAAGTGACATGTCCTTTTCCTGTTGTTTCAATGTCAAGCTTTTTTCCTTGCTCCAAATTCTACGAACTATAAATTTGGTGTGGTGTATGTGTATATGAATGGAGTGTGTGTGTGTGTGTGTGTGTGTGTGTGTGTGTGTTTTCTAGGTTAAACAAGTTCATGTAATTCTCTATATTGAAAGATTCCTCTGGGCTCTTAAAGAAGGAACATTCTAAGTAATCATTTTCCAAGAGGCAAAAAATAGGGTTTTTGTCTCTCCTATACATAGTTGATAAATTATGTTTCATTGAATAATTTTAACTACAATGACTGTACTGCTGGAGTTAGAACTTTAAAATATTTTATCATCCCCACACTGAATGTTCTCAGTATTAAAAATGAAACTTAATGAGATCATGTATAAGTTTCTAGCATGGTAACTATATAGCAGGCATTCTCATTGTTTCTGATAGAACAGCCTTATTCCCCATGACTCGTGTATTCCTACTTCACTCACTCATTCCGGTTTATATTCCTTTCAGGCTACATTATTCTTTCCTGTCAAAAGCCTAGGCAAAATAAAAGCAAACGGTGACCTAATTTCATGTGAGCATGATTCTTATATCAGAAAGCATGAGAGACATTTAAATGAGGAAGGGAAAAAATTCAACCTTGATCTGACAGTTGTTTGATGAAATAGGGAAGTGAATTTAAAAGTTCAGGGGGCCTTGAAATAGTAGTCATGTATTATTGTTCCCAGCTTCTCAAAATTTTATTTCTCAGAACCAGGAGTTAATGATAAACTTATCAAAGCAGGTGGTCCTTGTTCTGTAGTCTGTTGATTTTACAAAATAAGTAGATGAAACTTAAACCCCAGAATGCCCCCAGTATTTCAGTTCTGCAATCATTAAGATGCTCTCCAACCCTGAGATTCTGTGACTTCATGGTGGAAATCTAAAATTGATCTGGGAGAGGAGATATAGTTATGTCTTATATATGATATATCAAGGTAACAGTAACTTGTTGTTTGACAAGGGGACATATTTGACCACGATTATGTCTACAGGTTAGACATAACCTGTGACAATCAAGGTTATCCTGGGATTCCAGTATATCTGTCTTGGAATTAAAAAGTAATGTGACTGGTAGATATATACATTTGCAGTTCTTATAGATATACATCGTAGACCCTCTTCAGTACAACTTGAGAAGGAAAAGTAACTTAACTAACCTGAATAGTTTGGGAAATTATTTGTGAATAATTTGATTATTTTAATAATTATTGTGAATAATTTGTGGAGTGAAAGAGGCAAGATGAAACTGCAATATTCCCTTACCCCACCCTCGTGATACTGCAGTATAATGAGAAATGCATATGTGGTCTTTCCCTCTGGTTCCTGGTACAGAGCTCCTAAAACCCTAGGAATTCCTGGAGTCAAAATTATGGAGTGTCTTTGTTATTCATAACAAACCCCTTTCAACCACACCTAAGTATGCTAGTGAGGTGACCCTGGGTGGGCTTCTAGATAGTTTCAGGATGAGGGAAAGTTGGCGGAGGAAGTGACCATGTGATTGGTGGCTTGGAACATTCAATTCCTCCTCACCCAGCCTCCAGGAGAGGAGAGGGCCTGGAGATTGAGCTAATCACCAATGGCTAATGGTGATGATTAATCAGTCATGATTAAGCCATTAAACCATAAACTGGTTTAATCAGTCCAGTTTATGGTAGTGGAATTTCCATAAACATCCTAAACAGTGGGGTTCAGAGAGCTCTGGTCTGGTGAAGACATCGTGGTGCTGAGAAGGTGGAGTGTTCAGAAAAGGCCGGAAGCTCTGTGTTCTTTCCCCCAAGCTTGCCTGGGCATCTCTTCTGTTTGGCTGTTCCTGAGTTGTATCCTTTCTAATAATCTGGTAATAGTAAGTAAACTGTTTTCCTGAGTTCTGTGAGCTGTCATAGCAAGTTATCTAACACAGGGAGGGGATTGTGAGAACCCCTGATTTATCGCTGGCCAGTCAGAAGGTTTAGCGGCCTGGTCTTGTGACTGGTGTCTGAAGTGGGAGTTAGTCTTGGGATTGAATCCCGTGGTGCCTGCACTAACTCTGGGTTGTAAGTGTCAGAATTCAATTATATGACACCTGGTTCAGAGAGCTGGAGAATTGGTTGGTGTGGGACGCCCTCCCCCCACATATTTCATGTCAAAAGTGTTGTGTGTAGTTCCCCTCCACCACTGCACACACTTCACTAATAACCAAGTTCTGCCAATACTTCCTAGACATTTCACAAACCTGGCTTTTCTTTCTCTTTTCCATCCCCACAGTCACTGTCCTGGTTCAGTTCGTTACCACCTCTGCACAGTCAATATAAATTCACACATCTCATAAGTTATCTCTTTTTCCTAGAACACTTCTTTCCTCCAAATTAACCTTATCCTGTGTCTGGTTAATCCTTTGGATCCTATACATCCCAGTTCAGGAGATTCCTGTGAGTCTTAGTGTCATTTTTTTTTTTTTTTTCTGGAAAGACTGCCTATGTCCCTGGGAAGGTCAGAAGCCCTTCTGTTCTCAACATTATGAGTACAGCCCCCTCACTGTACTGACAACGTTGCTTTTTTGAGAAGTGGAAAGCTTATCTTCGTTGTCTCTACATTCTCAGAACATAACAGAGTACCTGCTCTATAACAGTTGCTCCATAAAATATTCCTTGAGGGCCTGAAGCTTGCTCTAAATGCCCCCTCGATAGCATCGGTAGAGTCAGCTGTGTTTCCACATATACTTCTTACCTTTGCTCGAGACATGAGCTACTCAAGAAAATGTCTTCCCTTCAGGTTTCATTCTCATTCAGTTCTACACATCTTTCTAAAATATGTATCTTACCATATCATTTCTCTCCTTTCTTTATCTTCCCATAATTCCCAAGGAAAGTTCAGGGTGAACCAAATATTCTGGTTTACCCTTTAATATCTTTGGATTTGCGCTTTGTCTATTTTGCTCAACATCCTTCACTTTTCTATGTATATCTTTGGCACAGATTTATAGAACAACTGGTATTCTTCATAATTGTCATGCGTTTCAAGTTTTTACGACTGCACACACACTTTCTCTTTTGCCTTAAACACCTTCCTCCTAATGCCTTCTCCTTTCTTCTAAATCCTGTCCCTCTGTTAAAGCGTCAGCTCTCTTGGGAAAGACTTCTCTGAGCCACCTCCGTCCACGTCATGTGCCCACATCTGAGTCACTGTTCTCATTACACTGCATGTTTCCTCCATGATGTACCCATCACAATTCACTATCACTGTCAATTTATGCCTCTCTTTCCTCTAGGTGAGTACAAACTCCTTGAGGGAAGGACCTCTGTCTTCTTGCACCTGCATTTTCAGCATTGAGTGCAGTATTTGACACATAGTATGAGATCAATTGCAAAGGAAAGAAGGAGAAGGGAGAAAAATAAAGAGAAGCAAAGAGAAGAAAGGGCAGTGGGCATATACTAATTTCCAGGTATTTAAAACCATTCCAAATAGTAACTTCTTTAAACATAAGGGTCCTGGTAGCTGAACGATTGCTGTCCTCTCTGTTTCTACAGTACCTTAGAAAACAAACCTTAGTTTTACAATCATAATTTATTTGATCATTGCAAATGAATAGATTTTGGTAATCTTGCCATTTTTAAAGCTGTAGAAAAAGAACCTCAAGAAATTCATGAAACTAGGAAGTAAGAAAATCAGGATGTGAATCAGTCTAATCAACACAAATCTGGATATTCTGATACCATACCCAGGAATGGCTACACAATTTGTGGAAAATAAAAGTGCAATATAAAAATGTGGGGCATCTTGCTCAGAATTACTGAGAATTTAAGGCAATGAAAGTAGAGCATTAAACCAAGCTCAGACCTCTTCTAAGGTGGGGTGTGTGCAACTATACAGGTTGTACGGCCATGAAGCTGGCCTTTACTGTACATTCCCATAATTCTATGGGGCTCTCATTTGAGTGCTAGGAATGGGATTGGCAGCACATTGATCAAAGGCAAACTCTGTCTTGTCAAACTAAGGATAGCGAGAATTAGCATTAAGCACCAAGCACTGAGGGTAAGTGTTTTGGGTGTCATCTCATTAATCCTCACAATAGCCTTGTATCTTCTAAGATGACTTTCTCCCCACATCTTCATCAGCCAGCTCAGTCCTATGCCTTTTGAAGCATCAACTCTTCTGGGAAAGACTTCTTTAACCCCATTCCTCTACATGGTATGAAGCATTGCCTTCCTACATGGTCTAAGTATACCCTTTACTGGTTCCAGTGTGTCACCTGTGTTGATTTTATTTTCTTACCTGATACAAAAACAAACTGAGACTGAGTCATAGCTAGGAAATAAATGTTGTTGAGAAGATTTAGGTTTACAGCTCCTTTCATTGCTAGCTCAGCATTCCGTTATGCTATTTTCACCTCTTTGAGGCCACTTAACCACCTAAAGTGTTCAGCATTGGCCACCTTTGTCATCACTTTGCTTTTATGCCCACAAAAGTAGTATACTGAAGGTTGAGGAAGGAGGTGATACCTGGTTTTCTTGGTGAAAGATAACATACTGGAACATATATAGGTCTTACCTAGGCTTTGTGACTTGTTGAAGGTATGACTCACTGTATATGAGGGTAAGTATGCACCTTTGTCTCTCCAAAGCTGGGATTAAAAAAATAAGCCAAGAAGAATCATTTCTCTAAGAATAATACCTAACAAGCTATCACTTGCATCTGAAAAAGAGAGGCTAAATCCCTTTGCATTCCAGGAAGCTTGAAGACAATATTAGCATTTCTTACAGGATTTGGTTTCCTAAAATGCTAAATGATCTTAGTGTCATGTTGGAACTGCTCCATTGGCAAAATAAACATTTTACCGTGATGTAATATAAAATTTTTAAGAGCTTGACTTTGCAATTTAAATTTTAAAATATATTTTAAAATGTAATGTATATGCCTCTACCTTTAAATATGAGAATTAACATATAGAACCACAAAGTAGAGCTTAATGTTCTGCATATAACAGAAGACACATGGAAGCCAAAAATCAGCTTCTTGAAGTACAGTAACTGCTGAGATATGACCAAGATGAGCATTTTTCTATGGTACACTTGGCGTAATTAATTGAAGATGAGGTCATTGATTTTTAGAAGGTGTTTAAAAAGTGCGGCTAGAGATTGACATTTTCTAAGGCGAATTCATGAATCTTTGATAATCCTCAAACAGAATAAGGAAGTACTGGTATAAAGGAGTCTTCTGTCCATCATATAAGCCCATGTGAAGTTAAATCAGTGAGGTTGTTGTTTTGTAACTGGATGTTAATTCTCCACAAATAGTAGTAAAGCTCATAGTAATACAGAACCTAATGTGGAATTAATTTAAAATTTTTTTTAGAAAGTAACTTATTTGTAGACATTCTTCCAGGATTTTGGGAGGAAACTGTAAAGAAGTGCAGGAGATCCTCTTGGGCACATCCCAGAAAATCTCACTAATTGTTAAATAGCCTCTCTATTGATTTCTGAGCCCTTCCCCCCACTGTGGCTGGGGGAGGAATAGATGTACCCAAACTATTAAGTAAAGTGTGCAGCTGAGACTGACAGATCTAAAATGGACAGATTCACTGTGTCTGCCAACCTCAGTTTAGCAAGGGCTTTAGTCCAGATAACATCATTTTTTAACATTGTTTGATGGGCTTCCTTTCAGATATGTAGAAGTATTGCCTATCCCTTTAGCTCAATCACTCAGCTTTTCGTTTAAAAAAAAAATTTACGTTTATTTGTTTTTGAAAGAGAGAGAGTAAGTGGGGCAGGGGCAAAGAGAGAGAGAAACACAGAATCTGAAACAGGCTCCAGGCTCTGAGTTGTCAGCACAGAGCTTGATGTGGGACTCAAACCCACCAATCTTGAAATCATGACCTGAGCAGAAGTCAGACGCTTAACTGAGCCACTCAGGAGCCCTCCCCGCCCCCCGCCTTTTTTTTTTTTCTGTTGGGAAGGAGGTGATACAATGAAAGTTCAAATACGCTTTCTTTTCTAGCTTTTCAAGTATATGACATTTATTCTAGTTGGCCCAAAAATTCATCAAACCTGGAGAAGATTAAGACATGTTATTGCAAGAAGGATGATGTAATAGCTTCTGACATGGAAAATAAGATTTTTCAAATTCCTTAAGTTTCCTTTCAGTGTATCAAGAACACTGGTGGATGAAGAAAAGGAAGAAGTTAAAATTCAGCCAGAAATGTGTGTTCTTTTTTTTTTTTTTTTTTTTTTTTTTTTATCGTGGGCTGCTGCTCAAAGACAAAACGAGTAAATAAATGAGAGCAAATGAGACCAGTATTGGACTTTTGTTCTCACTTCTCATTTGATACTCTGAGCCCTATAAGCTACCCCTTTAAGCTACTTATCTTATGAAGCAAATATTATTCTTCTCATTTTAAAAATTGACGGGGCGCCTGAGTGGCTCAGTTGGCTGAGCGTCCGACTTCAGCTCAGGTCACGATCTCGCAGTTCGTGGGTTTGAGCCCCGCGTCAGGCTCTGTGCTGACAGCTCAGAGCCTGGAGCCTGTTTGGAATTCTGTGTCTCCCTCTCTCTCTGACCCTCCCCCGTTCATGCTCTATCTCTGTCTCAAAAATAAATAAACGTTAAAAAAAATTAAAAAAAAATGAGGCAAGTGGAGAGGAACAAGTTGCTCAAGGTTATTCAGATGGCATAGAACCTGGATTTGAACTCAGGACAGTCTGACTAACCACTCTTAACCATAATACCCTATATACTGCCTTTCTGTACTGTATTGTGAACAGAGCTATGGGGGGAAAAAGTTAATTAAAGTGGTGAAGACTGAAATAAAGTCAGCAAAATTTTAATATTTTGCAGTTATAGAATAAATGAGTTTCTAATTATATTGTTATTGGATATGATATGTCACTTGCCATGCTAGTGTCGTAGTCTTTTAAAATCTCCTAAGATTTTGAGTAGAAATGGAAATTTAATATGTAGCTTGAACTTCTATGTTGGCTTGTTTAAAAAAAGTACAGCCTCTTTAAATTGTGTTTTTGTTCAGTTGCATCCAAACTAAAAGTATATCTTTTTATTTGAATGTCTTCAGTGATTTTGTTATTATTGATAATTATAAAAAATAATATAATTTCTGTTCTTGACTTATGAAGGATCATAAACTTCTATAATAGATTTGTAATTTCCTCAGAGTTTCAGAAAATAAATTAAATGCAACAATAAAGATGCTCTTTGAAGCTCTTTTTAATAGGGTGCTTTGTTAATATTCCAGTCATTCCCTTAGAGATGGTGGAAATATTTAATAATTGTTTTGGGAACCAGACTTTTGTATAAAAGAATATTTTGGGTCTTCATGTTATTTAATCCCATCATCCAACAGAATATAAACTACCTCCTGTCTAGATGTTATTTCCACTTTTAGGTTGTTGGCTCTTTATTCACATGTTTTAAAGGATTATTTCATAGCAGTTTATTTGAACTAAATGAGACATTTCTGACATCAACTTTTAAAACATGGTGGTTTTGTTCTCTTTATTTAGTGTTTTGTAGATTTGCTGTCTCTAGCGCAAGGCTTGCTTTTGCTTGTAAACCTATAGTGTTACCAATTAAGTGATGTGGCAATTCCAGTAATGTTAACTATCCTGAATTAAAATGCTCTCGGACAGTAAAGCAGCAGTTGAAAATCATTGGAATTTGAAAAAAATGTGTCATATGATCAACATATGACACATGCTGCATGATTTTTAATGTACAAGGTCTTCGCTGGAAAATGAAGGTGAGCCTGCTACAAAATTTCATGCATGACATAGCATCAAGTGGAAGGGAAGAAGAAGACTGGAGCAAATGGGAATCCTGGCTTCCCAGAATAGTGAGGGAACCAAACGTGACTGAGAAAAGTGATAAGTAAATGGTCTAAAAATCGTTGGAGTTATCAACCAGCCAACTGGTTGATTAGATTATATTAGATTAGAATGAGAGACAAAGAAATATTTCAATGTATGATTTATAAGTAGTTTTCTACAAAAGGGAAAACCTTCAATGCTAAGTGAAAAAAAGTAAGAATATCATCAAACATAGTAAATGAGATCAGTTTCTTCTCAGCTTACTCAATAACACATTATGAGAAAACTGTGCAGGGAAAATGTAGGTGGGACCCAATGAAAATGTCAAAATCTATCCTGATCGAAAAGAAACTCCTACATTTCATCAAAGTAGGAAAGATAACTGGGAACAACTTACGTAAGTGTGTCAAAACTTCTCTGCAACAAGTTGCAATAAAATGTGTGGCCTAGCCTGCAACAAAATCAAAATTGTGGGAATTTTAATGAAGTACCTGTGGAATTGAAAGAAGAAAACATAATGCATTTATCATCATGCCTGTTTGAATTTACAAGTGATATTGTCTGGTGAATACGTAAAAAAGTTGTGAAAAGTTCTCAATTCTATCATGTCTTCATATGATACCACTCACGAACGTGCAGAAAGGTGAACACTTCTTAAAAATGGGTCACCAGAACAAAGATATTTTACATGAGCTATGAAAGTTGCAAAACAGAGCTTGACGTATATTTCATCTTACATATTGGTGTAATAAAGATGCATCTGGAGATGAATGAATCCTCAGATAAGCAGATGACTGGTGAATCGAGTGTTTGGCTGACAGATTCCAAATTTAAAATTATAATTTCCTTAAAACGTTTTTTTTTAAATATCCTGTGCTGTTCTTAGAATTCTTTCTCATGAGCAATAAATTAAATTATATTACAGACCCTTTTTCTTTGCTTTCAAAAAATAAGCATTATTCCTTTTTGTTCTTTTTTTTTTTTTTTGTCAGAGAGAGATAATAAATATTTTAAATCCATTTGGGAAGAAGTGAAAACATATATCACAAACTAACCTCTGAAGCTTTCAAAGTACCCACGCCCTCTCTTCAAAGGAGGCACAATGTCAACGCATAATGAATTTTTCTTATTTCATGGAATGAACTCTCATATAAAGCAACATGAGGATGTTCACTGAGAGCAAAATTTTGTCTGTTTTGTTCACTCTACTCCCTGCACCTGGAACAGGACCTAGCACATGGTAGATGCCCAATAAATATTTTATGTAGAACTGATTGAATAAATGAATAAATAAGTGAATGAATAATTATAGGCATATATAACCCTAGAATTCTAATTCGCTGAAATTCTGCAAATCCTAACTTCATCCATGAGTGTATCAACATAATCAGTATGGGCATTTGATGTATTTAATGTGGTATTCATAATGACGCTCACTCAAACCTGGCAATGTTTTGAGTTGGCCAATTGCTACAGCAAGGCACGTGATTTATTTCCATTCCATTTCATCCTTAAAATTACTTTAAAATTACCGTGAAAATAGAAAAATAATACTAGTTGCTGGCATTGATGGATATCAGGAAATAATTGATAATCAAATTGATGGAGTCAGAAGGGCTTAGTGGCCCTGGGAAAAGATTTGCCACATCAACAGAGAGAAAGTGATGCTTCACTAATGACACCCCTAAGAGCTTATTACTGCAATTTTATATGTTCTCATTATTCACATTTTGGATTTTAGCCTCTCACTTCTAACAAACACTGCTTTGGTTATAGTTCAATGTGATGTCTGTTTAATTGCTAACTATAGCATTAGGGAAGTTAACATTATTTTATTAAAAGCTTCTACTTTTGGGGCACCTGGGTGGCTCAGTCTGTTGAGCTCCCGACTCTTGATTTTGGCTCAGGTCATGATCCCAAGGTCGTGGGACCAAGCCCTTTTCTGGGCTCTGTGCTGAACATGGAGCCTGCTTACAATAGTGTCTCTCTCTCTCTCCCTATGCCCCTGTCCCCCACTTGCACACTCCCTCTGTCTCTAAAATAAAAAAAAAATCTCCTACTATTATTAAAATTAATGACCCAGTTGAAAGATTGCTCTCAAATTTCCCATATAGCATTCATTTTGTTTTATTTAAAGTCCTTACCTAGAGTACCCACGACTACCAATTCCTGGGAATCACATCCATTTCATAGACCTATCTGAATTATAAGTATTAACATTCAGCCCATTAGGCATCTTGAGAGTAGGAATATAGTCCATGTTTTTAACTGATTAGGGAGTTAAAGTTATATAATAGGACTGAACGGCCAGTTTCTAAAAAGCAGCTCTCCAGTTGACCTCAAAGGAAACCCAAGAGGATGAAATTGTTTTCCCTAGGTTTACCGGTGGATGCTTTGCCAATTGTCCTCACTTCCAATAGTTTATAATGCCTCTGTTCATTTTATAGTATTGCACTTGCATTCTTGTATTTTGTGTTCTTCCTTCAAGCCCTTTAGTCTGGCTGCTTTATTTTTATCCCTCGGTTTTGGAACTTCTATGTTTTAAGTGGTATTTGTTGACATTCAGTTCCAGCTCCCTGTATGTCATTTTGGGGTTTGGAGTATTCGTTTCCTTACTTGGTTTCATCTCCCATGTGTGCACATGACTCTACATACACGTGTCTAGGATTCATGAGCCCCTTCTGCTCCTAGTGTGGCAAGCGTCACACCCTGGACAGGAGGGGTTAACATGTCACACCCCCTCTGGTCACAGTTCTAAAATGCACATCTTCTCATGTCATGCTCTTTCTTACAATCCTTTAATACCTCCCTGGGATGATGCTGACATTCCTTAACAGTTCCTGTGAGACTTTCCATGATACGGTCCAGGCTCACCTCTCCAAGGCCACATTTCATCATTTAATCTCTGGCAATATTGAAATGTTCTCAGTTCTCCAAATGTGTTCTGTTCTCTCTCCTTTCATATGCTTCTTCCTGTGCTAACAACACATACCTCCCTAATGCCATTTACCCTCAGGACTCAGGTTGTGTACCCTGTCCCTTGGAAGACCTTCACTACCACCTTGCAGATTATACATAGTCAAGCCACCTGCTCCCTGGCCCCTTGTACTATCAGAGAACAACTGATCCCCTAGACTTTGATTACCTATTTACTTTACTCCCTACTGACTTTAAAGTTCTTGAAGACAAGACCTGTGACTTGTTCACTATTTTATGTGTAGAAAAATACTGAGCGCAAATTAACCAGGCAATATTCTTTCATAAACAGAAAGGTAGGTGTTTTGTCTTATTCAGCATTGTATTCTAAAGACTCAAAATCATGAATGTTTTCTTCCTGATTCCTCTAGATTTCTATGAATTTTTCCAAGTATTTGAATTTAAGCTTATGTAATAAAAAACAATTCATTTTTGCTGTTTTAAATTATGATTTAAAAATTTTAAATTACCTTTGAGCATTGCCTTGGCCAGTTCCTGTAAATTTTGGCTATAATTTAGTCATCATCATTAATTCCTGAATAGTTTATAATTATGGATTTATAGTTTTGGTCTAATATTTAAAGACTTCTTGTATAATTTTTTTAATGTTTATTTTTGAGAGAGAGAGAGAGAGACAGTGTGCAAGTGGGGGAGGGCAGAGAGAAAAGGGAAACAGAGAATCTGAAGCAGGCTCCAGGCTCTGAGCTGTTAGCACAGAGCCCGACGTGGGACTTGAACCCATGAACTGTGAGATCATGACCTGAGCCGAAGTCGGATGCTTAACTGATTGAGCCACCCAGCTGCCCCTTTAAATGACTTTTTGAATTGTTAAATGATTGGGATCCTTCTTTAATATTTCTTCTATAAATATCTAGTTTCACTCTTTTGCAAAGTAAATATAGATAGCAATTTTTGGACACTTGGAATTTATGTAGGTTTTTTTGGCAAAATATATCTTTGCTATATATAGATATGTTTTAAGGGTCATGTATACTAGTTAACTGTTTAAAGCCTTACAAAATCTGAAATATATACAATTCTGAATTTATTAGTCTTCATTATATATATTTTATATAATTGATTAAGGGCTAAGAAATGTGTATTTAGTTGTGCCTATGCCTTATTATCATTAAATGCCAAGAAAATTTCTTTATGTATTTTGACACATTTTACAAGTTTTATTTTTTATTTTCAAGATCTTCTTTCATCCATGTTAAAAAAATCTACCTTCTGTTCTACTTTGTTCAAACTAATAAGGTTATTTGTCTCATTTTTCTTAATAATGCCTAACTCACCGCCACCCACTGTTTTATGTGTTACCTTTCCTTGCTGGTTTGCTTAAGTTCTGTCTTTTTAAGTAAAGCTCATTTGATTTTGGAGTGCTGTGAAATGTCCCTTCTGTCTCCCCTCAAGCCAAATGAGAGGGGATTCAAGGAAGCCCCTTAAAGAGGTTGCCTTGTGTGCTGGGGTTTGGGGCACAGTTTGTTGCCCCAAGAGCTACAAGACTCACTGCCTTAGGAAAAACTTGCATTGCCAGAGGTCTGTGGAAAGAAGAATTCATGAATGCTTTCTGGCAACTCCTGAGGGCCACATAGAAGAGAGAGACATACCTGCAGCCCCCTTTCAGGGGTGATAAGCTCCTGAGAAAATGCAATGGGCCTCAGAAAATCAGGCTGAAGTCCTGAATGTCCAGGCAAAGGAGACCTCACTTGTGTTATGAATGCAATAATGGGAGACCCTGTGCCCAGTGACAGTTCCATAGAAATTACAAAGATGCTCCATGAGAAAGAATCAGCCTTAAATCCCTGCCAAGCCCAGAGGAAAACAATGCCAGATTACACTGGTGCCTGTCAAATAAGAACTTTCTTGGAATTTACAGCTCTCTAACACCTCTGTGAAATCTAGAAGATCAGGATCCAGGCTGTAGACAAGGAGGAGAAACAGTGAAATAAAGGAGGTAACTGGAGCCCTCCCCACACTGCAGGCTTACAACCCAGGTTACAATCCTTAACCTGAGCAGGGAGGGAGGAAGTTGTTGTTTTTAATAACAATTATTGTGGGTCTTGTTTAGCAGCCATATATATTACTGACATATAGTTGACACACAATGTTACATTAGTTTCAGGTGTACAACATGGTAATTGGACAAGATTATGCCTTATGCTATGTTCACCACAGATGTAGCTACCGTCTGTCTCCATACAAGGACCGCTATTACAATACCATTGACTCTATTCCCTATGTTGTACCTTTCATGGCCGTGACTTACTCATTCCATAATTGGAAGCTTTTATCTCTCACTCCCCTTCACCCATTTTCCCCATCTCTTCACCCCTCCTCTCTGGCAACCATCAGTTAGTTCTCTGTATTTATGGGTCTATTTCTGCTTTTTGTTTGTCTATTCATTTGTTTTTTAGATTCCACATGTAAATGAAATGAGATAATATTTGTCTTTCTCTGTCTGACTTATTTCACTTAGCAGAATACCCTCTAGGTCCATCTATGTTGTTACAAATGGAAGATCTCATTCTTTTTTACAGATGATTAATATTCCTCTGCGTGTGTGTGTGTGTGTGTGTGTGTGTGTGTGTGTGTATGGTACATATCCAGTGTATACCACATTTTCTCTATTCATCTATCTATGGGCACTTGGGTTTCTTCCATATCTTGGCTATTGTAAATACTGCTGCAATAGTCATAGAGCTGCATATACCTTTTTGAATTAGTATTTTCGGGCTTTTTGTTGTTGTTGTTAAATATCCAGCAGTGGAATCACTGAGTCATATGGTATTTCTATTTTTAATTTTTAAGGAACTTTCATACTGTTTTCCACAGTGGCTGCACCAATTTACATTCCTACCAACAGTGCACAAGTTTCTTTTTTCTCTATATCCTTGCAAAAACTTGGGGAATGGAGGAAGTTTTAAATGCAGTTGGGAGTCTTGACCATTACTTGGGAATGATCATTTAAAGACTAAAATTAAATGTTTTATGACTAAAAGTGACCAGAGGACTTTTTGTTTTCTGAGAATGATCAGAAAAGCCTTGGGATCTGCTTAGACTTCATTGAAGGGGCACAGGATTAGTCTCACAGAACAGATTTGAATGAGCAGTGAGGGAAGAGAACAGAATTTTCTGTTTAATTCTAGGGAAACTGTTTCAGTGACAGTATACTTTTCCCTCTGTGTGTTTTCCTGGATCAGTGGTTCTTACATGTTGATGCAAATCAGAACACCTGGAGAACTCAGAAAGAACACTGAAGAGTAGGCTCATTGAAGAGAATAAGCCTGAGCCTCTTGAGTTATACCAACTTCCCAGGTGATTCTGATTCCATCTAAGGTTTGAGAACCACTGTCTTGTCGGTGGAAAAATGGATGAGGCTGTGTCATGAGCTGCTTGCTAAATGCAAATTAAATCAGAATCCCTTCTGGAAGTTATCTGTAACTGGACTCAGTCCTGTTTTTCAAATTGCTTATTCTTCCTGTCTGTGTTTCAAAACCTTATTCCTTTGTCTCATTTATTTACATCCTAAAGAACTAATGTCCTCACCACTCCATAACCATTCTACCTTATCTTGTATCTAATTACCATAATTAGGGTGCTTCATATTCTATTTTAATTTTATGCATCATCAGGCTGTGTGCTGAAGGCCCAGGAAAGGACTTTGGCCTTGATACAGTGAGGTCTTAATTAAGGAAGATTCTTCCCCCATTTCTCTAGATTTATTATTTTGGCCTAACATCCTTTTATGTTAACATAATTTAGTTTACAAATCTACACATTGGACAATTAAGCTTTTTATTTTAATTTTCCCCTTCAGTTAATCATCAGTATTTAAAAAAAAATCCATTTGCTGTATTGATGAATGTATCAATGACTTGTATATTAGTTTCCTCTGGTTGCTGTAACAAATTACCACACATTCAGTGGCATAAAATATATTTTCTCACAATTCTGGAAGCCAGAAGTCCAAAATCAGTTTCACTAGGCAGATCAGGTGCTGGCATGGCTGCACTGAGCCCTCCAGAGGCTCTCGGGGAAAAATCTGTTCCTTGCTTCCTTCAGCTTCTGTGGCTGCTAGCATTCCTTCATTTGTGGCCGCATCACCAGCATCTTCAGATCTCTCTGTCTGCTGCATCTTCACACTGTTTTCTCTCTTCTACGTGTGTCCGTCTCATAATTCCTTCTGTTTCTCTTGTATAAGGAGACATGTGATTCCATTTAGAGCCAACCAGGTTAACAAGGATAAGCTCTTCATCTTAAGGGCCTTAACTTGACCACCTATTTTGCCATATAAGGTAATAATCACAGGTTCTGGGGATAAGGAAGTGAGTATTTTGGGGGGGGGGACCCAGTTTTTCAGCCTACCACAAATTATATTGCTGTGACATTATGACCTCTGTGTAATATTTCACTGTGTAAATACACCAGTTTATTTATATCGATGGGTCCCTGGGTAGTTTTCAACTCTCTGCTATTTTAACTGGTGCTGTTAGAAGATTCTTGCCCATGTCTCCTGTTGTACGGATGCATGAGCTCTTGTAGCATGTATGCCTAGGACTAAAAATTCTGGTCATGGAGTGTGTGAATGTTCAAGTTTTGGAGGCAAGGTCCAACTGTTTTCCACAATGGTTTCACTACCTTTACAATGGTAATATACAAGAAATCTTGGGAATCTACAACCTCCCTGATACTTGGCATTTTCGATTTTTAAAGTTGTGCAAATTTAATAGCTGTAAAATGGTATCTCATTATGGTCTTAATTTCCCTGCACTAATCATTAATAATATTTAATATATTTATTTTTTAAGTTTATTTATTTTGAGAGAGAGAGGAAGAGAGAGAAGAAGGGAGGAGGGCGGGATAAAGAGAGAGAAGGAGAAAGAGAATCCCAAGCAGGCTCCTCACCAGCAGCACAGAGCCCGATGTGGGGTTCCAACTCACAAACTGCGAGATCATGACCTGAGCCAAAACCAAGAATCAGATGCTTTACCGACTGAGCCACCCAAGTGCCCCTATTATCATATATTTATTGTCAATATGCATTTTACCTACAGTTAAATGTCTGTGTCTTTTTACCCATATACTTTCTGCTTTTCTTATTGATTTTTAAGGAGTTTTAAAAGATATATTCTTTATAGCAGTCTTCTGTTGTTGCAAATGTGCAAATGTTTTCCTTCATCATAACCCTTCCCCATCCCACCTGTTTCCTTAAAGTGTTTTGTATGAACAAAAGTTCTTACTTTTGATACAGTACTGTTTATTTTTTGTTTTTGTTTTTGGTTTTTGTAAATTAAGAAATCTTTACGTAGTAAAGACCTTACCATTAAGGTCTTAAAAATATTCATCTATATTTTCTTCTAGATGTTTTATATTTCCATTTTTGCATTTAAAATCCCTATTTCACTTAGAATTGTTTTATTATTAAATATTATTATTATTATTATTATTATTATATGCAGTAGGGATCAAATTTGGCCTTTTTCTGTAATAGATAACTTTTTTCCCAACTCCAGTTATTAAACAGTTCCTTTTTTCCCACCTCTGCATATATCAAATTTCCACCCTGAAGTAGCTCTATTTTGGGAGTTCTTTATCTATTCTGCTGGTCACTTGGTCTCCATTACTATGGCAGCCATTGTCTTAATTATCCTGGTGTCATCATAAGCTCCAATTGTTTAAATTTCCTTAAGTAATATCTTAGGTTAAAAAATGATCTCTATGGATGAAATACATTTTGCATGTGGTATTATCCATTGTAAACATTTTTTTGAAAATATACATTTTTGAAAGGAGTGGAATTAGTTAATTCTGAAACCAGACATTTATTAAATATTCTAGTATGGAAGAAATAAAAATGTCTTCTTAGTATTGGTATATTTGGGATTTTATTTGTAGAGTCAGCATATTATAAACTAAAGAACCACAAGTTTTAAGTTCAAGGTTAGTGTTCACCAAAGATACTTATGGGTTGCTACTTGTTTTTCCAAGTATAAAATGGGCCTGATGCAGCTTACACCTCAAAGTGAATTTTTTGGTGATAAAAATGACAGATTCCACATTTTCTAATTAAGTGAGGCTTAGTCTTTGCATGTGCTTGAGATTTTAGTCTATTTTAGACAATCAAGTTTCAGCACACTGGAAACATGCACTTTAACTTAGGGGGTACATTCAAAGTAGTTTCTGATAAGTTGATTTTCTTGGAGAAGATTGAGGGGGCAAGTCACTGTAACTTGCTGACTGCACTTTCATAGATCTGGTGTCACCTGAGGGGAGGCTAACTGGCTTGAGGATGCACACTGAAGTATGACTCCAGGCGCTCTAGTCTGCCCTATATTCTAGAGCAGCTTAAAAAACATACACGGATTTTTTTATACTTAATGGGCACCAACTCTGAGCTAGAACTAATTGCTGGGAACCAGCCCCACTGAGTCCACTGTTGAGTGAGAATTTTTGAGAGGTCAGTTGCTAAGCATAATCCTGATATGAAACATCATACCCTAAGTCCCTTCTCTGGATTTTCTCAGTTCTTCCATATAAAGTTGAAGTAGATATCATTAACAACCAACTGGATCGTCATAGCAACATCTTGATCAATACAGTCAGCGCCGGGCACCTGGGTGGCTCAGTCGGTTAAGCGTCTGACTTTGGCTCAGGTCATGATCTCATGGTTTGTGAGTTCGAACCCCATGTCGGGCTCTGTGCTGACAGCTCAGAGCCTGGAGCCTGCTTCAGTTTCTGTGTCTCCCTCTGTCTCTGACCCTCTCCATTCAGGCTCTGTCTCTCTCTGTCTCAAAAATAAATAAACATTAAAAATTTTTTTTTTTTTTTAAATTCAGTAAGCACCATTTGGTAGGAATCATCAAATAGTAGCACCACTGCAACTCCCACTGACAGAATGAGTTCCATCCTCTTTGCCTATTTTACTCAATACAAGTTCAGAGTCTAACATGGAAGCGTCTGTTTGGAGATGCCAATGCCCTAAGTGCTGGGAGTGGGAGACAAATACAGGAGTGGGTTTTGCTCTTTTCAGCTTCTATAGTGGGAGACAGTTCAACAAAGGCATATGATGGGGAATTCTCCAGATACACAAAGGTATTTCAGATTCTAGGCAGCCAAAGAAACACAAGTGTAATTTGCCCAAAGTCACTGAGCTAAGTGAAAGAGTCCAACTGCAAATCTTTCTACTCTAAGACTCGTGGTAGATACTGTGTATGATTAGGTAAACAGTGATAATATTTTGGATTTATAGCATTTCTCAGCAAGTAAACAAACCCTGAACCACTTTGACACTTGTTTGCACTTAAAAAATTTAGTAGTTTGAATAATTTATTACTTTATGTAACAGATGACCAACCTGAGAGAGACACTAAATGGCTTCCCCATGCAAATAGTCGATAGTAGAGTTACCATTATTTGTTTTTCCTGACTCTGTTTCAGCCTACTACTGTCCATTACCTGCCCTTGGAAAAGAAAAGGATATGGCTACAAATGAAACACTTTGAAGCTGAGTGATGTGTTTTCCTCCCCCAGGCTTTTTGTATGATGCAGGAGGTTAGTAACAGGAAAACTGAAATTTAGGAGATACAGAAAATAATGGATTTGGTCCGACTGGACTATGAGAGGATTAGAGATGAGTTAAATTATCATAGCTTTAAATAATGCAAAGTCCAGCTTAAATGGAAAGGTACTCTCAAAACTTCTTGGCATATTTCCACTTTAATAATCCAACACCATCTGTGAAAACAAAATGAGTATTATAGGTCTCCACTAAATGGATTATATGTTTCTTAGCAGACACCTGTTCAGAGCCACTTAGGTATTAGGTGACTCAGGGATCTAAAACACATCCATATCTATTGATTGAGCCTAGATATCGAATCTAAATGTCGGGAAATACAGTGGCAGTTTTAGAGAAAAAATATCATGGAAAAGTATTATATATCCAGTTTAAGCTCTTTGAATTTGAGATTATCAAAGGCATAGTCTTATTCATTTGCAGAGAATGGCTAATTTATGAAATGTGTTCACAGTGCAGACACACTGTCAAACATTGGCTACTACTAGGGCAGTGCAGGTGTGTGGTCATATATTATGGGCTATAAGTTGGGGAGTTAGGGAGGCCTGTTCATCCACTGGACTGACAACCTAGGGTTTCTCTATAATGTTAGGTGTGTCTGGCCAATCTGGCTGAATGTGGTGGCCCTGGATTTGTCACTAAAATTTGGGGTCGGCTTAGTCCAGAGTTTTCTTTCCTTTATCTTGTGTTCTTCAGGACCTGGTAAAAAAGCTATAATAAAGATAAGTATAGACTTGAATTTTGTTACAATTTAATTTGTGCTGTAGAAATACACTGAACTTTGAAAAGCAAGCACAGTGATTCAAGAAAAAGCGAAAATTAAATAGGAGGGGATACACATTGCAAGTAAATGTAGCCCACACTCCAATAATACTTTAGAATTAAAAGAAATCAGAATCACCCAGGACTCTGATATATAGGAGAATGAATGCTTTTCAAACTTGAGTTTTTGTGCATGTATGCACAAGGACCTAGGAACAGTTCGATATCTTTTGAAAAATAATATGTTTCGTGATAAAACTCAGTCTGAAATAAGAAATAACATAACTCATTATGTTTCTTGAACGTGGGGGCTAAAGTATGCATATTCCAGTGGATATTGCTGTGGGGAAATGCATGAAGATAAATAAAAGCAGGCTTAGACAGATATAGCTATTATTCTTTTCTTCAGGACTGGAGGAAAGGAAACGGGTAAGGTAGGATGGCCCAAAAGAAAAAAAAAGGTAGATAGAAGTTTGTCCTAGAAGTTTCTTTTCCACCTACTTTACTGGGAGTCCTGCTACCCAATACACAGACTTATAAAAAATGGGAAAAATGACTTTAAGCTAATCTGATGATGCTGTATAGTAAATGCATCCTCCATTTAGGCAATACATTTGTGACTTGGAGTGCTGTTGTGGAACATATTTGGGGATAGACACATCAGCACACTTAGGCTTAATTAAAAAAAAAAAAGTAGGAGAAAGTAGAAATTCCTCTTGGTCCTGGAAGATAATTGTTTTTCTTATTAATCAAATCTCATTCATAGGGTAGCAAAGAGAAGAGATAATAGAAGTAAGTCTTTAAAACAGAAGGATGTTTGAAAATGGCTATTTTAAGATTTTTTACTCTAGGACAGTGTGTCCTGACCTTTAGTGCTTATAAGCATCACCAGAAGTAGCAAAAAAAAAGTAAAAAAGGTAGATTCATATGCTCCATCAGCAGAAATTCTGATTTGGTGGGTCTAGGGGAGCTCAGGTATTTTAATTCTTAAAAAGCTTCTAGGAGATTCTGAAGCAGATGGTCTTGAGGAATGTGATGATCCCAGGTCCACAATGAACAGTATTCCTGTTCAGTTCATCAGGAGCAAGGCTCTTACCTGTGTGTAATACAGCTCCAGAGTCTAAAATTTAAGATAGAGAATTGTAAGTGAAGAACTGGAAAGGAATTGCAAGGAGCTGAATAAAAATATTTGTTTGTATTGTGAGAGCCGATAGGAAGACTTTTTTTTGAATTGAAAAAAAATGAAGTACAACAAGGTCTAGCAGATTGGTTTTAAGGGATTGTTTATATTTTGTCTCCCTTAATCATATCATTAGCAGTAACGGTTGGTTAAGGGATTTTAGAGGTTTTTTTTTTTTTTGTCAATTACAAGTGTTAGAATACACAGAAATAGATAAAACTCTGAGTAATGTAAACAAACATCCACCCAAACAGGCGGTATTTGAATATGTCATTGTAATAGAATATATAAATGTGAAGATATTTCTGTATCTGCATTTACAAAACATATCTATTTCTACTATAGATTCTCTGAGGAAAATGTTTAATATATATTTTTTTTACTATTTGCTTATAGTTCATAAAACAAAAGTGTGCTTTCTTAGGAGGTTGAAAACAGTAACTAAATATAAAGTTACCACATAGCTTTCTGGATACTAATCATCAAAGAAGAGTTCTGGAGCTAGTACTCGTCTATGGACTGGAATTTATTGACTTAATTATAACATTGCTAAGTATGAAAAAAAATCAATGCACCAAAAAAAAAAAAATACATAGAAAACACTTATACTGGGACTTTTTCATTATGGGTAAGAAAACAGGACAAGAGTTTTGAAGAATGTTATTATATATACCACTAAAATTGCTTCCAATGGAAATTCAAAGGAATAGAATGGTGTGATCATGAAATAAAAAAATGTTAAAGAATAAAGCAGAACATGGCCTAACATAATATGCTGCAGGGGGGAATGTAATGTGTGTTGAAAGACAAACAAAATAAATATAAGAAATTAGGCCAATTAAAGACAAGAAAGACTTATGACAATAACCTTCTGAGTTTCCCCAGAGAGGTTAAGAATGCTCTCTGAAGATGGGAACCCATGAGGCAAATGGGCCCAGATGATTCTAAGGAAGAAGAAAAAGGGAAGCAATGATCATGAAATTACAGATCTGGGAGGGATTTGAAAGATTAGTCACATGCCGTCTGCAGCAGTCCTTCAAGTTGATGGCCCTACTGCCACAAACATCATAGAATGGCCTCTCTAGTCTCCATTCATGATTCATAGAATACATCTTTAATAGTCTCCCTTGACTCATTTTTTATATCTAGTAACCTGTCCTACCCTATGTCCTGCTCTTAAACTTCTTTTTTTACTAACCTATTTTTACCTCTGTCTTATACTCTGAACTTGACAGTTATATTAAGGCTTTGGTTGTGACCATACTCTGCTCTCCACATTCAACCAGTCATTGTTGGTACTCTCATATCCTGACACATCCTCAGATCTTCACCGCCACCCCTTTGCCCACCCCAGTTTGCTCTCTTTTGCCCTGCGACCAAGACTTACTTAAATCCAACCTCTTAATTGGAAAGCTAAATAAATGAAGTTCTACAGAAGTTATGTAGCTTACGAAAGACATTCGGATAATCAGTAGACATAATCCTGGTCTGTTTGCAACCATCCCAGTTTTATTTCTACCTAGAGTTCTCTTTTTAGTACTAGTATCAATGGGTAGATACATATATTTTAACTCAGGTCCTCCTCCTAGTAATTTTTTTCTTCAGCTCACTCAGCAGCAGGTTTTCCGGAAAGGGATGCTGATACAAGTTCCTGTGCTCCACTCATCGTTGTTGTAGCATGATTCCTTAGACACCCGGCACGCCTTAACCCTCAAGGTGTTACGTGACTTGCTGTACACAGCACTGTCCACAGTCCAGCAGCAGCAACACTGCCTGGAGTTTGTGAGAAATGCAGAATCCCAGACCTGCTCCACCCACTAGCATCAGAATCCACATGTAATCTTTATCCTGATGAGAGGAAGGGAGACTGAAGCTACAGAAGCAAAACTCCTTGTTTTGAATTTTGTTAGCAATTATGTTGGGACAGTCATTTACCCTCTACTCTTTTTATTTTAAAAAATATTTCATTACTATTTTTAATGACTTTTTTTTTTAAGAGCAGTTTTAGATTCACAGCAAAATCGAGAGGACAGTACAGAGCTTCTCCACATCACCCTCTGTCCCCACACATGCACAGCCTTCTCTTTTATCAACAACATCCCTCATCAGAGGGGTACGTTTGCTGCTTGATGAACCTCCACTGACACATCATGATCACCCAAAGTCCATTGTTTTATATTAGGATTCACTCTTGCTGCTGTACATTCCGTGGGTTTGGACAAATGTATAATGACATGTACCCCTCATTATAGGATCATTCCGAGCATTTTTGCTTCCCTAAAAATCTTCTGTGCTCTGCATATTCATCCTTCCCTTTTCCCCACCCCTGACAATCACTAATCTTTTTAATGTCTCCATTTTCAGTATGGCAATAGTTGGAGTCATGCATAGGTAGCTTTTTCATATTGACTTCTTTCACTTAATCACATATGCTTAAGGTTCCTCCATGTCTTTTCATAGCTTTATTGCTCATTTATTTTTAGTGCTGAATAATATTCCATTGTGATGTACCACAGATGTTAACCTACTGAAGAATAAGTTGGTTACTTCCAAGTTTTGGCAATTATGAATAAAGCTAATACAAACATCTATATGCAGGTGTTTGTGTGGATATGAATTTTCAACACCTTTGGGTAAATATCAAGGAGCATGATTGCTGGATTATATAGTAAGAATATGTTCCCTTTGGAAGAAATCACCAAACTGTCTTCCAAAGTAGCTATACTATTTTGCATTCTCACCAGCAATCAATGAGAGTTCCTGTTATTCCACATAATCACCAGCATTTCATGATGTTGGTGTTCCAAATCCTGGCCATTTTAATAGGTAAATAGTGGTATCTCATTATTGTTTTATTTTCATTTTCTTGATGACATATGGAATATCTTTTCATGTGTTTATTTGCTGTCTGTATATCTTTAGTATCTTCTTTCGTAAGATGTCTGTCAAGGTCTTTGGCCCATATTTTAATCAGATTGTTTCTTTTCTTAGTGTTGAGTTTGAGTTCTTTGTATATTTTGCACAATAGTCCTTTATCAGCTGTGTTTTTAGTAAATATTTTCTTCTAGTGTGTGGTTTGTTTTCTCATTCTCTCTCTGTTGTCTTTCATAGAACAGAAGCTTTTAATTTTAATGAAGACCAATTTATCAATTCTTTCCTTCATGGATTGTGCCTTTGATATTGTATCTAACAAGTCATTGCCATACCCAAGTTCATCTAGATTTTCTCCTATGTTATCTTCTAGGTGTTTCATAATTTTGCATTTTCCATTTACTATCAACATTTTTTAAAGATTTCTTTTATCACTTGCAATACCTAAAAACATGCTGGCCTTTCTTGTTTGTGATAACAAGGGCTGCTTGAGTGAAATTTATGTTCATTCCTTCTCTTATTTAGGAACTTCTTGCTGTGATTCATACCACAGCAGGATCTAAAGGCATTCTGACTCATTTAAGAGAGAAGTTTAGAATGTGTCAAATAGGTTGCATTTTTAAAGCCCCATGATGCTATAGTGTGTAAACATGCTTTGTATAAACAGTCCACAAAGCCTGGTATTCCTGCTTTGTTCAGCAGTAGCTAGGCTTTTAAAACTGGGATACACAATCCTAGAGCCTGAAACTTAAGAAGAAGTTGGTAACTTGGAAGAATTTGCAAGGAACTGAATAAACATGGCACCTACACTGTGTGGGCTGACAGAAATTGTACATTTCAGTGTTCTTCTACACCATATCTCACATTTTATAAGGACGATATGGGTTCACATTTAGCCATCATCTTATAAAGTGGAGTTGTCTTACAAATGAGCTGTGTCTATTTGGGCATTTGAGAAAACATGAAGAGCTGAGAAAGTGTGATGATTCCTGACTCAGGCCATGTTACCTTGATATGCATGTTTTGGACAGAAAGTTATGGCTTCTAATGTCTGCTTCAGGGAACTTGGGTGTCTGGGGTAATAGAAACAAAGTGGAAAGCATGGATGGAGTACCTTTGATATTTACATCCAAGGTTTTGAAATTCTGGGCAAACTATCAAAATGCAATTCTATACATAATCCCAAAGAAAGCATAAACAGAGTATTTCCTTTTTATTACCGTTTCCCTTTGTTTTCCCCAAACTATAAATGCTAATATTTTTCTAGCTTCAAAGTTTATAAAATTAAATGTCCTAGATACTCCCAGTATAACTAACCTCTAATGGAATCCTAGAAGCCTAATTTAAATCCTCAGGAATCTATTTTAGGTTCTAGTAATATAAAATATAAAGTTCCCAATAAACTTCAGAGATTGACATTTTGTGTACCGGAGGTATAACAATCTTTGCCTTTTATGCACAGGTTCAGTTTTCACTTGCTTTAGCTCATCTCTGGAATTCTGGAAAGAATGACTGGTTTCACAAAAAATGCTTCTTGACTTAGAAGGTTTGACTAATGGAGGGGAAACAGCCATGGGCAGGATGAATGGGGGGGAAACTTCCTGAAAACTAGAGAAATGAGAGAAGCCAAGGGAGAAATCATCCTGTATTCTTTGGCCATCACTGCTATATTTGTTCTACTTTTGCAGTTTATAACTGTAGAAATGTCATGAGCATAAATATGAGAAAGTGTCACTCAAAGTGACAACTTCAGCCACATGTGCTTAAGTTATTTCAGCAGGACCATGCACTCAAAATCAACCTTGAGTGAACAAATTAACCAAAAATTTGAACATAAAGGTTTGCCCCTAAAGAGTTTTTGGCCAGCTGCAAATAGGTGATGTGGGTATGAGGGATAACTATAAAGCATGTTTTATCAAGGCGGTGATTACCTGATTCATTCAGAAATAGAGAGACATTTCCAAGCCCACACCTTGATTTTTCACTGCATGTTTATTATTTTCCAAACCCAATTCTTTACTGACACTAAATTCCAATTCCGAAAATATTATGTTACAGTGGCAGTCCTGAAGGTAGGTTCTAGATAAACATAATGTCACACTACTTCTCTGCATTTCTTTTTTTTTTCTGTGCTTCATCATCTTAACCTGTTGATAGTGTCCAAACTGAGGTCTCAGTTGTACAGCTGGGAGTGTTAGCAGTAGGAAAAAGGGGAAGAGACATTGTCAAGATTTAGAGAAGTACCAAGGATCAGTAATAGAATGACAAGATTTTAAGGACAGCAGACAGTAGCAAACTGTCAGCATTTGGTCAATATTTCCACATTCAGGTGTGATAGGGTGATGAAGAGTCCAGAGAGGGACGAACAACCAGGAAATCAACAGGCATGATCATGATGATGATGATGATAATACTATGGCACATTTATCTGATGCTGCGAATTTACTGGCTACTTTCACACAGAGGGAATTAACAATGTCTCACAGTTTATCTGCATCTAGGGAACTGTATTTATGGGGTATAGTGTCTGGTCTTAATTGTACTAAACTTTTTTCAAATTGACAAATGGTTCTAATGGATTTCTGCAAAAACAGACAAACAAAAAATCCATAGACTGAAAAATTTGTATGCAAGAGCAAGCAGAGAAGACAATGGAAGAACTGCCATTTCTACCCCTAGTCACATTATAAAGTAAAATAAGGATCACTAATCACAGCAATATATTTATCATATTGCTCTCACTGAAGTTTTTGTACATAAAAAATGAAATAATATGAATTTATGTCATTTTATTTCCTCTTTAGGTTTAGAATTAATTCCTTAGAGGGAAGCCTGACAGGGGATGAGATAAAGCATCTCACATTGGGATGGTCCCATGGGATGTGGCAGTCTTGGAGGCAGATTTCAGGAATCAGTGTCCTTGGTCCAGCAAGTGGGGTAAGTGGCAGAAGTGGCCAGTGAAGAGCAAGAAGGCAGGACACATGGCATTTCTCATATGGGGTGAGCCGAGGTGTTAGGCAATGGTCCTCGGCTGTGCATGTTGTGGGTCAGTGCTTCATAGAGGGTCAGCACTGGATTGTATGAGAAGTTTGGGTTTCTATTTGTTGGGTGAGATGAATTGCTTACTTTGTTTTCCCCTTCCCTAGTCTTTGGAAGGTGGAAGGAAGGTATACTAGATTGACTCATGTCAATTGACTCGTGTTTTCCCCTTCCCTAGTCTTTGGAACGTGGAAGGAAGGTATACTAGATTGACTCGTGTTAACCCTTTCAACCAAAAGGTATGTGCAAATCATAACCCCTAGTACCTGCAAATGTGACATGATTTAGAAATAGGGTCTTTGCAGATGTAATTGAGTTAAGATGAGGTCATACTGGATTAGGGTGAGCGCTAATCAAATGAGTGGTGTCCTTAAAGAACAGGAAAATTTAGGCTTTTTTTTTTTTCAGCTTTACTGTGCTATAATTGACATATAACATTTTGTAACTTTAAGGTGTACAAGTGTTGATTTGATACACATATATTTCAAAACTATTTCCACCACAGTGTTAGCTCACACCTCCATCATGTAACATAATTCTCTTTTTTGTGGAGGAGTGGTAAGGACATTTAAGATCTACTTTCTTGGCAACTTTCAAGGACATAATAAAGCATTATTAGCTATAATCACCACGCTGTCATTAAATCCTTAAAACTTATTCATCTTACACCTGGAAGTATGTATCCTATAACCAACATCTCCCCATTGCCCACACCCCCCAGCTCCTAGTAACTGCCATGCTATTCTCGCGTTCTGGGAGTTCAGCTTTTTTAGAGTCCACACATAAGTGATATCATACAGATTTGGTTTCTGTGTGACTTATTTTGCTTAGCATAATGTCATTAAGGTCCACCTATGTTGTCCCAAATGGCAAGATTTCAAGAGGAAAATTTGGAAACAAAAATAGGTGAGGGAGAGAACCACAGAATGCGGAGACAGAGATTGGAGTGATACATCTATGACCCAAGGAAGGTCAAGGGTTGCCAGAAGAGTACTCCCCAGAAGCTGGGAGAGAGGGGTGTAACATTCTCTCTCAGGGCATCCAGAAGTAGCCAGCCCTGCTCACAAACCTAGATTTCAGGTTCTAGCCTCCACAACCGTGAGAGAATGAATTTCTGTTGTTTTAGGCCACTTACTTTGCGCTAATTTGTTATGGCAGCCCTAGGAAATTAGTGCAGAACAGTAGAGATTAGCTCTCTATTTTGGGAGGAAGTTAATTGATTTGCCCATTACACATCATTATTAAAAGGCAGAATCAAGGCTAGCTATATGAATGTGGGCACATTACTGGGCTTCAATTTCATCTGGAAAAATAATGTGAGAACCTAGAGGCAATTTAAAGTTTCTTTAAACTTTTTAAAGTCAAAAAATATATGTGCTTACATGTGCTCCTCTCCACCTTTCTTCCCTCCTTAATAATGAAGCAATTATTATACACTACTGTGTTTGGTGCAGGAGTTAAAACAACGTCATTAAATTCATACATTCTAGAGCAGTGGTTCTCAATTCCTAGTGCACATCAGAATCAGCTGGAGGACTTAAGAAAGCCAGAATGCCGGGTCCTAATCGCAGGAGTTTCTATTTCAGTAGGTCTGGGAATTTGCATTTGTAGCAAGTTCCGAGTTGATGCTGATGTTGCTGGTCTGCTAACCACACTTTGAAAAATGCTGCTGTAGTGCGTGTTTCCTAAGCATCTTCCCAGTTGTGATTTTGACCTAGGACACAGTGATGTTGTTGTATGATAATATAGTTTTACCTGGTAGCAAGACAGGGCTTTAACTGTTGCAGCTGCAGAATGTTGGAAAAGTGGGTGGGAGAAGCTGAGGCTGTTAGCTTCTGATGGCTTCTATTATCCTAGTAAAATAGGGGGCCATCAGCTGAGAGTGAGGTGGGCAGGGGGAAGTGTGGGATATTTGAAAGTAGAGCAATAGCTGTGAAACTGTTATCAGGGAGAGGGGGACCCTCAACTAATGAGAAAATGTGGTAAGTTTTCTGGGCTTTTGTGAAGGCTCGTGGTTAGTGGTTTAAAGTGAGATGGGTTAGTAATCTGGCTGGTTTGTAGTCAACCATATGAGCCTCTCATGTGTAAACATGAAGTATACAGGGATTGAGCCTCACTAGATTCGGGGTTTTGTCCAGTAATGCAATGGATGATGGATGTCAACGAGTTGACATTATACACAAGGACATGAAGATAGTGACAATGAGATGCAAGGTCTGAGTAGACAGTGAAAAGGTTTCCAAGATAATGGATTTTATTCAAGGTTGGGATGAACAATTCTTGGAATTGGGATCTGGGAAATATAGGAGTTGGTGGTTACTTAGATTGAGATTTTGTAGATGGCTGAGTAGTATCAATAAATGAATCACTTAGTACCATTAATAATCTCAGACTGGCTACATGAGTAAGTGTTTGATTTTTTCACTTATCAAGAAGTCCCAGGTAGACAATCCAAGGCTGGTGCAATTATGCATTGTTGCCTTTAGGACTCAGCTTTTGTATGTGCGTGTCTCTCTCTCTCATATAGTAATAGATGCAGTTTGGTTACATATCTATTTTATTTATTTTTAAGATCTTGGGGTCTGTGTTCATGAGAGTGGTTGAACAACACCTATCCCATTTCTTTTAATATCCTTCTAAGGTTTTGATTTAATATTTAATAATATGTTGACCTCATCAAAGAAATTGAAAAGTTTTTTTTTTTTTATTTTTCTTTTGTTTTCTTTTGTTTTTTCTTTCCTATTGTCTGGAAGGCTTTATGGGAGATTGGTATAATTTTTTCCTTAAGTGGATGGGAGAATTCACTGGTGAAGCCATTGGAGTCTGAAGTTTGCTTTGTATAAACTTTCTTAATTAAAGATTCAAAATTTTAAATAGATAAGAAACCATTCAGATTTTGTATCTGTATCTGTTCTTGTGCTAATTTCAGTAAACTTTTTCTAAAAACATATTTATTTATAAAATTAATTGTCATGAATGTTCATAGAGTATCTTAGTAGAAGTTGTAGTTCCTGGACCAGCAGCCTTTGTATCACCTGGAACATTGTTAGACATGCCTATTGTCTCCCCCTCCCGTGCTTACTGAATCAGAAGTTCTAGAGTGGGGACCCAGCAACCTGTGGTTTAAGAAGTCCACCACGTGATTCGGATGCATGCTGATGCCAGGTGATTCGGATGCATGCTGATGTTTGAGAGCCACTGCTTTAAGTTAAGCTCTAGCAGTGTCCTACAACTTTGGGATGTTGTTTTCTGTTACCAGTATTTTCTAAGTTTCTTCTTTTAATTTTAATTTTTCACTGGGATTTCCTCTCTGACATAAGTGTTATTTTGGTGAGTTTTGCTTAATTTTTAAATATTTGGGTTTTGTTTTGCCTAGGTTTCTAATTTAATTTCACTATGGTCAGAAGATGTGTCCTTTATGACGTTAGCCTTTTGAAATTTGTCTTAACTTGGCCTAGTATACATCTGGTTTGGTAACATTTTCACATAAACTAGAAAAGAATGTATATTCTATCATTGTGTATAGTGTTCTATATATGTTAATTAGGTCATTTGTTAAGCATGTCCAAATCCTTTTTTTTTTTTTTTTTTTTTTTTAAGAGAGAGCAAGCATGAGAGGGGGTGGGGGGTGGGCGGGTAGGGGTAGAGGGAGAGAGAGAATCTCAAGCAAACTCCATGCTGAGCATGGAGCCTGAAGTGGGGCTCCACCCCACAACTCTGGGATCATGACCTGAGCCAAAATCAAGGGTTGGACTTCCAACTGACTGAGCCACCCTGGCTCCATGCGTGTTCAAATCTTATATGTGCTTACCATCTGCTTGTTTTATCTTTCTCTGAGGTAGTTATGTTAAAATCTCCCATTATGATTATGGGTATGTCTTTCTGATTTTAATTCTGTTAAATTTACTTACTTTTAAACTATACTATTCAATGCATAAAAATTTAGAATTGTTTTATCTTCTTGGTTGGCTGACAAATTTTATCATTGAAATGGCCCTCTTTATCTTGAAGCATTCATTTGCCTTACTTTCTACTTCACCTGATGTTAATGTAGCAAAGGCAGTTTCATTGTACAGTGTTTGAGTGGTTTATCTTTTATAAATTCGGTTTCTTTTACATTCAATGCGTCATTATAATTAAAGTGTGTCTCTTGAAAGCAGAATGTAATTAGGTTTTGGTTTTTTTCAGGTTTGAAAATTGTGTCTTTTAATTGAAGCATTTATTTCATGTTCATAAATCTATGATTTTATATTTGTTTTCTGTTAACTCCACCTGCCCTATGTAACTTTCTTTCCCCCCTTTTGTCTATTATGGATTGCTTGGTTTTTTTTTTTTCTAATTCTATTCCTTCTGTTCTATTAGCTTATTAGTTTTGCATTTTTTAAAACTCTACTTTTAGTGGTTAACCTATTGCAGCATGAATTCTTGACTTACTAGAATCTTCCTTATATTGACACTCAAGCAATTTCAGAAAATGCAAGGACTTTAAGTACTATAATTCCACTTACCCATTCAAAAATATTTGCATTATTCTTGTAATTTAATTCTACCCACATTTTATGCTCCATAAAGCATTCATATTTTATATAGTATTTATTTAGATATGCTGTATATTTTTTTAAATTTTTAAAAATCTTTTTTATTTTTGAGAGAGAGTATGAGCAGGGGAGTAGCAGAGAGAGAGGGAGACACAGAATCTGAAACAGGCTCCAGGCTCTGAGCTGTCAGCACAGAGCCCAACCTGGGGCTTGAACTCACAAACTGCAAGATCATTACCTGAGTAAAAGTTGCATACTTAACTGACTGAGCCACCTGGGCACCCCTAGATATACTGTATATTAACTCTTTCTATTAATATCTAGCTTTCTATCTATCTATCTATGCCTTTCATAAGCATCCCCCTTAGTATTTTCCACAAAGCAGTTCTGCGGTGGACAAATTCTACAATATTTCTTTATATACAAATTTTAAAGATTGAAAAGATCAGTTTTTTTAGAGATAGTTTTGCTGGATATAAGTTTCTTGGTTGGCAATTAATACCTTCAATCATTTGAGATACGTTATACATTTCTCTTTTGGTTTCCATTGTTTCTTTCTTTTTTTGAGATCTAATTGACACATGATGCTATATTAGTTTCAAGCGTGCAACATAATGATTTGGTTTTGTATATATTGCAAAATGACCACCACAATAAGTCTACTTAACATATATTGCCACATAGAGTTATACATGTTTTCTTTCTTGGGATGAGAACTTTTAAGATCTACTCTGTTAGCAACTTTCAAATACACAATACAGTATTATTAACTATAGTCACTATGCTGTACATTACATCATAGGATTTATTTATTTTATGGTTAGAAGTTTGTATTTTCTAACCACCTTCACTCATTTCATCCCTCGTCCCATCCCTTCCTTTGGTAACCACCAATCTGTTCTCTGTATCTATGTTTGCTTTTGTTTTTGCTTTTAGTTTCCACATATAATTGAGATCATGTGGTATTTGTCTTTCTCTGACTTATTTCACTTAGCATTATGCCCTCAAGGTCCATCCATGTTTTTGCAGTTGGAGAGATTTCATTTTTTTATGCCTGAACAATATCTCATTGTGTGTGTGTGTGTGTACATATACATTCATATACACATACACCACAATTCCTTTATACATTCATTGATCAATGGACATTTACATTGTTTCCATATCTTGGCTATTGTAAATAATGCTGTAGTGTATGTGGTTGTGCATATATATTGTTCTGAGTTCTTGTTTTTGTTTCCTTTGGATAAATACCAGAAGTGGAATTGCTAGATCATATGGCAGTTTAATTTTTAACTTTCTGAGGAACCTCCATTCTGTTTTTTTTAAGGTTATTTATTTATTTTGAGAGAGAGCACAAGCAAGGGAGAAGCAGAGAGAGGGAGAGAGAGAGAATCCCAAGCAGGCTCCACACTGTCAGTGTAGAGCCCAAGGTGGGGCTCAGTCTCATGAACCATGAGATCATGACCTGACCCAAAATCCAGAGTCTGATGCTTAACTGACTGAGCCAGGCACTCCCTTCCATACTGTTTTTTATAGTGGCTTCACCAACTTACATTCCTACCAACAGTACACAAGGGTTCCCTTTTTTCCACATTTTCATGAACACTTATTTTTTTTGTCTTTTTGATAATAGCCATTTTAACAGTTGTGAGATGATATTTCATTGTGGTTTTGATTTGCATCTCCCTGATGATTAGTGATGTTGAGCACCTTTTCACATACCTGTTAGCCATTTGTTTGTCTTCCTTGGAAAAATGTCTCCCTATCTTTTAATCAGATTGTGTTTTTCTGTTGTTTCTTTAGAGAAATTAGCTTTCATTCTTTTTGTTGCTTCTTTGAAGGTGGTATGTTTAATTTCACTGATTTTAAGATTTTTCTTTTTGCACTTGGTTTTGGGTAATTTTTTTATGATGTGTCTCAATGTGGTTTTCTATTTATCATACTTGAGAATATAGTATTTCTTACATTGGTGGCTTCTATTTTTCCAGAGATATTGACTCCTCAATTTTTTTCTTCCAGTCTTTCCCCCCCACCATCTTATCCTGAAAGACTTAGTCATTTTCTATGCTTCACTCCATCACTCTCAGTATATTGGCTTTGAGCCTTAGATCCTTATATTTCCCAACTTATGGCTTCTAGTTGGTGGCTGTACCTCTAGGCCACATGTCTGTTGTAAGAAAGAAGAAAGCTCAAGTGAAAGCAGCAGTATATTTATTTATATTTCATGTGACTACTGTGTAGGATCCTGAAGAAAAGTGTTTAGCTTTTGCCTTCTATACTGTAGATTCAGGCTAGAGAGGGTTGGAAATAATCCTGGTTAGCTAACCATCAGTGTCTGCTACAGCAGTTATTGGTGATAACAATATCTAGGTTTTGATGATGAAAGTGGATGACAGAGGTGAGATAGCAGATAAGGTCACTGAAGGTAAGAAAGTCAAGGAACTAAAAGGCTAGGGTCTAAATTGGACATTGTAGATGGATATTGAAATCATTAAGAATCAGTAGTAGGGAAAAACAACAACAACACAGTGATTTGGAGTCAATTCCTTCAATACTTATGATGGTAGATGACCTGAAAAAGAAGAGCAAGGGATGACATTAGAGAAATAAGGCACCTACCATATATTTCTACTTGAAGACACTGCTTCTCATGCAGCTCTCCTCAGTGGAGACCCCCTTACCCCCCAATCCAAATGGTGTTGAAACAGCATAGATTCACTTTTTCTTTTTAACTGCATCTTGTGTCTCCTTCTTACCCTAGAAGTCATTACCTTTAAATCCATCAACTAAACCACATTCTATCTCACCCTGTTTGAGACACCTGGAGAACTCCTAAGTCATTCTTCCTCATTTTATCAAGGCCTAAATTTCAGGCACAAGGGCACTGTCTCCAACATTGCTTTCTCATCTTTCATAACGATATCAATATCTATATAGATAATCCTTCAAATATACTGGCTCAATTCCTCAATTCCAAAATCTTCTTTCCCCTAATGATCTTATCCCACAGTTTGCCTCCATCCTCTGCTATACTCTTTATGACTAGAATGGAGATATCATCATCACCAACAATGTAAACCTCCATAATCTCAATTCCTAGTGTTCTGTTTTCTGACCACAACATTCTATCATTCTAATTTACTTCCACGATTACTTAAACTGTAAAAATTACTCTGCTCCAGCTCAATCTGCCACCATCTTACTGTCCTTTACTTTCCTCAAGTTCTCATTTTTCTCATCCAGTATGAATTCAGTTGTCATTCTCTATAATAAATAATTCCCTTATTTTTCTGTGCCTTTGTGGTGCTTACCAGGCATCATCCTCTGCTCTCTGCTTGGTCAGCATGTGTCCAGGTGAATGCAGCTGGGAAAAATACAAAACCATGTTGACTGCTCTCACTTTAAATTCATGACTTCAGAGCCCCATGTATATTTAGAGCTGCCCACAATCTTAAAACATTTCTCTAAACCATTCATTGCTTACTATGCTAGATTTCTATTTCCTATCTTTCTCTGCTCAAATTTGTAGGTAGTACTTCCTCTCCCACCTCACTTATAGCTAATGACCTTGCTTTCTATTTCACTGAGAAAATAGAAGCCATTAGAAGAGAGCCTCTACTCGTAGAACCACATTTACCAATATGGGCCTGTGCACATTACTCCTTTTCTCCTGTTAACTCTGAAAGGATTGTCAGTGCACCTATCAGAGGCAGACATTTCTACCTGAGCACTAGACCTCCCCCGCCTTGCTCAAGGACTTTATTACAACAAGTTTTCCCTCTTTATTTATGAGCATTACATTCAGCATAAAATATGCCAAACTTAAAAAAAAAATTAAAAAAAAAGAAAATTTCTTGACATCACATCCCTTCTGTCAGTGAACTTTTACTGCACAACAAATTACCAAAGATGTAGTGACTTAAAACCACATTCTCCCTTGAACTTCCCCACTCCAGATTTGCCTACCACTCCGTATGCATCTTTTGCTACAATCATCAATGACCTCCATGCAAGTAAATCTCTTGATAGATTTTGAGTCCTTTTCTTATTTAACCCTTCACAGTTGATTACACTTTCATTTTTGAACTGTCTTCATTTAATAGACAGGAGATCGCATTCTACAGATTTTCTTCCTATCACTGAAGACTCCTAAATTTTCTTTTGATGGGGACTCTTCCTCAATTTCCAGTTATGGCAGTGACCCAGGATTCAGCTCTTGGACATTTTTCCTACGCACACTATTTTTATGATATTGTTCAGTTCGATTGCTTAATCTATATTCTGTAGACTCCCACGTTTATATTTCTGGACTGGGTTTTTGCCCAAATTCTAGAATCTTTTTCAAAGTGTTTACTTTCATATGTCTGATAGGCACTACAAATGTAACATGTATAAAACAAAATTTCTGATTTTCTTCCAAACCTACTCCTCCAGAGTAATCCCCTTCTGTTAGCTAATCCTATTGGACCTCCTTTCACAAATACTCAGAATCCAACCTTTTATTAACAACTAAATTCATGCCGCCATCATCTGTTTCCCAGATTATTATAGTATTCTCCCAGTGGGTTTCTGCACTTACCCTCTTTTGGTTTATTCCCAACAAATCAGAGTCGTGCTTTTAAAAACTAAGTTCTATCTCACTAACAATCTAGTCAAAACCCGATAAATATTTGTGAAGTGAATGAATGAATAGCAGGAAGGTTGAGTGGATTTCTAAGTTTATTGGACATTTGGATTGGCACTTGTTAGAATTGCAAATCCATATCCATGCCTAATTACAAAAAAAATTTTGCAAAAGTTTTTTGGTGTTATTAACTCTTTTTTAAAAAAAATTTAAATGTTTATTTATTTTTGAGAGAAAAGGAGACAGAGCGTAAGCTGGGGAGGGGCAGAAAGAGGGAGACACAGAATCCGAAGCAGGCTCCAGGCTCTGAGCTCACAGCACAGAGCCCAATGAGGTGCTTGAACTCACAGATTATGAATACAAATTTTCTCCTATTTTAGGTTTTGTGTTATTTTTTATTTAATTTGGAATTTTTCTTATATATGGTGTAAGGTAAGGAAAAGTGTAAAGATAGCCAACTGTGGGACACCTGGGTGTCTCAGTTGGTTAAGCATCCAGCTTTGGCTCAGGTCATGATTTCACGGTTCATGAGATTGAGCCCAGCATTGGGTTTCACTGGAAGTGTGGAACCTGTTTGGAATTCTCTCTCCCCTGTCTCTCTGCCCCTCCCCAACTTGCGTGCGCCCTCTCTCTCTCTCTCTCTTTCTCAAAATAAATAAACTTAAAAAAATAAAGATAGCCAACTGTGCCATCACCATTTATTATATAATTTTTTTTTTCACATCTAAGTTTTCATGTTCATTTCTGATTGTATTGGCTTTGTTTTAAACTGGTATGGCAAGTTACTCTTCAGTAGTCTTAGAGTTGATTTTTTTGTTTCTTTTAAAATTTATTCTTTATAGGGGTGCCAGGGTGGCTCAGTCGGTTAAGTGTCCAACTTCAGCTCAGGTCATGATCTTGAGGTTCACGAGTTCAAGTCCCACGTCAGTCTCTGTTCTGATGGCTCAGAGCCTGGAGTCTGCTTCAGATTCTGTGTCTCCCTCTTCTCTGCCTCTCCCCTGCTCATGCTCTGTCTCTCTCTCTCTCAAAAATAAACAAACATTAAAAATAAAATAAAATTTATTCTTTATAGAAACCTTAAGATAATTTTATCTAACTTTTTTCCCATCCCCCTTCCAAAATAAGTCAGTTGGGATTGAAATTAGAAGGACATTACAGTTTTATATTAATTTGGGGACAATTGATATTTTCTTTCCAAGAACATCTTTTCTTTCATTCTGGTCACATTTCATGACCTACAATGAGAGTTATATTTTTGTTATGGCACTATTATATTGGAATACTTTTTACTATTTGTGTTATTTTAGATAACTATTGCTAATATGAAAAAAAAACTGTTGTATATACCTTGTATCCAAACACTTTACCAAATTCTTTCATTCAAAATACATGATTTATTAGATTTTTAAATATGCAATCATATCAGCAAAATAGATCATTGTATCTCATTAGTCTAATATTTATATTAATTACATTATGCTGATTATCACATTTATAGAACCTCCCTAAAGGTTTAGATAATGATGATAATAGCAAGCATATCTGTTTTTTTTTTTCTGCATCTGATGAATATGGTATCTTAGTGTATCTTTTTTTAGACTGATGGTTGCTTTATTTTTCACTTGGTTTTTCTCCTATTTAATTCCTTCTATTTATATTTAGTTTATAATATTTTAGTAAGAACTGCTGCTTATCTTAAGTTTTAGCATATGTTAACATGGTTATATTATTTTTCTACTTTAATTTTAATGTGATTATATTGATAACCTTCTTGATATTAAACTATTCTTTAATCCTCAAAATCACATCATTTTATAATAGGATATTTTTTCCCACAATGCAGAATTCTATCATCTAATATTTTGCTTAGGATTTCTGCTTCTATTTTTATTAATGAGCTTGGTTTATAGTGTTCTTTTTCCCTCTTCCTTTTTTTTTTTTTTTTAATGTTTATTTACTTTTTGAGAGAGAAAGAGAAACAGAACGTGAGCAGGGGAGGAGCAGAGAGAGAGACACACACACAGAATCCAAAACAGGCTCCAGGCTCTGCACTATCAGCACAGAGCCTGATGCGGGGCTCCAACCCACGAACCGTGAGATCATGACCTGAGCTGAAGCCGGATGCTTAACCGACTGAGCCACCCAGGCTCCCTCATTTTCCTTTATTTCTTCTTTTTCTTCTTCTTCTTCTTCTTTTTTTTTTTTTTTTTTTTTTTTTTGGTTATCTACTTATAAAAAGAATTGAAGATTTTTACCTCTTTTTCTATGGTTGAATATTTTGTTGTAATATATGCTTAAGTAATGACTACATTTGTCCCCTTAAACTATGTCAATTTATTGAGTGGTTTGGTTCTTCACTGGTGGACCTCCTATTGTTAACGAACAGCTTCAGAAGGACAACAGAGAAAATCCGGTAAAGAAGAGAGACTTTACCTGAGTCAGGTGGCCTCAGAATCTCAGCTCTCTGTCATTTCTTTCAAGCCAACATGAGCAACAGATTTCAACCTCCCTGGCCTAATTCTTAAAAATATGTTGTATCCTTTGGCCTTGCTGTCAATTGCCCATTTCCTATGCTTATGTAAAAACACTTTTGCAACTTTTGCAGAACTTTTGCAGAATTTACAATATTGCTCCATTCTCCCCTTTTCAGAATAATTTAATATTAAACAGGGTTTAGGCAATTAAATTCTCTTTCAATGTTAACTTTAGTTTTAAAAATACTATTAATCATACTTACATAAGGGTCACGGAGGCTTTTAAGAAATAAAATTCTCATTTTCCACTGAAACTGTACTCAGAATTCTCATAAAGTTAAAAATGGAACTACTCTGTGACCTAGCAATTGCACTATTAGGTATATACCCAAAGGATACAAAAATACTGATTCAAAGGGGCACATGCACCTCAATTTTATAGCAATGCTATCAACAATACCAAATTATGGAAAGAGCCCAAATTTTTATCTACTGTTGAATGGATAAAGATGTGGTGTGTGTGTAGGTATGTATGTGTGTACACACAATGAATATTACTCAGTCATCAAAAAGAATGAAATCTTGCCATTTGCAATGACATGGGTGGAACTATAATACATTATGCAAAGTGAAATAAGTCATCAAAACTCTTATCAGAAAGTTTCTGGTTACTAATTCAAAAGGATATTCTTATCCTACTTGAAATGTCTTTACTGTTAGACACTCTGAACCACTCTCTCCTCCAGAATGCCTTCCTTTTTGTCTGAGTTTCCTGTCCCTCTTATTTGTCTGTGCTGTGGATTGCCAGATATTCAGCCTTTCCATGGCACTTAACTGTTTGTGTTCTTTACTTTTATTCCAAGCAATCTCCTCTCCAAATATTCTTCATATTAAGTTATCCACATTCATATCTCCATTCATTAGCTCTATGCTTCTGCTAAGTCCCAATGGGTATCTCTGGCTTAGAGAAGCAAACCTATGTGTCAACCTGCATATTGAACATTAGGACTTAGTTTACAGGAACCACAAACTCAATATGTACAAAACAGAATTCATCTTATTTTTCAACTACCTCAGTGGATTACACAACCATCTAGCTATTTGCTGAAGCCAGAAACCTAAATGTCAACCGTGTTACTACCTTTTCTGTCAATTACACTGGACTGTCAAATCATTCACATGTTTCCCACTACCACTGCAATTACCTTACTTCATGCCACCATGATCTTTCACCTGACAGAAGGCAATACACTCCTACCTATTCTCCATGCCTCCAATCAATTTTCCTCCTGAACAGAGAGACCCTTCTAAAATTTAAAACTGGTCCTGCAACTTCCCTGCTAATGTTGTCCCCCCAACCTTTGGATAAAGTCCAGAGTCCTTAATGTGACTTAATTACCCTTTCTGGCCAGCTCCTTCCTAACTATGCAGTCCCATTTCTCATCATTCCTCCCAACTTCACCACCACTCAATATATTGTCTTTGCTTCAATCACACCTACTTTTTTACTTTGTCTTAGCTGTGCTTCCCTGGTTTCTATCTCTTTTGCCTCTCAATTCCTTTACCCCTGTTCCTCTTACTCTTTTCATCTGTAACTGTCTTCGGTATTCCAAAATCACTCGATTTAATTAACAACTCTATATAATCAATACAAACTATTATAAGCAATTAGAATCAATAGGGTCATTACCAGTCCTTACTCCCAAACTCAACTCCCAGCTCATTTTGTATGTTCCAGATGAGCAAAATGGCCAGCTGATGAAAAAGCCTTCTCTTGGTGATCATAAGTCCCTTTGAAAAGCAGATATAGTTTAGCGTTTTTTTCTTGGTTAACTTAAATTGTCTAGCAGTGTGCCTTATACATGGTAGGTACACAATAAATAGTCATTTCTCTCTTCCTTTTTTTCTTTCTTTTTTTTTTTTTTAAGGACAAACACCTCTAGGTTCTCCTAACTATTCTTTCTCCAGCATGCCTTGAAATATGTTGGGCTATTTTGTGCATTTGTTCCAATTACTCATTGTCTCTCTTAAAATGTCATGTCTAGGACTAAACTCAGAGCTCCAGATGTGATGTGACCAGTAAGATTACTGTCACCTCTATATAAATACTAAAAAGCTCTTAAGGAAGCCTAAGATTATCTCATTTTGTATCTTGAGCGATCACATTTTACTATTGCCATATATTAATGAATCTACCCTGTTCTTTTTCACCTGAAGTGCTATTGTGGTGACTTTTCTACACAGTGGTTAAAAATAGTATCTATGGGGTCAGTTTTTATGAGTTCAAATTTGGACTTTTCCAATTCCAAGATGTTTGATTTTCAATAAGTTATTTAATAGCTGTAGTTGTATCATTTGAAAAATGGGAATACTTGTAGTACCAACAGTCTAGAGACATGAACAGTAGTCTTATAGATATAGATGGAGATCTAGAAGAACATATGAAAAACCTTAGCATAGTTCTGGGATGTATTAAACTCTAAATAAATATTAGCAACAGCAGCATTATTATTACCATCATCATGTTTTCAACTCCTTGCTCGTGCAATTTTTTTTTCTTAAAACCACAATTTTGCATATGCACATTCTGAATTTCATTGTCTAGTAGCTATCAAGACATTTCTGAAAATGTGGTCAACTTTTTGCTTAAGGTCATGTTAAAGTTCTAACGTCAACAGTTTTTCATAGTAAGAGAGGAAACTATTTTCTCTTTTACAGTTAGTATTATCAGTAAAATGTTTCAGATCTTTCTAAAATATTGGTGTAGGTAAGAGAATTAAGCTGATAATACTAACAATTATTCCAGTGCTCACATTTTATCAAGCATTTGAAATTAAGGTTTGTCATTTATTTTATATTGGTGATAGTTCTGCTAAGTATCAGCCAGAGTAGACTTGCTGTGTTAAAATAAATACTTATCTTTACACCTGGAATGTAAGCTCTCCATTATGCTACTAGTCAGAAAATGTAACTTATTTAAGTAATTGAATGTTTAAAATGATTTAACATCAGCCTGTTTTCTTCCCTAAGTAACACTTAACTATATGTCTGTATAAGAAAGGAATCCCTTCAAGGTGGAAAAAGAAAATGATATAAATTTTGGTGTTTATGTATTTGTTAATATATTCATGTCCCAACCAAAGAAGGAAAAGTGAAGCAGGAGGATTCTACTTGGTGATTTGTTTAAAAAGGGAAGGAAAGAAGAGCCCAGGATGAGACTGGCATGTCAAACAATTTCTAAGAGCAATGCTTTTGTTTGCCCAATAGTGTGTATGTAGACGAGGATATTTTTAAATGCATACTTTGAACAATAACAATCCTCAGGAAATATCTTCAAACTCATTCCCAACATAACTTTTCTGTCTTTGTTAATATACTATTTGCTTAAAATTACTCCTTTTCTGGGGCGCCTGGGTGGCGCAGTCGGTTGGGCGTCCGACTTCAGCCAGGTCACCATCTTGCGGTCCGTGAGTTTGAGCCCCGCATCAGGCTCTGGGCTGATGGCTCGGAGCCTGGAGCCTGTTTCCGATTCTGTGTCTCCCTCTCTCTCTGCCCCTCCCCCGTTCATGCTCTGTCTCTCTCTGTCCCAAAAATGAATAAACGTTGAAAAAAAAAAAATTAAAAAAAAAATTACTCCTTTTCTTTTCTGGCTACCATCTATTTCCCAGCTTCACCTTGATTTCTTCAATGCCTTGGGAAAGTACTAATACAATTTAAATCCTTATTCTTCATGACTCTAATCATAAGACCAGTTTATTCCCTCTTTCTTACAAATGAAATCATACATTTTGCTGATGTTTTGACCTATTCTTATAAACTCTGCTGTCGTAGAGCAGGAACCCTCCTGGCAAATTATCCCTTTAGGAGTCGAAGTCTATTTTACTGAATCAATTATGCTGACAAATCACATAATTGAACTTTTCAGTTTTTATGGATAAACATTTTTACTTGGAATCACTCTGTTGCTCACAATGTTCATGACTGAAGCAAGACTTGATCTCATCATTAATATTATATGGAGAGAAGAACATACTTCAGGAATTTTAAAAATGATATTTCAATACAGGTTCTTTGACTCATTATTTAATATTATACACACATTCAAAGTAAAAATTGCCAAAAGAAAATTGGTTGGAAAGGTTTAAAGTAAACACAAAAAGTGAGGGATTGCCTGTGAGAAATATGGATAGGAATATATCTTAACTAAAGTCTAGGAATAATCTTTATGTCCCAACTGCTTTTTAAGCTTACTGGTAACATCTTCTATTATTAAGAATTACTTATTTTACAATGGTATTAGAACTTCAAATGTGGATTGAGATGCCAAAGGATGCTGCCAGCATAAAACAGAGATGTGAACTGAGAAAACAATATCGCCAAAGAAAGAAGGGAAATTAAATTAGACATGTTAGACAATTAAATTAGACAATTAAATTTTACATTTTTGCAACGTAAAATAGACAAATACAAAGTTAACTAGCTAAGAGGGCGATGATCAGTTTTTTGTTGCTATTGTTTCATTTTTATGGCTGTTTTAGAACAGTCACAATTGTGGGTCCTTGATATCCACCTCTAGTACAATTTTATGTGATAGAAATCTATAACAAAAGAGGCCGTATCAAAACCAAGGGGGTGACTCTTTAAAAAGAAGGTAAACATTTCAAAGAATCAAGGGATTTAGAGAAAATACTCAAAGTGGGTCTGTGATTTTTTTTTTTTTTTAACTTTCCACTCAAATTTTGTCTGGAGAGTTAGGCATTATCTGTATTTTTTAACTTTTTCAATAGGACCTGCCACAGACCACATAACTGAATCTGGAAAGAGACTTAAAAGAGGATATAATTCAAGTCATTTTTTAAGTGAGAAGAGAGAACTAGAGACATTAACGACTTACCCAAAATCACACAGCAGTTATTTGCAGATAAGTTTTGTTTTGTTTTGTTTTGTTTTGTTTTATTTTATTTTATTTTATTTTATTTATTATTTTGAGAGAGAGCAAGAGAGAGAAAGAGATCACAAGCAGGGGAGGGGCAAAGAGAAGGAGAGAGAGAGAATCCCAAGCAGGCTCCATGATGTCAGCTCAGAGACCTATGTGGGGCTTGATCCCACAAACCATGAGATCATGACCTGAGTCAAAATCAGGAGTCAGATGCTTAACTGACTGAGCCACCCAGGTGTCTGAATATCCAGTGCAATGCTCTCTCTGCATTCCCTGGTAGGAATTGCATGTTACTAGGTTTTGTTTTGTATTATCTAGATTGTATTCAACAAAATTCTGGAACTTAGCAGCCATCCAATAAATTCTTATTGGATGTATAAATGAAAAATGGGCCCGAGGTAGCATAGGCCAATACTCCATTTTGTTGTCATAGCTTTCATTAAACAAATCCTGTGATTATTCCTGGTATCCGTTACACACTATACATAAAACGTGTATAGCAAATATAATGTTTTTTAACCTTTCCCATCCAAATTGATATTGAACGTTCCTGTGCTTGTTCAACAATTCTGGCGCAGGCTTTAAAAAAAAATTCTAAGTTAGGGGCACCTGGGTGGCTCAGTTGGGTAAGTGTCTGACTCCAGCTCAGGAGCTTGTGAGCTCGAGCCCCATGTCGGCCTCTGTGCTGACAGCTTGGAGCCTGGAGACTGCTTTGGATTCTATGTCTCCCTCTCTCTCTGCCCCTCCCTGCCCCTCACTTTCTCTTTCTCTCTCTCTCTCTCTCTCTCAAAAATAAATAAAAATTTTTTAAAAATTAAAAAAAAATTTTTAAGTTATATTTTGGAGTTAGAGGCTTCAGCCAAGGACAGAAAATTGAAATAATAGTAATGTATACAGTTCAAGGATATGTAATTCTGGGAGTTTAGAAGTAAATCATAGCTCCTGTTCTCAGGAGCTCTGCAAACAAAGATACCAAAGAAATGGCAGATTGCCTCTCAATCCAGGGAGGAACAAGTAACAATGACCCATTGATTGCTTATTTATGAAAATTATTTCCTTCCTGGTATGTAGTTGGAAGATCAACTCAGCCATATGACTGGCACATGAGATTGAAATCAAGGTGGGATGCTACGTCACGGTAGAGCAAGGGTTTTAAAAAGCAAAGTAGAATCAAAGCAATATGTAGGCAAGTTGTTGGTGTTGCAGAAGAATATGAGCTCTAAAATGTAAGGAGGTCTAAACACGAAATACCTCTTTGCTTACCAACTTGGATAATTCATCCTGAGGAGCCTCATAGGCTTCCTGTATAACCCGAAGCGAAGACAGTTGCCTTGTAGGGTTACTGTGAGGAACAAGTAGGATATTGGGAAGGCACTGGCCTTTATACACATTCTCTGTGTCTGGGCTGTTTGTCTCAGAAACATTTTTAATGTTTTCAATGTTAGTACGTACGTGTGTGTGTCCATTACTACATTGGACAATTTGACCCCAAGTTGCTGACAAATGACATTCTAGAGGTACTGCAAAAATACCGAGGAAGCTTAATCTTCTAGATGTTAAAATAAAACTTTTGCAGTGGTTCTATTTACCTTCAGTGGAAATTGTTGAAGAAGAAAAAATCATCAGGGAGTTAGAAAAAATTAAACTACTGCACTTTGAAATGATGAAGTAAAGAAGGCAGCTTGGAAAAAGTCATGTCCAGAGACAGGTCAGTACTTGAAGAGAAAAAAAGCACATTTGCCGTGTAGCATACTGGACGGACTAGTGGACTGTGTCCAAAATAGTAGAGCACACCGAGGCATCCAGTATAGTTATCTCCCTCCTTCTCTCTCTTTCTCCCTCCCTTCTCCCCCATTCTCCCCCTCCCCTTTGTCTCCCCCTTCTCCTCCCCCTCTTTTCTCTCACCTTCATTTCTTCTTCCTCCAGTTTCCCTTCCACCCCCCTTACTCACTCACCTACAGATGTGATAAAGTCTCTGCCTCATTTAACAAAGGATACGACTATTGAGCTAAAACCAGTGGCCTCAGAGAGCAGACACAAAGGCAGCATGCCTTGATAGAGCTTCTTGAGGCCTGCGTGGATCTTTAATGTGGGAATGCAGTGGACAGGAAGATTCCTTGAGTAAGGCATGGTCTCATTAATCTGGGAAGATTAATTTACAGCTGTGCCATGGTTCTTTTTCACTTGAGGCTTAGGGTATTCGTCAAGACAGCATGCAGACTTAATATTTTTTTAAAGGACATGTTTGTAGGCAATGAGAGCCTACAGGTTCTCAAGTGAACCCCAGCATCCATGTTTTTATCCTATAAACAGCAAAATTAGTGTTCAGTCATCCCTAGTTGGTTTCTCTCATTATGTCCAGATACATTCTACATGATCCATTCCCCACAGTGATAATCTAACTCTGATATTTGGAGTATCTTTTTATGGAATGGATAAGTTCCATAATGGATTAGGTCTCAGGACCAGAATTTTTAATCCACTTCAGACTTTTAGAGTCAACAACCATTTACACAAGTGCTTTTAAAAAGGTTTCCCTGCCTATGAGAACAAAGTCACCTCGGGCTTATCACTTGCTGGAATAAAATAATTGAGTATACAAATAACCTAATTTGTATTGGTCAACATACAATGTGTTAAAAAAAAAATATATATATATATATAAATATATATATATATATATATTTATATATATATATATAATTCTTTTAGCAAACTTTGCACTGCATTCTCCTTTTTAATATCATCCTTTGTTTTCCTTTATGATGATTAAATAATCACTAATTGGATTCCACCAGCCATCTCTTCATGCTGGCTTTTTTTTTTTTTTTTTTTTGGTCCTTTTGTTTTTTCCCATAAGTCTCTTAAATTTTCTTTCCTCCCTCTCTCCCTTTTCCCTTTCTTTCTTCTCTTTCTTCCTTATTTAACATGCTTCAAAAATAAAAAATATAAAAGTTATTTAATGAAAATTTGCCTTCCTATGAATCCTTTATTTGCTCAGTAAATATTTTACCTCTCCCATGCCTAAGGTAATCACTATTACTAATTTTCTGTTTATCCTTTCAAAGAATTTGTAAGTATAAGCCAATAAAATTGTAGATTTTGTCCCCTCTTTTATTTTATTTTATTTTTTTTCAACGTTTATTTATTTTTGGGACAGAGAGAGACACAGCATGAACGGGGGAGGGGCAGAGAGAGAGAGAGACACAGAATTGGAAGCAGGCTCCAGGCTCTGAGCCATCAGCCCAGAGCCCGACGCGGGGCTCGAACTCACGGACCGCGAGATCGTGACCTGGCTGAAGTCGGACGCCCAACCGACTGCGCCACCCAGGCGCCCCTGTCCCCTCTTTTAAAAATACAAGTGGTAGCACACTTTCATTTAACAACAGATTATTTTCAATCTTATGCTATTAAAAAAGTTGCAAAGAATAACCACATAAATGCATCATTTTCCACACATGCAATTATACCTTAGGATAAATTCCTAGAAGTAATTTTGATATTATGAAAATGCTTTCCAAAGGGCTCTACCAGTTTATATTCCCATCAACAACAGATGAAAGTCTCTATTTCCCCAAATTCTTACCAATCACATGTGTCCTGAACTTTTGGGTTTTCACTAGTCTGAAAGGAGTGGGGAGCACAATGTTTCCCAGTGCTGTTTATATTTGTATTTCTCTAATATGAATAAGGTTTTATTTTAAATGTTATTTAAATTTTTAAAATTTATTTTAATTTTTAAAATACTTAAAAACCGTTTGTACTTGCTTTCCTGTGAGTGTTTCTTTTCATATTACTTACCTTTTTTTTTTTTTTTCTATTGGGTTATTGCTGATTTTCTTACCAATTGATAGCTCTTTATATGCCAAAGACATTAACTCTTTGTGACATAAATTTGGACTATATACTTTTTAGAATGTCATTTGATTTCTTGACTATGCTTATGATATTTGTTTTATTTTTTGCCATGAAATAGATTTAATTTTTATGTAGTCCAATGTATCCATTTTCTCTTACAGTTCCTAAATACTGTATTATAATTAGGAGGATTTTTTCCCAGTCTTATCTTATAAAAATAATTCTTCCATGTTTTCTTTTATAGTTTTGTATCTCATATTAAGATATTTAATCCATTTAGAATTTTTTTTTTCTGGTATATAGTATACATTATGTGGAATTTATCCAACTTTATTTTTCTATTTGGCTCCCCAGGTAAACCTATTCCTTGGTATTACTACAAAGCCCATATTTTGGAGACTTCCACTCTTGGGAAGAAGAGATAGATGTATTTTTTTCCATTCCTCTCCCTAAGGACAGCTAGAAACTCTGGGCGTTGTATGTAAAACACATATGAGAAGACTCTGAAAACTGAAAAGAAAACCACTAAGGATCTTGAGACCCAAAGAGCAACTCAGTGGTGAGTTCCTTGGGTTTTATTTTGAGCTTATATAACCCAGACTTGGAATTGAAAAATCAGGAAACTGAAAAATGTCAATAGGCACAGACAAAAAAATAACCCCGACAAAATCCAACTCTTTGTAGCCAAATGACCAGGAAAGGGCAGCCTAGCAAGACACAAAATGTTTAGACAATAATCTCTCTACTCTAGCCAAAAACCACAGAAAAAATGTGGCCTTACCTTCACCTAAACCACCAAAGTCTGAGGCTCCCCCACCTACCCCTTCCCCATGACCCATGGTATCAGGGAAGGCTCAATAGAGAATCAGGAATCTCATTCCCACCCAGCATTGAAGAATCTACCAGTCATCTGTGGTGTGGCATTACTACACAAGTAGTAATGAGGCACTTCTACCCCTCCCATCTAGAGTGGTATCAGCAGAACTTACTGCAACCCAAGACTTTCACTAACACCTCTGATAACAATGACCCCCAACCTCGCCCTTCAGGTGTCAGCAGAGACTGAATGAGAACCTGGTTTTTACCTGTACCTGCTGAGGTGACTCCTCCTTTTCCCCTTCCAGAGTTTTGTCAGAGGAAGCTAACTAAAAATGGAAGGTTTAAATAAGATCTAGAGTCTCATAACATAAGTCTCCTAAACGTCCAGGTTTCAATAGAAAGTTACTTGCCATATGAAAAACTAGGAAAATCTCAACTCAGATGAAAAAGACCATCAGTAGATGCCAACACTAGGATGACAGAGATGTTAGAATTACCTGACAAATATTTTAGAGTAGCCATCATAAAAATGTTTCAACAAGTAATTATGAACATGCTTAAAACAAATTAAAAAATAGAAAATCTCAGCAAAGAAATAGAACATTACAACAAAGAAATAGGAGCTTTAAAGAAAAGCTAAATGGAAATTTTAGAATTGAAAAAATGTAAAGGTAAGAACTCATTGGATAGGCTCAATAGCAAAAAGGAGTGGGGAAGAAAGAATATGCAAAGTTGAATATAGAACAACAGAAATTACTCTGAACAATAGAAAGATAATAGATGGGGTAAAAATTAACAGAGCCTCTGGGGACCTCTGAGGCTACTGTAAAAAGAGATCTAACATTATGTTATCAGAGTCCTGGAATGAGAGGGGGGAAAGAGGGAAGGCTGAAAAATACTTTAGAAATAATAGCTGAAAACGTCCAAAATTTGTCAAAAGACGTAAGCCTACAGAATCAGAAAGCTATGTGAAATCCAAATAGGATAAACACAAAGAAGTCCACAGCAAGATGCATAAATCAAACTTGTGAAAACTAAAGGTATAGAAAAAAAGTCTTGAAAATAGCAAAATAATACTTCACCTATAGGGGGGAAATAATTTCAATGAGGGTAAATTTCTTATCAGAAACCATGAAAGCTGGAGGGGGTAGCACAATGTATTCCCCAGAATTCCATATCCAGCAAATATATAATGCAAAGTATTTAATATATTTAAGAAAAATTTTATCAGGGCACCTGGATGGCTCAGTCAGTTAAGCTTCTGAATTCAGCTTGGCTCATGATCTCACAGTTTGTGAGTTCAAGCCCTACCCCGGGCTCTCTGCTGACAGCACAGATCTGCTTCAGATCCTTTGGCCCCCTCTCTCTCTGCCTCTTCCTCTTACTCTCTGTCTCTGTCTCTCTCTCAAAAGTAAATAAACATTTATTAAAAACACATTTTATCATATTAAGGTGAGTCCATTTAATCTTGCATTTTAAAGGATTGTTTCCAAGATAAACTTTTAATTATCAAACTATATAATACACTTTAATGCAGTGGTTCTCAAACTTTTTCTTAGGAACTGTTTACAGTTTTCAAATTCATTGAGAACCCCAAAACGTATGTTTATGTGAGCTCTACCTATCAATATTTCCTATATGAGAAATTAGAGCTGAGATATTTTAAAAATATTTATTGTATTTCAGAATAATGGTAATAACCCCATTACATGTTAACATAAATATCATATATTTAAAAGTATAATTATCTTCAAAACAAAATTTGCTTATGAGAAGGTTGGCATTGTTTTGCAAATCATTTCAATATCTGGCTTAATAGAACACAGCTGGAGTCTCACATGCTTCTGCATTCAATCTGTTAGGGTATATTGTTTTGGTTGAAGTGCATGGGGAAAATCTGGTTTCACACAGATATATAGTTGGAGAGCACTGAGTATTTTAATAGATTTTTGAGAAAATTGTCAATATCCTTCTTTGACATTTTATCAAAGTTCAGCAAACACATCCTAGTTTTTAAAATAGTAGCCGCAATGTGGATTCTTAAACCATATCAGTGGAGTCTTGGTATTCTGTTGCATTAAAATCTATTTTGCTCTTCAAATGGATCTTTCATCTGTATCACTCCCGTAAAATCATGCATTGGGCATTTGGAAAATACTGGTTCAGGGACTTATACAGGCCTTCCAAATGTTGACCCATTTTATCAAATAGTATAAGAGACACTTTTCTCAGCATCATTGCAGTTCTCATCCCCAAAACTCTTTTAAGTATTAGAAAGCTGTCAAGCTCAGAGTAGCAGATAGAATTTTTCCAGGATTCTAATTTTTTGCTTTTCGGTGGTTTTTCCTTGAACTAATATGCTTACTTTGTTCATTTTCAAAAACATGTCTGCTAAATACCAAAATCAGATTAGACATAGACTGTCAATTATTCTTTCATGTGAAAATGGTTTCATGAAAAAAAAAAAAAAGCAGCTGGTTCCACTCACAGCTGAAACAATTTCACAAGCGCTTTCACTGAAACAATCATCACTCTTTGGTGTAGAACAGGAGTGTTCTCTGACCTTCTATTTTGTCATGTTTTTGTCAGTTTTTTTAAACATATCATCTAGGGCTGAGGTATAATAAATTAAGATTTTTTTTTTTTACCACTTCAACAAGGACATACTTAAGTAAAGCCGGAAATTTGTCTGTTTTTGCAAGTGTCTGACACAAGAAAGCAATGGCTGCTATTACAGTTAGGTGTCACTGCACTGATTTCTAAAATGGAAACAATTTTGCCCATTATTATTTGGCAGCACCAATGTAAATGTCTACACAGTGAAATGATCAAATAATATTTTAGTAGTATTATGAAAGTATATTTGATCACCTGAACCTTCTCAAAGTGTTACCAGGGCCCTTAGATGTCCACAGATGACACTCTGAGAACAACTGGTTCAATGTTTAGCCAGTTTCTATTAGTTGTCTCCTGTAAGCAAGGGTACATTTAACATATTTTAACTTTTCTCTCTCTTTCTCCATCAACTGACATTGGTCAATAGTGCTATCTTTCTTCATATTTACTTTTGTACTGTTAAGTATGCTTAAACCTCTATTAATTGATCTGCCAGCATTAAATGATATCCTTTGACTCCAGAGATTACAGATGAGGTAATGAGCAAACCTACTTTACCTTCAACCTCCCCTCTCTTTCCTGGCAAATTTTTATTGGTTCCATCATTTCTGCATTTTCAGAGTACAGTTACCTTTTGTTTTGTCACTGCAGTCCCTACACCTGTCTTAGCCTTTGTGATCATTGCCAATTTCTCAGCCACAGTTTCTCTATTTGTCTGACTGCCTGAAGTATTTCTCAAGAAGTGCTTACAGAAATGTTTCCCAAGTTTTTGTAGGCATCTTTTGAAAGATAATTTGGCTATATATTAAAACCTTTGTGTAAGCCTTCTTTTCTTGAGTGTGTGCATCTTGTACTCAAGATAGTTGTTACCCTGTAGCCTTCTGCTGTTAAATATTATGCAGGAGAAACGTTAGGCCAGCCTGCTTTTCCCTTTACAAGTGACATAGTGTCCTTGTCTGGCTTCCATAAGGATCCTTTGTTCATTTTTGAAGTCTAGTATCTTTGAAAGAATATCTTTGTGTTGATCATTCTGTTTAACTTTTCCTGGTACTCAGGGTGTTTCCATTACCTACGTTAACATCTTTACTTAATGAAGTTTTTATTATAAATTAAATTTTTTTCCTGGCCCATTACTTTGTATGTCCTTGAATCTCAGTTGTATACAGATCTTCCTCCACTTAGGAAGGGTTATATCCTGAAAACCCCATTGTAGGTTGGAAATATCGGGGTGCTGAAAATGCATTTAATACACTTAACCAACTTAAATGTGCTCACAACCTTTGTATTAATGAGCTGGTAGTTGGGCAAAATCATCCAACACAAAGCCTATTGAGTAATAGTGTGTTAAATATCTCATACAATATATTGAATACAGTGCTGACCGTGAAAAGGGAAATGATTATCAGGTACCGAAAGGCTGTTAAGTGTTGGGATTCTTTACCCTTGCGATCATGTGGCGGCCCAGGAGCTGTGGCTCGATGCTACTGCCCAACATCACAAGAGAGGCTAACCTGGGAGCAGATCCAAATTCAAGGTTCAAAGTTTAGTTTCTATTGAATGCGCATTGCTTTCACACCATTGTAAAGTGAAAAAATCTTAAATGGAACCATCATAAGTCAGGGAATGTCTATATTGGAACTCCTTTACTTTTATCTTCTTATTCTATCATTTCTCTCCAAAACTTTTACAGTTTTTTATTTCTTCTTTTTAAACTTGCAATCTCTATTTGCTATGTCCCATGCTGTGTTTTTCATGAAGAACTTAGAGGAAACTATGCACTTTATTTTCAGGTAAAATGTGTGTTGTTATACAGATCTTTCTTTTTCTTAAGTCAAGCTCAACAAAAGCAAAAAACTACATATGCTTCTTGGAACAAGCAGTCAGTGCTCAGTAGTGTCGGATATCCCAGAAAACTTAGTTCCTACCTGATGTTGAAAGATCTCATCTCCAGGAATGTAGAGCAAATCTGGAAGTTTATCTTTCTCTGCCCCCAATATTGATAGTAACAGTGTTAGTGGTGGTGGGGATATGTTTGAAGCCCCGATTCTGGTAGGTCTCTCAGCTTTGCAAATGTAACTCTCATTTGTGTATGAAATTCAAAGATCTAAATTACCATAGATCTAAACTCTGGTCTCCAATCCAGCTTTCCTATGATAAAGCTAGTGTTTGGATCTGTTGGACTCACATTTCTCAGTTGTTTCTGACTTTATGTGGATTTGAGGGGCAAGGTAAGTTTGATATGTCTGGCTTTCAAAACTTCTACCCCCTCTAATTTCTTCCACTCAAGCCTCTGTTCTGTCAGGTGTAAAGGGGATTTAAAATACATCTATAGGGGCGCCTGGGTGGCACAGTCGGTTAAGCGTCCGACTTCAGCCAGGTCACGATCTCGCGGTCTGTGAGTTCGAGCCCCGCGTCGGGCTCTGGGCTGATGGCTCAGAGCCTGGAGCCTGTTTCCGATTCTGTGTCTCCCTCTCTCTCTGCCCCTCCCCTGTTCATGCTCTGTCTCTCTCTGTCCCAAAAATAAATAAACGTTGGAAAAAAAAATAAAAAAAAATAAAATACATCTATATATATCTCCCATCCCAATACCTAGCACATGATATTTGCTTAACAAATATTGACAGCTCCCTCTTCCTCCATCCGAATATATACTATACTTTCTCTAAAAGAAAAGAGATAGGTCCTTTAGATCAGCTGTGGTTTCAGAAGCTGACTTGTAGAAATTTTTTACACAGATACTTGCTGAATATTATATTCAGACACTATGCTTGATTTTTAGAATTAAGAAAGAGAAGATATTGTCCTTTCCCTCAAAAAGCTCAAGGTGAGGATATGTGAGTAAAACATGACTAAGAAATTACTATGCAGTGTAATAAGTGTTTTCACTAGAGTATATCCAGAAGGCTAGGAAAAAGAAGAGCATCTAACAGCCTGGAGGAAGTGAAGAAGGTTTCTCAGAAAAGGTAACATTTCAGCTACAGAAGGAAAATATTATAGAATGATATGAGGGTGTCAAACCACTCAAATAACCGTAAGTAATTCAATATGAGAGGAGAGAAGGTTGAGCATAAAGAGAGATGATGCTGGAAAAGTAGGCAAAAGTAGTTACCACGGGGTCTACTATGATGTGATTAAGCCATTTGGACTCCATGCTGAAGGCACAGGGGTCAGTAAGGATTTTAACAGTTAAAAAAAAAATGGTTGCAACATGACACAGTGGACTAAAGTGGGGGAAAAAACAGAAGCTGGGACATTATAAGTCTATTAAGGAGTTTGATGAAAAATATTGGACTAAAGCAGTGGGAATGAAGAAGTAGAAATGAGTTTATTAATTATTAAGGAAGAATAATTGACCAAATTTAGTGATTATTTAAATGAGCAGGATGAAGGAAGGAGAGAGATTCAAAAATACATCTAGGTTTCTGACATAGATGGCTCACTTGATGACGAGGGAAAGGTTTTTGGTGAAAAGATTTTAGTGTTGGACGTGATGCGTTTTACATTGTTAATAAGCTTTTTATTTAAAATAGAGGGGCGCCTGGGTGGCGCAGTCGGTTAAGCGTCCGACTTCAGCCAGGTCACGATCTCGCGGTCCGTGAGTTCGAGCCCCGCGTCGGGCTCTGGGCTGATGGCTCAGAGCCTGGAGCCTGTTTCCGATTCTGTGTCTCCCTCTCTCTCTGCCCCTCCCCCGTTCATGCTCTGTCTCTCTCTGTCCCAAAAATAAATAAACGTTGAAAATTCTAAAATCTTAATGCAAAAAAAAAAAAAAATAAGCTTTTTATTTAAAATAGAGGGGCGCCTGGGTGGCGCAGTCGGTTAAGCGTCCGACTTCAGCCAGGTCACGATCTCGCGGTCCGTGAGTTCGAGCCCCGCGTCGGGCTCTGGGCTGATGGCTCAGAGCCTGGAGCCTGTTTCCGATTCTGTGTCTCCCTCTCTCTCTGCCCCTCCCCCGTTCATGCTCTGTCTCTCTCTGTCCCAAAAATAAATAAATGTTGAAAAAAAAAATTAAAAAAAAAATTAAAAAAAAAAAAAATAGACTTAATTTTACAGGTTATATATATACACAAATATATATAGTGTATTATAGGTTTAAATTTATGAAAAAATTACAAAGATAGTACAGAGAGTTCCAATATACACATCTAGTTTTATTAATATCATTCAGTAATCTGGTACATTTGTCACAAATAATAAACTAATAATAAACTATTATTAAGTACATATGTTTTTAGATTTCCTTAGTTTTTACTTACTGTCCTTTTCCTGTTTAGGAATTCTATCCAGGATACCACATTACATTTCGTCATTATTTCTTTTTAGGCAACTCCTGGCTGTGACAGTTTCTCAGACTTTTCTTGTTTTTGATGACCTTGAGAGTTTTGAAAAGTGCTGGTCAGGTATTTTGTAGAACATCTCTCTCCTAGGGTTTGTCTAATATCCTTTTTCTCATGATTTTATTTTTTTTCCTCATGATTCTCTCATGTGATTTTTTTCTATGCACATATTGCACATTCCAGTCTTTCCTACTTTATTCAAGTCCCTACTCATGACCCATTTATTCAAGCTGATATCTTCCTAATTTTCTAGAAATAACTACTATAATGCCTTGCATGGCTCTGTGTTTATTCACATTGTTACCTTCTTCCATCTTTTTCCAGAATGAATCACTTCTACTTCCTCTGATTTCCATCCCTTCAAATATGTCTCAGTAATTTTAATTTTCTCTTTTTTCTCTTGATTCTTCTCATTGACTAAACATGTTGTGGAAGTGTTTCATCTGAAAAGAATACTTCTTTCCATAATCTTTCTTTCCTCTGTTAACACTATGTTTTCTCTTCGTCTTGAAAAGATGATCTGAATTTCCTAATGCCCCTAAAAGAGAGAGAATTCTGACAACAATGTGCAGATGGGATGAGTTATTGACAATAGTTGCCCTGGTTTTCTGTCACGCATTATTAAGTCTCCGGCAATCTGGCTTTCATTCCAGTAACATTGTTGAAACTGGACTCTTGATCGTTTTCATTAATCTCCTAATTTGCAAATATAATGATGAGAAGATAATCTTGTTTTGCTATTATATGCTTATTTTTCATATCCTTACAGGTTCATGTCTGGACGTAGAGTGTAATCACATATGGCAATGATAGAATACTGTGTGCCTAGCAGGGTAGAGAATTAAATACTACTGCACTTGACTTTTTTGTGATAGTCATTTTAACATGCCTTCTTCTCAGAACAGGAGACCATGGGCCTAAGGGCACATATTAGGGTTCTCCAGAGAAATAGAACCAGTATGAGTTATATGATATATACTGTATAATATTTATATTTACATATATATATATATATATATGATTTATTATGAGCAAATTGATCACATGATTATGGAGGCTGACAAGTTCTGTGATCTGCCTTCTACAAGCTAGAAACCCAGGACAGCTGATGGTGTAAGTTCCAGTTCAAGTGCAGAAGACCAATATCCTAGCTCAAAAACAGTCAGAACAAATTACTTTTTACTCTTTTATTCTACAAACAAATTGGATGAAGCCCACCCACATTCAGAAGGGCAATCTGACTGAGTCTACCAAATAAAATGTTAATCTCATCCAAGAACACTAGCACAGTCACAGACACACCCAGAATAATGTTTAACCAGATTATCTGGCCATCCCATTCCCTAGTCAAATTGACGCTTCAAATTGACCATCACAGGGTAAGACAGACCTAAGCTTTGTCACTCACTACTCTTGACTTCAGCAAGCTTTCCTTAACTTCAGTTTTCTCATCTGTAAAATGTTCATAGCATGCTTTCCCAGAGTGGCTGTGGATATTAAATAAGTGCGTAGAAACTCTTTTTTCACAGAGTGGGCACTGAGCAGAACTTGCTTCCCTTTTTATCTCTTGTTCTTACCTCTCCCTTTAAAAAGGATTTGTTTCCCATGATGTGTCTTATCATATTTTGTCCACTGTACTTTTTAAGTAAACAGTGAGTGACCAGTGAAGGGGATTCTACCATTTCCCCTGAGATAATGTTTCACAGATTAAGAGATCTCACTGCCATGGAATGTTTCCTGATCTTTGCCCGAAAGTAAATAGCCTCACCAGTACCATATATAGAAAATTATGATGAGCATGGTTTGTGACTTGATACTTCTCCATCAACCCTGGAAAAAGAAAAGTTAGGTTTCATTTTAAATTAGTGTCTTGGATCATAACAGTCCAATTTTTTTTTACTAGTTATTTTATTTTCTTAATTAGCATCATGAGAATCAGCTTGTGTTTCCCTAGGTGAATTTTAACTTCACATGTGAATTTTTAATCATTCTAAGTAAAGTTTTAAAATGCCTCTTTCTTCTGATCTTTGTAGTACCCTCTAGAGTATGTCATATATTATTAACCCTTTATTTACGATCTTCAGTAAAGCTCTACATTATGAGCATGATTCTAAGGACTAACAGAAGCCATTTCATAATTTTATGGTGTAAAGTTAGTAAGGTTTTGGTAGGAAATGTTATATTTTGACTACTATTTCTTGTTCAGTATGCACTGAATATGTATTAGGTCGCTTATCCCCATTAATCTAACTTACACTTTAAACAATCTGACTTTATAGAAGTGTTCTTTCATATATATATATATACATATGTATATATATATATATACATATATATGTATATATATATATACACATATATATATGTATATATATATACATATGTATATATATATATTTTATTTTACTTTTTGAGAGAGAGAGAGAGAAAGAGAGAATGAGTGGAGCAGAGGGGGGAGGATGGAAGAGAGAATTTTAAGCATGCTTCATGTCCCACACGGAGCCCAATATGGGTTCAACGCTGGGCTCGATCCCACAACCCTGGGATCATGACCTGAGCTGAAATTAAGAATCAGAAGGTCAACCAACTGAGCCACCCAGACACCCCTGTCCTTTCACTTTAAATAAGGGAAGCTCAGCAGACAGCTCTCTGCTATGTCAGTTTTTATGTAGTTTCACCGTATTTCCTTTTCTTTATGTCGTAAGATAAAATCTGTCATGAACTTACAAGTAATCAGGCAAAGTGAAATGAGGTAATTATTTTGTGACTTTGATCAATGGAAATAAACACCCTGGATAACTCAAGCCCCATTTCCCACTTTTTCTTTAATAACATTTACTGAAAAGTCACAGCAGATTTTTAGGTAATTGTCTCAATCTTCTTCCCTGGGCCTGAGTAAACACAGCTAATGGGTCTGTTTTACATAATGAAATGTTATGGAAAATTCAAAACATAAGCCTGGCAGGGACTTTCAGAGGTCATCTGGAGCATCTCACTTCCTCTAGGCAGGCTTCTTGTAAATCTCTCTTTAAAAGAAAATGTCTGTGTCTAGGTTAAGATTTGCAGATGACACAAGACTGAGTGATCTAGTAAATATGATTATGATTTAAAACAATATCCAAAAAATGGGGATACTTTGAAATTAACAAAAAAATTCTTATTTACCTAAAATTTCAATTGCATAGGTAGAAGTTGTAGAACAGGAGCGGGGAGAAATAACAAGATATAGTCAAGAAAGATGGTGACTGGATCAAATGTTATACAGTGGCCATGTTCAGCATATTAACAGATGTGCTGGGTCCTACTTGACCTGAGGCAGTGCTTGTGCTCCCAATCTGGCAGAGAAATGGATGATCATCTACTGCTTTAGAGACCGACAGTCCACTGGGGAGAACAAAGCTGCCATCTCATATACTTAGCTGATATGTTGAAATGACATTAACAGGCAAGCAGGTCTTTTCTTTTACATTCTCTCTTCACACATAAAAGATTCTCTCAGCTGCAGAGAAGCAGAAGAGTTCAGGGAGAAAAAAATAAGTTAGGACTAGAAGCATTATGCAGACCTAGGAGTTAGAGGTTCCCTGTGAAGTCCAGAGGATAGATAAAATATTGGTGCTTTGATTATCCCCTTGGAAGCTGAGTATAGTTGAGATGGTATTATATTGTTCTTCATGCTATCTTAACTGTAAGTCAAGCATCATCCTCCCCACACCCCCATGTAACATTTGGGAAGGAATTGGGAGATTGTCTAAAATCTATCCTTAGTTGCTATTCTGAATTATGTGTTCCATTCACCTCACTCCCACTCTTGTGGGACCAGACCACTATTGATTTTATTCCTCATCTTTTCCTAAAGTAATGGGGCCCCTAGTTACAGCTATTTCTATGTTGCTACCTTCATGAGGTCATCTGCACAACAGGAGTGATCGTGGGGTAATCTTCTCTTTTTTTTTAAAAAAATTAATATTTATTTATTTTTGAGAGAGAGAGACAGAGCATGAGTAGGGGAGGGGCAGAGAGAGAGGGAGACAGAATCAGAAGCAGGTTTCAGGCTCCGAACTGTCAGCACAGAGCCCCATGCGGGGCTCAAACTCACAAACCATGAGATCGTGATCTGAGCTGAAGTCGGACACTTAACCGACTGAACCACCCAGGTGCCTCTTCTTCTCTTAATGGTCCTGCCATCTACTTCTTTTTATAACACCATTAAGCAAAGTTGTATGGTTATATCAGACTTGGCTGAATGGATGAGTTAAACAAAAGAGGATGTTTTAGATTTCATTTTTGCATTTCCACAGATTTGCTTTGACACATTGTCCCCAGGTTCTAGTCACTTGCTCTGTAGAGAGCTCCAACTACTTTCCTATTTGCCTCATCTACTAATGGTGCCATCTGTGTCACCCTCTCTGGGTGAAGTTTGAATTCCGGTACAGTTGCCATCATGCTTATCAAGGTAGGAGAGCCATAGTGGCTTTCGCACCTGAGTCTAACCTAATTGGACCCAAAGAGACCCTGCCTCTTCACACCACTTTCCAATTCAGATAAAGCACATCAATGCTGGGAATGGGATCTGATTTCCCAGATTGGCCAGGTACACAGGTGAGAGTCAAGATCTGCTTGAGTTTTGACTTCTGTAAGGTTTTCAATTTCAAGCTCTGGAACAATCAAAATACTGTCTAATACTAGAGAAATATATGGAAAGTACTGTGCCAGAATTGGTAGAATAATGACTCCGAGGCATGATTAGAGCCTGCTGTTAAAATGGATTAGGGATGTTATATCCTCAGCCAAAGATGCCTCTTGGTTATTACCCATGGGTACAGTTCTACAAAGTGTGTTTTATCTGCCATCAGGGCCCCTCACTGTCAGCCAGGTGATGAACAATCGGCTCCCAAGTCCCATTTCATCGATTGCTTGTTGGACCATTGCTAATACTAATGATTACAGGTTGGGTTTCTGGAAGCAGAACTGAGTGGAGTTCAAAAGGCAAGTTGTTTATTAGGAATTAACACCTGTGAAGGGAAGGGGGAGGAAGTCAAGTCTGGCAAGGGAAAGAAGTTAAATTGCAAGGGAGAGTTCACACAATCTTACCAACTCTGCAGGGAAAACTTAGTACAGTTTTCTGTACTCTGAGTACAGTCCACCAGAGTATACCATATTTGGGCTAAAATGGCTGGCCTTTTAGTCTTACCTCGCTCAGTTAGCAGCCTGCCTCCAAGAAAAGTGTGACTTTAGACAAGGGGATGCTCTTCAGTTTTGGCCAGCCAGGAAGGAGCTGACAGCTATAGATGGTGGGTCACCACACTGCCTTCAGCTGATCAGTAAGCTCTTTTTTGAGGGGGATCCAGTGATGCATGAATGTTTCTGTCACAGTTGCTGGGCAGAGAAACGTTTCTGTTGAGAAAAGGAAGAGAAGGTAATGTTTGGTGAAGATATGATTTTTTTTTTTTTTCACGAATTTAATTGAAGAGGATAAAATTAAGAATCTAGGAAAAGTAATGGAGTGGAAATTTGGGTCAGGAAAAAGGAAGTCTAGAAGGCAATGGGTATTAGAACATAGGAGAAGATACATAGAGATTTACAGTTTGGAAAGTAATGAGGAAAATAGGAATAAGAAATATTGTCAACCCCCCACCCCGTCTCTAAGCCATCTGGTCTTACTGATTTTAGCTGCGGTGTTAAAGAGTGGTTTGTAGGGGCGCCTGGGTGGCGCAGTCGGTTAAGCGTCCGACTTCAGCCAGGTCATGATCTCGCGGTCTGTGAGTTCGAGCCCCGCGTCGGGCTCTGGGCTGATGGCTCAGAGCCTGGAGTCTGTTTCCGATTCTGTGTCTCCCTCTCTCTCTGCCCCTCCCCCGTTCATGCTCTGTCTCTCTCTGTCCCAAAAATAAATAAACATTGAAAAAAAAAAAATTAAAAAAAAAAAAAAAAAAAAGAGTGGTTTGTAGTTGTCTGTGGAGTAGTACCTTCTAGTTCCTCCTGATGGCGGGGCAGGGCGGGGGGTTGTGGAGGGAGGTAAAAAGTAAATGGTAGCAGTAAGCAGCTGTGAATGAGCCAATGGTTCCTGGTCTTGCATGATATTTAAACTCAGGGCTGGGTGCTAATGTTTCTGTGTCCACATTTTAATCCTCTTAGCTGACTTGGAAAGATTTGAGTCTGAGACTTCACAGAGCCTGTCAGAGCTGATGGGATAATGTAGAAAAAGGTTTGCTATTCTCACGTACAAGATAGGCCAGTTCTCTGGAGTCTTAATTTTAACACAGAGCTTAACATCTTTTAGGTCAGCAACTAATTCATCAGAATTAAGAGGAATAAACAGGTGCAATCTTCTTTGTAGTTAAATTAATAAAACTGTTACCATGCACTGTAAGCAGAAAACTGAGACCACTGGGATATTTGCCATGAAGCTTATAGCTTGAAAAGGGGTTTTCCTTGCTGAGTTCGATTCTTAGGGTACCGAATATCATACATACATATGTATATACTTCTTTTCTTTTTTCTTTCCTTTTCTTTTCTTTTCTTTTCTTTTCTTTTCTTTTCTTTTCTTTTCTTTTCTTTTCTTTTCTTTTCTTTTCTTTTCTTTTCTTATGAAAGAGAGACAGAATGCGAGTGAGGGAGGGGCAGAGAGAGAGGGGGACACAGAATCTGAAGCTGGCTCCAGGCTATGAGCTGTCAGCACAGAGCCCCACACAGGGCTTAAACTCACGAACCATGAGATAATGACCTGAGCTGAAACCAAGAGTTGGACACTTAACCAACTGAGCCACCCAGGTGCCCCTATGCTTCTCAGAAAATAGTATAGTGTTTTATAAATTTCCATTTTTAGTTAATATATATTTTATATATTCTTGTATTAATAAATATGTCTAAATTATCACTAATTGTTATTAACGTTTTTTATTTATTTTCGAGAGAGAGAGAGAGAGAGAGAGAGAGCGAGTGAGCATGAGTGGGGGAGGAGCAGAGAGAGAGAGGGGGACAAAGAATCTGAAGCAGGCTCCAGGCTCTGAGCTTTCAGCACAGAGCCTGAACCCAGGAACCGTGATATCATGACCTGAGCCGAAGTCCAATGCTTTACTGACTGAGCTACCCAGGCTCTCCTAAATTATCACTTTTAATGACTACTTGTATTCTACTTACTATATGTTTTTGTCATAATTTAACAGATCCTCTGCTTTGGGGCACTTATTCTATATTTTTATTCTATATTTTTTTTTTTTAAGAAAAAGGGTTTTAGTGAAGCTTCTGGTCCTTTTATGCCTATAGACTTACTCAATTATATCTTTATATTAAATTCCTAGAAGTAGAGTAGTGAGTCAGAGAGTCTGTATTTTAAGTTTTAAGTTACTAAATTGTTCTCCAGGAAAGCAATGTAAATTTATATCTAAGTTAAAAACACATAAGGATATTCTATACCCTCACCATTATTGTATTTAGTCATTTATTTATCTCTGTTAATCTCACAGTTGAAAATTATATTCCCTTTTAAAATGAAGTTGACTATTTTGCTATGTGTTTATTACAGATTTGTTTTCTTTTCCCTTCCTCCCTTCTTCCCTCCCACCCCACCCTCTTTATCTTCTTTCTTTCCTTCTTTCTTTCTCTCTTTCTCTTTCTTCCTTTCTTTCTTTCTTTCTTTCTTTCTTTCTTTCTTTCTTTCTTCCTTTCTTCCTTTCTTCCTTTCTTCTCTGTTTTTGTAAAATTGCCCTCTCATGTTCTTACCCATTTCTGTATATGCATTTTGGTCCTTTTTAAGAAATATATTTTTATATATCAATATCTAGTCTTTGTCCTAGTTGATGTGTGTTACCTTTCTTTTTTGCAATTTTTTTTCATGTACAAAAATACAAATGTTTAAAAATTTTTTTAATTTGAATTTTTCAAATTCAAGTTTATTTTCCTTTCTTAGTTCCACCTGTAGCCTCATGGCTTGCCACATGCTCACATGAGTAAGCAGATAAATTTCTTTCTAGTACTTTTATATTCACTTTTCATAGGTACAACTTTTAATACATTTGAAATTTATTATAGTGCCAGATGTCAAGATACCTAAACATACTTATTTCCAATTAGAGGAGCATTTGACCCAGTAACATTTTTTAAAGAATTTATCCTTTCTCATTGATACATAGTTGGTATGATTCTGGCTTTGAATACTCTTACATTAATCTGGGTCTATATTACATCCTTAGAATCCTACTGCTTTAATTATTGTAACTATATGATAATTCATACCTTAGAGGAAGAATGGTTATTAATATACTTTTGTCTTTCATATTGTTTTTTATTAATTTTGCAGAAGTTTTTCAATTTTTAAAAATTTTAACTCAAACTAGCTTAAGCAAAAGGCTTAAACTCTTAGAATCCAAGAAAGTTTTTGCAGCTTTGCTTTAAGAAAAATAAGGGAGCAAGGCATTTCTCTTTTAACAAGGGAAACTAGAGAGAAATGCCTTTCCTTCCCACTATGGCTCTGCCTCCCTTGACACATCAGGATTCTGTCGCCATTGTTATTCTCATGGTGAGAAGTACAGCTGCTGGCAGCCCAGGACTTTTGTGTTAGGGCCTCAGCCACCAGATTGAAACTAATCTCAATTTTTGGCTTTCGGTTAGTGGAATTTTCTGACAAGAGACACATTAGCTCAGCTTGGGTTAGGCAGCCACCATTTTACATGGTTCATTCTGGAAAGTGCCTTGAAGACCATTATACTCTTGGCAGGAAATTTTGTAATAATTTCTGTAATGCAGTAGTAGGTTTGCGAATTAGAAATAAATTGTTTTGAAGGTGTCGTCAGAATTGTTTTTGGTGAACTATTTTGACACAGGAAATGCAAAATGAGAATGGTTTTGTCTTCTCATGTTTCAATGGTATAGGGAACATTGCTATTGAGTTTGCTGTTTGAAAAGTGGATCCGCATGAATGGTTTAAATGTTTGAAATGCATGCTTAGTATTCATTATAAAAGCATGTTTCTGAGCTGTGTAGATTTGGTTTAAAACCCAGCAGCTTTTTATGACTGTGGGCAGCCATGGCTTGGCCACATCAGTCAGGCATCCAGATTCTACCTGTAGTAGACAAAACATTCCTTACACATAAAACTGAAAGATAGAAGGAGGAAATAAAGAAGTGGTCCTTTTAATAACTTCATTTATTATTATTACCATGTGATATAATCAAGAAAATCCAGTTTTGTTTAAATTAAGCCAAAGGTGTGCTTTCATCAGGATTCCATTTTTACTATCCATTGCATGATTCCTTTACCTTCAGCAAGTCCTTTTATGTAGCCATCATAGCCTTAACTTATGATCTATTTTATTTTATCCTTTTTTCTTAAATTGTTGATCACACTGCCTAACCTGTCAGCTTCATTAGAGCATGGACTTTCTTATTTCTCTTTAAGTACTTAGAAGCTAAGTACTGTGTTTAAATATAAGTTGGTACTCCATAAGTGTGTTTTATAAATATGAAATAAAGAGAGAGTAGAAATACCAGAAATTAGGGTGGAATAGAAACTAGGTAACTTATTTTTATATGCCCAAATATTTTACATAATTAAACTTCATGTTAACTTTACTTAGGCCTTAACTGTTTTCTTTTCTGTAGTTCTACCCATTACTCATATTCTAGGCATCTTGTAGATAGTATAACTCATATTTTCTTTTTCTATTCAACTAAGCCATTTGATTCTCCTTGAGGTAGTTTTAGTGAATTGGAACACTAAACGTTGCTCATGAATTAATAGATGTTATATACAGGAAATTATTTCTTAGTGTAAGAAGAGTTCACTAAGACAAAATATATAATATTGCTAACTTGACTACAAATCGAATGAGTAAACAAACTTAGGCATCTAGAAGCCTTTAGCCGTCTTATATACTCTGCAAAAACAAATGTCCTCAAGATCAACACTCTATGAATTTGAAATTTAGGTCCAGCTCCTAGAGTGAAAAAAGATCATCAAAAACATACCTGTATTTATTTATCTCTTTAATAGTTTGATTGAAGTATCATTGATATACAACAAACTGCATATGGGTACGATTTGGTAAGTTTTGACATGTGTACACATCTGTGAAACCATCTGTCACCTCTAAAGTTTCCTCATGCCCCTTTATAATCCTTCCTTTCTGTCCTTCCCATGCCCTTTTCACAGGCAGCCACTTACTTGCTTTCTGTCACCGTTGGTTAGTTTTCATTTTACACAGTTTTATATAAATAGTATCTTGCAGCATGCATACTCTTTTATTTGGTCTGGCCTCTTTCACTCAGAATTATTATTTTGAGATTCACCATTGCTTTCCATGTATCATTTGTCCCTTTTTTCTTATATCTGGGTTTTATTTCATTGTATGGGTATGCCATCATTTGTTTATCCATTTGCTTCTTTATGGCCATTTGGGTCACTGCCAGTTTTTACCTATTACAAATTAAGTTGCTATAAACATTCACATGCAAGTCATTGTATGAAGGTTTACTTTCTTTTCTCTTGACTGAATACCTAGGTTTGGAATGACTGGATCATATGGTGCATGTTTATGAACTTTTTAAGAAACTGCTAAACTGTTTTCCAAAGTGGTGGTGCCATTTCACATCCCCACCACTGGTGTGTAAGCTCTAGTTCCTTCACATTCTCACCAACACTTGTTATGGTTGGTTTATTAATTATTTTCCTCATGATTAATGATGTTGGGCATCTTTTCAGGTGCTTTTATGCCATCTATATTAGTTTCCTATTGCTGCTGTAATATATTATCATGAACCTGTTGGCTTGAAACAGAAGGTTATTCTCTCAGTTATGGAGGCTAGATGTCTGAAATCAGTTTTACTTAGACAAAACCAAGGTATTAGCCAAAATCCTGTTCCTTGCCCTTTGCAGCATCTAGAATTGTACTCCTTGAATTCTTTGGCTCATGGCCCCTTCCTCTCTTCCATCTTCAAAGCCAGTGGTGTAACATCTTCTCTCTCTGACTCTGCTTCCCTCTGCTTTCATCACATGGCCTGCCTCTCTTCTATGGTCAAAACTTCCTCTGCCTTCCTCTTATAAAGAAAATGTGATTGCATTTAGGGTCCACCCAGGTAGTCCAGGACAATCTCATCTCAAAATCCTTAGTTTCCTTAATTTACTTACGCCTACAAAGTCTTTTTTTCTTTTTTTTAACTAGAGATTAGCACATGGATAAATTTTGGGAAGCCATGATTCACCTGCCATATCATTCATTATTTATTTTTTGGTGAAGTATATGTTCAATCTTTGGCCTCTTTTTTTTTTTTTTCCTCTTTTAATTCAGGTGTTGTTGTTGTTGTTTTAGAGAAAGAGAGACAGAGTGTGAGCAAGGGAGGAACAGAGAGAGAGAGAGGGAGACACAGAATCCAAAGCAGGCTCCAGTTTCTGAGCTGTCAGCACAGAGTCCCATGCGGGGCTCAAAGCCACTAACTGCAAGGTCATGACCTGAGCTGAAGTCACACACTTAACTGACTGAGCCACCCAGACACCTCTAATTCAGTTTTGAGAGTCTTTTATATAGGTCCTTTATGAATGCTTTGCAAATATTTTCCTCCAATGTGGCTTATCTGTTTGTTATCCTAACAGTATCTTTTGAAAAACGGAAGTTCCTAATTTTGAGTCCAGTGTATCATTTTTTTCTTATATGGATCATGCTTTTGGTGTTCTAAGAAATCTTTGACAACCCAAGGTCACAAAGGTCTTCTCTTACGTTTTATCCTAGAACCTTTACAGTTTTAGATTTTACATTCAAGTCTATGATCCATTTTGAGTAATTTTCTTACATGGTACTAGATATGAATGCAACTTCATTTTCTTGCATGCGGATTTCCAAATGTCTGAGCACCTTTTGTTGAAAAGCCTATTCTTTCTGCATTGAATTGCCTTTGCATCTTTGTCAAAAACCATTTGTTTATGTGCGTGTGGGCCTATTTTTGGACAGTTTATTCTGCTCCATTGATATATTTATCTATTTTGATGCCAATGCCACACTGTCTTACATTACCATAGCTTTATAACATGTTTTGAAATCAGGTCGTATAAGCCCTCCAATTTTGTTGTTTTTGAAGCTTTTTGGCTATTTATGTTCTTTGTATATCCATGTGAATTTTAATGTCAGTCCTAGCCAAAAATAAAAACAAAAGGAAAATCCTGTTGTGATTTTGATAGGATTTTGTGGAATGCTAGATCAATTTGAGCAAAAGTGATAGGCTTCCTGTCAAGGCTTCATGTCAAGCTTCCTGATCCATGAACTAGGCATATCTTTCTAATTATTTAAGGCTTCTTTGCTTTCCCTCAGCATTTTTTTAAAAAATTTTCATAATTCAGGCATTTATTCCTCTATATTCTTTTAAAAACTTTAATTTTTTTTTTTACTTTTGAGACAGAGACAGTGTGTGAATGGGGGAGGGGCAGAGAGAGAGAGAGAGAGGGAGACACAGAATCTGAAGCAGACTCCAGGCTACTGTCAGCACAGAGTCTGATGAGTGGCTCCAACTTATGAACTGCAAGATCATGACCTGAGCTGAAGTCAGGTGCCTAACCGGCTGAGCCACCAAGGCACCCTTATTCCTCTGTATTCTTTATCTGTACCATACACCATTAAGGAAAATAAGGTCATGACACCAATATAAAAACCTTAAACTTTCTTCCATATTTCTCTGAAAATATATTTTATTTGCTTAATATGTAAACTCCATCTTTTTGGAGATATTTCTATTGTTTCAAAAGTAGTTTTGTCAGTATGTCCTTGTCCAAATAGAGTAAATATTTTCTTATCCTTGATTTCCACAGCATTTTACAGTTTCTTATGAGAATCTCAACACACTTAATCTATATTTATGATTTATCTTTACATCACATAATTAAGTGATGAAGTTCAAGAATCTGGCAGTTCAAGAATCTGGTAGTTACAGGATTTACCAACTTCAGGTTCATAGCTAGTTGTCAACAAAGACCTGTAGAAGTCAGATAACTATCTTTGAATTATAGGACCCCTGATTATATTCTGGTAAAAAAGCTTTGATTTTTTTTTTCTTTGTTTTAAGGACTGTGAAATAGGGCTTTAAACAATTTTCTATGTACAAGTCGTGATTATTTTAGAAGATATAACAAAATGTCCAGATATTGTATCAATATTTAAAGCATAATTTTTCAAAAGGCACAGAGGCTAAACATACGTGCCTTTGTTGTCCAAACCCCAGAGCACTTAAGCCAGGGGGCTCTATTTGCATTCCATCACTATAACAAGTGGAGTGCATTTCTGTATCTGTTCTGCAGTTCTAGCAGCAGAAAGTAAAACTCCGTCTTCTCACGGATTCTCAGAAGTTATCACACAAAAAGCATGTAAGAATTACCATGTTGCTTATCAAAGGGCAAAGCCCATGGTTACAGCCCTGTTGACTGGTAGGTGGTGTGGAAGAGATCGATGTGAGCTGTGTAATCATCCCTCCAGCTTTATTACAACGTCGGTTTTTTCCAAAGACATAAGATACATGGGTACTGATGGCTAATTAGTTTAAATTAGTTCAATAGTATGCATTTTGACTGATTTCAACAAATATTTGTAACATATAGCTCTTTCAGAGGGACACTTTTAACAATCAAGCAGAGTTGAATATTTCAACATGCCTCCAGTTTCTCACATGATGTCAGGAGGCATTTGAAAAGATTAACTCCTTTTCACCAGAAATGCCTTCTATTTGATAAATTTCAAGGTAAATACCATCTTAGCTTGCCACGTCTTCCGATCTTTACAGTGATGTTGATTTCATTTTTAATGCAGAAAATGACTATCACTGTGAGTTGACTCAGCTTTTTGTTGTTGAAGGTTATTACTATTTTTACACCACTCCATGTGCCAGTAAAATGTTTCTCACTTCATTATCATGCCCAGGCCTTTATGGTATCGCTTAATACAGGATGAAAATATTTGTCCATTTTGTGTTTGGATGTTGGTGAGCATGGATGATTGTGGGGATTCAAATGGAGTCGTGCAAAGGGTTTTTACTGATGAATAACAAAAATCTTTCAGAGCTACGGGTACATGTATTTTTAATAGGTGCATTTATTGGATTACCAGCAGCCACTTGTAGTGAGTTCCAGTTGCTCCCCATTAACAGACATAAAAAAATAGTTATTAAGCTGAGATTTCTCAGATTTTCTGAGCAAGACTGACTTCTATTTAAGCATGAATTCAAATTTATAAAGTATTTTAAAAATGCTGACTGATATTTTCAGCATTCGGCTTATTTTGGAGTTCAGGAGTGACTACCTCGGGTGACTTATTACGCTGCTTTTTACCGACTTAGAAATACACGGGTGTTTTAAATACACGTCAGAAGACTGACCTCAGGGGAACCTAGATGGCCTATTATTAAAGAGACTTAGTTTTTGATAATTAGACACTGCATTTGTTTACATGTATACTCAGAGTGCCTCTGAGAAACTAAATTCCCACATTTTTAGCTCCCTACAAACAGTGATAGACTTGTTCTAACCAGCTTTACCTGAGTTTATTTCTAAGTGGCTTTTAGGGCAAATGACTTGAATCACCGTGTTGTTCAGGTTGATATTATATGATGATTTAACCCTCAGAACTCTTGTGCTGTGTACTTTGGCTTTACTCCAAGTCACCATGAGATACGCATAGGGCACGCTTTGTCTTCGCTGAAATCACAAAAACACTGCAATTTCAGAATATGTGGTACCTGTTCCAAGATCATAAAGTGGCCTATCTATTGCCTTCACTCGTGAGCCCATAAAGTACTCCCCATGGTTCCTTTAAAACTAAATTGGGAAGGTGTCCTGTTGCTGGATGTTAATTTCTGTGAATATTTCACATTAATATGTGGATTCATGTGCTGTCATTAGGTTTGTTTTAGAGGTGGATTTTGACAGGAAACTAGCAAGGTTTCAATGTGAAATTTAGCTACAATTTCACACAGATAATTCTTCCTGTCTCTACTTTTTCTTTGAGCATGTAAAATTGAACACACGATTACTTATTTGTACTCAAAGTTACTAAGTAGAGTTTCAAGCCAGGAGCTTCCAGTGGAAGGCAGTCTCTTTTGTTAGTGTTTGATGCAAAATGCATGAAAAGTAAATTTAAGATTAACTGTGTTTGGGGGGCACCTGGGAGGCTCAGTCGGTTGAGTGTCCGACTTTGGCTTAGGTCATGATCTCACAGCTCATGGGTTCCAGTCCCAAGTCAGGCTCTGTGCTGACAGCTTGGAGCCTGGAGCCTGCTTCAGACTCTCTGTCTCCCTTTCTCTGCCCCTCCCCCGCTCATGCTCTCTCTCTCTTTCTCTCCCAAAAATAAATAAACATCAAAAAAATTAAAAAAAAAAGATTAACTGTGTTTGGAAGCACTTTTAAAAGAAAACTCACAGCTATGTTGTACAACTATTGGTGTTAAGTCAAAGGACTTGTTCTGGTGGAGGAGATAGATCTGAGAGATAAGAACATGTAAAGTCTCAGTGGTAAATCAGTTTGGCATGAATAAGGCTTCAAAGTGTTTAAATCCACTTCCACTTTTAGTCTACAGAATACCAAATAGTCTGTTCAATGAATTATTTCATGATATTCCTCCAATGTTTGAGTGGTGAGAAAACTAGTGAATGAGAAACATTACTTTTGAAATTAAGAAAATTGAGTTGAATATATATTAGCAATTTGAACCAAAAAAAGCTAAATATCTCTTTTTTTTTTTTAAGTTTTAAGAGTTTAAGCAAACATTGATTTGAATGGGGCAGTGACAAACTGGAAGTGATTAGAACTGCTCCCAAGATAAGTATTTCTAATTTTCTATTTTGAATCATTTATACATAATCAATATTTTACGTTATAATTTCTGATGTATTGTGGATGCTATATTTTAAAACTATTCTAAAATCATTTGGGCATATATAGCTATTTGTGTGCATGTATACACACATATATATAGTATATAACATATATACATTTTGGTCATTTTGAAAATTGATTCAGAAAACTTAAGTTTTAACTATGTGTTTTGATGAATACTATAGGTCCATAAATAATAATTTATGTATTTATATATGTGTTTATATGTAGTATATATGCTTTGTCTCAGAGGGTTTCCTTTTAAAGGTATATAGAAATATATAAAACTAACATAAATTTACTTCTAAGGAGCATCATGTTTTTAAAATTTAAATAAATGTTAAAAATAATATAACAAACTGGGGCGCCTGGGTGGCGCAGTCGGTTAAGCGTCCGACTTCAGCCAGGTCACGATCTCACGGTCCGTGAGTTCGAGCCCCGTGTCAGGCTCTGGGCTGATGGCTCAGAGCCTGGAGCCTGTTTCCGATTCTGTGTCTCCCTCTCTCTCTGCCCCTCCCCCATTCATGCTCTGTCTCTCTCTGTCCCAAAAGTAAATGAATAAACGTTCAAAAAAAAAAAGATAATAATATAACAAACTATCATTCGATTTATTGAATATGTATTAGGTTCACTTTTAAGTGAGACAACAGTGAACTTATATGGCTTCCTCATCATCTCTCATCCAAAAAAAAAAAGAATAAAAGAGGGAATAAGCATTTTGCGCAGTGCTCTGGTTTTCATTCCCCAAATATCTGGGTGACCTTCTGGTGTTGTAGGGTTCAGTATCTGAGTAGGGGGCTCCACTTCCTTGTGAAACCATCCAAAAGAATTGACCTTATCCTTCATCTCTCTGGTCTCTGAGATTCTGAGCCTTGCATCAATGGTCGAATTAAATTCTTCAGTCCAGAAGAATAGACTCAGTCTTCCCAGGCATCCTTCAACAATCTTGGGCAGTCATCAACCAAGAAAGGAGCATCACACATGCTAAAAGAGAAACGATTTTCTAGAAAAAAATAAAGAAAGAATTCAGTAGTGTCTACTAGACGCAGGAACAAAATATACATTGAAGAAATAGTAAAATAGTATCGACCTTAAGACAGGAAGTATTTTTTATGTTTCCATTTGTTTCTCATTAAGAACCACCTCAACTTATTGGGACATAGGTAACAAAAATAACAAAAATAACTCACTTATTCTTATTTATTTATTTATTTATGCACACAGAGTAAAAACACAGACTTTTGGGATTTTATTCCCCAGCCATTATCAATGGGTTTTTTAAGCTAGCTAAAGGAAAGGCAATTCCTGGGAGAATTAAAATCTTGTAAGTGAAGACTCAAGACCAAATTAATCCATGGGTATATATACTTTACTACATTGCAACAAACACTCTTGCTGGCAAAAACAAATTTTGATATAGACCAGTCTTCTCTCCTTTATTCGATTAGAAATTTTTCTCTGTAGGGATTTGAATCTCAAAGGCCTGAAACAAAAGTGAAAGTCAACTTAATTCTTTGTGTTTCTGTCTTTTCTTTCTTCCTTCTTTTCATCCCAACCACCAAAGATTTATGTTCTGTGCACTGGGCTAGGTACCAGGGAATAAGAGATAAATAAGACACAGTCCCTGCTGATAAGGGCTTTATCATCTAGTGGGAAAGATAAAAATAAATAAATACAAGAAATAAAGTATTGTGGGCTTTTTGATAAAAGGATGTACCTCTAGGGAAAGGGAAAGAAGCAGTTAGTTACTTGTAGGGGGATCTGACAAAGCTTCGTGGATAAAATGATGGTTGCGATGATGATTATGACCTTGTAGTCACCAGTGGACAAAGTGAGAAGAGTATTTCAGATAAAAGCAGCACACAAGAAAAGTAAAGAGACTTGAAGAATGGTTTGGATAGTTTTGGTATGGCTGGAATATAAGATGTGCATGTGAGAATAAGAAAAAGAAAGGCACCAAAAAGGTGAACTAAGAGTGTTGAACAGCTCTGTCATTTTAGAAGTCTGGAGTTTGTGCTACATAAAAGATAGACCTGTAGGAGAACTTGTTGTTTTGTTTTGCTTTAGTAATATCATTGTTGCAGCCACGTGGAAGGTGGTTTGCCCAGAGGCCCATGCAGACGGAAGTGGGGAAGGAGAGAGACTGTTTTCACAATCCAGGCTGATGTAGATCTAGAGAGCAGAGCAGTTACAACAGCAATAAAGATAGAGCAAAGCACACAAAAGGAAGGTAATTCAAGGGGCTGCCAAGGATTGTGTTTCCTATCTCCACCAAGATTAGAAGGCAAGTGGCCAAAGCGCTCTATGTCCTTATAATAATTGGTTGTGTAGCATTGATCACTTAATTATGTAAAAGATAAGAAAAGAGTTTCTCTGTAGTTCCTGTGTATGGCAGAATGTCTTTAGGCAGCATTTCTTTTCTTTTCTTCTCTTCCCTTCCCTTCTCTTCTCTGTCTCTGTCTCTCTCTGTCTCTCTGTCTCTCTCTCTCTCTCTGTCACTTGGTCTTGTTGCTGTTTGTATCTAACAAAGTTTATGTTGGGAAAGGGAGTTTGGGCCACTTTGGGAAAAAGAAATTGATTTCTTTGTACATTTATTCACTCAACAAACACTTAGTACTGCACTGTGTCCCTGGGGATATGAAAAGAAAATGGCTCAATCCATGGCCTGGACTTGGAGATTTCATAGCACAATGGGGAGAGTATATAGTAACCACTACACTATCCTAATCTCCACAGTGGAGGCATGTATGAACTGCAGAGGAACATAGAAGAAAGTAAATGCTTGAGGTCACACTTGGAAAATGAATAATTTGCCATGGGGAAAGGGAGTCAGACAGAATGAATATTTTATATTCAAAATTTCAGACAAATAAGGGGAACCTGGTACGTTGAAGAATAAATGGTTCAGAATAACCCCAGGAAAAATGGTGAGAGATAAAACCATTTAAAGTAGGCAGGAACTGGGATGTAGAGGGACGTTTAAGATAAAATATTCAAGAATTATGACATGGTCCAAATTGCATGGGCAGAGAAAAGAGAAGGGACTAACATTAGTTAAGCAGGTACTTAACTCTGTGATGAATGCTTCAGGGGTAGTATTTCAGCATGATGCAGTGGGAAGAGCACAGTTTTGAAACTGAACAAATTGGAGTTTAGATCCTAGATCTTTTTTATTAATTTTTAGAGTTGGGTCAATTAATTTATTCAAACATCTATCATCTTTATAATGTTTTATGCCTAACTTGCATGGTTGTTGTAAAGAACCGATGTTAGCTGCAAAGTGTATGACACGATAGGTGTAGTCATATCCTTAGTACGAATAAACACTATTAGAGCTGAAATTCAAAGCTCTGCATAATTCCAAAGAATGCACATGACACAGCCCTTAACCAGTCAGAATCTTGCAGAGCCTTGGACTGCTTCACTTAACAGTTGGTATGTGACTCATTCTGAGTCTGCCGAAGTTAACCCTAAAAATTACATGGAGATCTGGTCAAACAAGCCTTCTTTTTCTGCAGATTTAGAGCACTGAGAAGGTGAATCTAGAGATCATTGTCACTGTTTGCCACCATGAAGCATGAACTAACTGGCCAAGAAATCATGCTAAAATAGAAGGAGGCAGAGTCAGGAAAGTGACAGTAAGTCCTAGTTCAGCTGTACCTAAAGTTAGCTCTCCCTATGTGCTTTTTTGGTAAAGGAGCTAAATAACAATAATAACCACAATAATAAAAGTAACTTCCCTCTTGGTTTAGCCTGAATCGAAATAAGTTTTCAGTCACTTTTATCCAATACTGACTAATAAGTTTGGAATTAGTAATATAGATGCACACCTCGGCACGGCAATAATGTAGGGATAGAGCGTTTGTAATCAATAAAGGAAAGAACTAAATATTACGAGGGAGAGACAGTTGGTGTAGACTGCTTGTTCTAGAAGCTGAACTAAAAAAAAAAAAAATCTTAAAGGAGAAAGCACAGTAGCTAGAGTGGAGACAGTTAAGGACGTATTTATTCCCAAGATGAGAGAGACTTGAGCATGTTTCTAGCCTGCAGGAATGAGGCCAGTGAAAAGGAAAAGGTTGACAGTACTGAGAAGAGAGGGGATAATTAATGGAGGAAAGTCCAGACAGAGGCAGGAAGTGATGAATATTTCTGTTGCCATGAAATCTCTAATAAGGTCTAGTGTCTGCTCAGATGGTTGATCAATTTGACTAAAAGTTCTAATTTTTTTTAAAGAATTGTTTTAACTTCTACATGTCTAGTTATATTTTTTACGTTTCCTCCAATCCCTCCTATTTTCCCCAATCCATATGAAGTCGTATAATACCCCAGTTTCCCATCAAACCAAACCAAACAAAACAAAAAACGCACAAGCAAAACTAAATTAAAACCCCCCATTCAAACTAGTGGAGATTTCCACAGCCAAAGAATATCCAGGATAACTGAAGGCATCTCAACAGAGTCATTTTGCAAGTTTTTAGGTTTCCTCCGCTTTTTTTGTCCGTAATTTTCACAATCTGATGCACAAAAACAATGGGAAAGAAGATTACGTCAAATGTATGAAAGAAGTGGCAGAAATCCAATGGGAAAGACATGCCCTCCACATTTGGCAGGGGATGTGCAGAGAGGCAGTGGCTTTGTAAAGTGATGAGTCACACTTGAACAGAGGCTCTGGAAGGAATTAGTTCAAGAGAAGGCTGGAGAGCTCCCTGAAATGTATGAGTGCCTCGGGCCATTAGCAATATGTGTGTGATCATAGCGAGACAAAGGAAACCCTGAGGTCTTCAGCCCGTTTTTTTCTGGAACCAGCAGAGGAAAATATCCCTAGCTTTTCCTGTCTCTGTGCTGTGTAGAAAATCACAGCCCTTTTCTATTCTAGTGAGAAAACAGTTCATAAGCACTTTTTAGAAAACTTTATCTTGACCCAAAGTATGTAATACATATTTTAAATATGGTAACTAGATGACTCTGAAGGGAAGATTGATCTGCTCAAAGGTCACTGGGCCACACAATTAATGAGCTTAAGACAGACTGGGCAAGAGATGGATGAGAGAGAAGAAAACTGTTTGTTTAACTCTGAATCAATCAACAAAAGGCAAGCAAGCATCAGGCTGGCAGCAAATGACTAGCATATGGACAAAGCCTCAAACAACCAGGCAAAGAACAAAGCCGAATTTACATAAAGACATACCTACTGAACAATATGGTAAATATCAACTGCCACGTATCAGGGATCAAAAGTTCCTGATTCGAGTGCTAGCAAACTGCTCAGTATTTAATGTCTTAAGCAGGGATGGATTACCTTTCTGCAATAATTTTGAAAATAACTATAAATATTTATAGACATAAATGACAGCTATTTTCCTAATCCTGTTTGTTGTACTACGTCGTAGTAATCCTAGAACTTTGAAGGGCAGAAGTAAAATTTCAGTTTTATAACAATCACATTTTGAGCTTGTGACATGGAATAATACGACTCATTGTTATACTTCTGTATGTTCAAATATGACCAGAGAATAAAAAGAGGTTAGGCTTTCATAGGCTGAATTATCCGAGTGAGACCTAAATCCCCACAAATTGGTTTTTAAGTGAAGTGCCATGAAACCAATAAAATGTTCCAGTAGATTAATGCAACTGATTGATCAATTGGTTCATAAAGTGGAGCACTTTGTTTCTAAAGCATTAAACGATAGATCACGGAACAGAGTGTTGGTTCCAGGACTTCTAAAATGGATACAGAACTGCTGGTGTAGAGGCAATTGGCAATATTGTCAGAAGACAGCCTCAGAGTGTGCTAAAACATCAGCTAATTTCTAGCTGTTATACTATAAAGTTTTATTTATTTATTTATTTATTTATTTATTTATGTATTTATTTATTTATCTTTTGCTTTTTATTTACTTATTTTTTTTTTCATTTCAAAAGACCAAAAGTACTTGACATGAGTGGGGAGAGAGAACCCTCCCAGTTCTGGGAACTTTGAGTGAAGGCACTAAGTCTGTACAGCCCAATTGTGATAAAATGACTTAAACATTTCATTATTCCAGTTTCATTTGCTTGGGAGAGTATCCTTGACCCTAGATTAATGTAGAATTGAAATTTCCACAAACTGTAAACCTCTCACCGTGTAACTAGAATGATGTCAGTAGAGCAGGTGATCTGAGGCCTTCGGTGACCTCTGAGGGGATGTCCTCTAACAGCAGTGGTGAGGGGGCTTGTTTGTCTTTGACTTTTAAAAATTTCCGGAGAAGACTATTCTTTGTCTCTTGCCATTTGAAAAGAACTGGAAGCTGTAGGTATGTGAGAGCTGATTGTCTCCAGTCCCCCTCTGCATGAAAATTCTTGGCGCTCTGCCTGGTTTACTTTACAGTTAGTATTACCTCATTATTCTTATTTTCTCCTGGTGTCCTGCCTTGAAGAGCTTTTCCCGAATGTGATTTTTCTGTCTCTCCCTTCAGAGTTGACCATGCAAAAATCAAATAAAGACAGTCAAAGCACTGCCCTCAAGGGTGTGATTATAGTGACTTTTGCCTAGGCATCACAGTCCATTATTAATGTAATTCTTCTGAGGAGGCCTTGTGAAAGAGTCCAGTCTGATATAGTTTCCCCATTCTATGATTGAGAAGTTGAGGTATATTTTAAAAATGGAGGAAAGTAGCAATTACAGTGGTCAGGCAACAAAATATTGCAGCAAATAAAAAGTTGAGAACAGCATCTATGCTGTGCCCAATTCTGTGCTAGGTGCTAAAGTATGTCCGTTCAAATCCTCAAATTAACTTTCTAAATTAAATGGCATTTTGTTTCTATTTGCTGCTAAGTCCCAGGGCTAGAATTTGACCCCAAGGTCATCTCCTTCCAAAGCTCAGTCTTTGTCACATCACACAGTACTCTTTCCCAATTGAAATAGTACTTTTATAACATATTTCAGTGATGATTTACACTGAGTAGTACATTTTACTAACTATCCTCACAAAAATCTTTTGTACTTAATAGGGATAACTAACTTTTTCTTACAGATGAAGAAACTGAGGCAAATTCAGAAGAAACTGAGGCCAGGGGAGACCCTCCTTCTTCCTACAAAACTTAATCACATTATAGGAAATAGGATTAAGGTCTTCTGTGTTGCAGTGCTATGGCAGCTACATTAGATCACATCATCTATTTGGGGGTATTTATTTTGGGATAGACCCAAAGCAGTTAAGGATAATGATATATGTATCAGGATTTCCACAAATAACCACAAAATTTTACATGATTTTACTCAAGCTGTAGGTAAGAGGTGCTATCATCACACAGTGTGGAGAAAAATGCAATGATAAGTTCCTTGACAGCAAGAACAGTATATCCCCAACAATCAGCACAGTTCCTGGCAAATAGTGCATATTCAATAAATAGTTGCTGAGTGAATGGAGAATAACTTAATAACATTGACAAATAAAGAGAGAGCTTGTTTGGGTGCCTGGGTAGTTCAGCCGGTTAAGCATCTGACTCTTGATTTCGGCTCAGGTCATGATCTCATGGTTGTGAGATTGTGCCCTTCATCGGGCTCTTTGCTGAGCATGGGACATGTTTGGGATTCTTTCTCTCCCTCTCTCTCTCTCTCCCTCTCCCCCCGACCCAACTTGTGCCCAAGCTCTCTTTCTGTCAAAATAAATAAACATTTGAAAAAGAGAAAGAGGGAGCACTTGCTAGTGAGAAAAACATTAAAAAATGAATGGACAGCATTGGTGTGTAGGTGGAACTATAAAGCTGCAACTTTTCAGCTTGTCAGCAGGGCCCACTGACAAAAAAAAAAAGAAAAAAAAAGTATACCTCTTCTCAAAAGGCTTCACTGGGAAAATGTGGTCTGAGGAATGTTGATTAATTTGACTATGTATATATCACACCAAATTCATCTATACATGGAAAATGCCACTAAACTTACCAATGGGGTATCTCTTTTTGGATGCACTCAGAATGGCTTTATACTCCTAAGAATTTGTTAGTTCTTTTGATCAATAACTAAAAAAAAGTTGAGTGCCTACTGTGTCATGATCCTCAATAGTGAGGATAGCAGTACACAAAATGGAGAAAAATTCTTCCTCATAGATCTTATAGTGTAGGAAAAGACAATAAACAAAAAGTTTAAATATATACTCTGTCAAATGAGGATAAGAGCAATGAATAGAAATAAAACAGGATATGGAGTGCTAGTTGTGTGTGTGTGTGTGTGTGTGTGTGTGTGTGTGTGTGGAGAGAGAGAGAGAGATAGAGAGACAGCCTGTGCAATTTAAAATACAGTGATATAGGAGACCTCACACATAAGATGATATCTAATGAAAGATAGGAAGGAGTGAAAGAGATATAGATACTTAGAAGGGTGAGAAAGACATTATTGAAAATGGGCTAGTAAGTACAAAATCCCAAAGGCTGGAGTGTGCCTGTATTGTTAGAAGGAAGAAGGCTGGTGTCAGGACAGGGAACAGGTACACAGTAAAGTCGGAGAGGAAAATGGGTATTACATAGTGCCTTAGAGATGATTGTGAAGGCTCAAAATCTCTGCACAGGAAACCATTAGTGGGCTTTGAGCACAACAACATGATTTAATATATACTGTACAAAGATTACTCTGACCACTTACTGTACTATGAATTGACCAGGGGCAAGGATGGAAGCTATTGAAGTGATCCAGGGGAGAGATGATGATGATTTGCTGAGATATTAAGAGCAAAGTGGTAAGAAGTGGCCATAATCTGGATATGGATTTGAAGGCAGAATTGCTAAGGTTTGTCAAGGAACTGGGTATGGGGTAGAAGAGAAAGACATCTGTCCAAGATAACACAGAGGTTTTTGTCCTTAACACCAGGAAGGTGTTGCCATTTACTAAGACAGGAAAGACTGTAGGGTGAGGAAGTTCCAGAGATGGGGAATTCAGTTTGCAGTTGGGTGTGTGAGGCTGGAGCTCAGAGGAGATGTCCAGGCATGATACAGAGATTAAAGAATCATCAACTTATAGATGGTATTTAAAGACCTGAGACTGAATGAGCTCATCTGAGGATATACTATTGATCGATAAGAAAAGGAATCCAAAGACTAAGTCATTTCATGATTGAGCACAAATAAAAGACTGAGCCTCCACTCCCATGTGTATTGCAACATTATTGACAACAGCCAAGATATGGAAGCAATCTAAGTCTCCATCAGTGGATGAATGGATAAAGAAGATATGATCGTATGTATCATATATATCACGTTATATATATATCACATCACACACATGATAGAATATCATTCAGCCACAAGAAGGAGGTCCTGCCATTTACAACATGGATAGGTTCTCAGAGAAAGACAAATACTGCAAACTATCGTTTATGTAGAATCTTAAAATGAAAACAAACAAAAACCCCCAAAGTCATAAAAACAGAGTAGAAAAGCAGGGAGTGGGGGCTAAGGGAAATAGAAGAGGGGGATAAGGACGTGGAAAGAGCACCCAGTGATGTAGGAGAAAAAGCAGGAGAATTTGATATCTGAGAGCCATGTAACAAAAGTGTTCTAAGGAGGATCGATCAATGGTGCCAAATTTTGCTTGAAAACCATGGAAGATGAGAATAGAGAACTCATCAAGAGTTTTAACAATGGGAGAGTATTCATGACCTCAGCAAGAGCTGTTTCAATGGAGAGATGAGTCCCAAAAGACTGGATTGGATTGGATTAAATAGATAATGAAGGAGAGGAATTGAGGCAAAGATAAATATACAGTTTTACATTTCAGTACGTGCAGAGAATTGTGAAGGACAGAGATGACTGGAATAAGAGGGGATTGGGTTGCATACTCTGATGGCATGAAAATCTACTCTCAGTGAGTTTAGGAAAGAGAGAGGGAGGAAAGATAGGAAATGTCAACATGAAGAGCACTCAGCAGCCTTCATACCTAGAGATAGTAGGATGTAGGAGAGAAACTATCCATCATACTTGGGGGCTGAGTGGGAACCTGCGCCATAAGGAAAGAAGCATTTTTCAGTTGGAGTAAAAGAAAAAAAGGTAAAGGAAAAAAAAAAAAAAGGTAAAGGGAAACTTCAGTGACATATTTGAAGACATGGGGTATTGAATGGCCCTTGAGTCCAGAGGGCTTAGTGTAATGGTTTTACAAATTGGAGAATGGCAGGAGGAGATGAGGTTAGGTTAGGAGATATGGGTTTGGAGTCTCAGAGATGGAAACAAGGGCTTATTGTGACTGATAAAAATAATGATAATAGATATAAATTTAGTAAAATTAAATTTGATAGTCTTAAAGCAAATTGTAGAGATATAGTTGTGAGTATTGTAGATGAGGGAAAAGGAGATGGGAGTATTGTCCAAAGTGTGAGGAACACAGGATGCTTTGTTACATGATATCTGTAAATGCCAAATATTTCCTTGTCTTTCTGGGTAGTGTATTTTTAGACTTTTCCCAGACTCTGAGCTTATACTATGTTGTAATAGTCACTAAACAAATATCTGTTGAAAAAAAGAGTATAAGAATGAATACATGTTTCCATAAGATGATAAAATGCTGAATGAGACTTCATTTTACATGGGATGGAGTAACTTGTGTGAGACCAGGACTGCTATTTAGAACAACTAGAAAAGCCAGGTAAAATGATGATCTATTTGACAACATCACAGGCTGTTGAGGAAATAGACACCAGGAGCACTGAGTTGGGAGGCTGAGATTTGGAGTGTACCCATCATGTGGCTGATTCTCTCCTCAGGACAATTCCTAGATTCTGGGGCTGTGTGGGTTAAAGACAGCAAAACTGACTGGTGTTCGATGTCTAGTAGTTCTTAAAATGTCTGGTGATTCCCTCAGTTTGGGACATACAGTCACCTGAGTGAATAACCATAAGTCGCTTTGGGAAAGGACTAAGGACTAAGTATATACCACAGTATATACTTCCATGGTGTTACAGGGTCCTTCCTCCTAGGGCTCGCTAGGTTCCAAACAGGAAAATTAGCTCAGTTCTGATAACCAAGCAAAGAACTGTGATATTTTCTTGGGGCAGTTTCCCTCATCTTCTTACCCCTCTATTCTTGCTCTTTTGTTGCCGCTGTTATTTATTATTGATTTTGAGCAGAATCTTGGCAGGCCCCCACCTCTCTTTCTCATGGGAACCCCAGATTCCATTAATCATTTACACTGTTCCCTGTGGGTCAAGCCTACTGGGCTCCTCCTCGGCTCACTCTCTGACCTTTCTGGTATTATAATCATTGCAGGCTCATCTTAATGCCTTTCCTGTTCTCTAGGACCTGGGTCCCTTCAGTCTGGGCTGATTTGGTTTCTCTCTGATGCTACCATTTGGCTTTTGTTTGTATTTTATTAAGCTTTTTGAGTTATTCTAGATGGCAAACTTAGTCTGATAGCAGCAATTTAGTCACAGATGAGTTACAGAATATTTAAACACTACGAATTAATAAATACCCTTTGCCCCTGGGAGACCCACTACTCTACCTCTTAGCACTCAAGTCCACCCACACAGAAACAAATTAACATTTTATTCCTAAAGAGAAAAATGCATTCCCTACAATATTTTTCTCACCATTGTCTCATGTCCCTGCTATACTGTGCTTTTTTTTATCCTATAATAAGATACCCTTTGACAGTTTTGAAATATGGTCATTCAGATTTCTGTGTTTGAGGCAAGGCATCAAGTATAGTATTTTAAAACATTAATAAAACTAAATGTATGTTTGTATGTTGGGAAGGAAGCTGGCAGGAGGATTCTGGAGACCAATGGTTCCTTAGCTACGGTCTTCCTAGGAAAACCTGGGGTAAACTAACATTTTAATTGAAATTATGATTTTCATTACATCAAATGTATTGTTTGTCTTACTCCTTTTCTTGGATGAAAAATGGCATGCATTATATTAGCAAATATATCAGAAAAGCATCAAAGAGATAGGGTATACTTGAAATCTTTTTGACCACATGATTTATAAAGCAAGCTATTCTATTTATACAGTTAACATCACATTGCACTTCTGAAAATCTGAACTCAGTTTTCAGAGTTAAAAATTATTTGCTGTGAATATGTGTTTTAGATACTTAAATAGTTGTTTGAGTTCTGTATTACATGCATATGCTTTTTAAAGCTTATCTTTTTTGGCAATTTATCAATTTTTATTGTTATTGATTGATTGATATTTTATTGCTATATAATTGCTATCCTTTCTATTTCCCATAGGAAAGTATATATTAAGCATTATAATTTTCAGGATAACAATGAGAAATTATTTAACATATGTCAAATTTCTCTTAAAACTATGAATTCCTAATAGCAATAGCTATCACTTATAATGAGCTTTTAATCCTCACAGCAATTCTGTCCTACAGATCTTGTTCTCATTTCGCAGATGTAGAAATTAAATGTCAGAGTTTAATACCAGCTTAAGGTTGCATGAATATCAGGGGAAGAGTCAGGAGTTAAAACCATTTCGTAATGTACACACACAACAGCTCCTGGTTATTGAATCAAGCACTAATCTAGATCCTTCTAGAATCTAGAATTCTGTGAAGGAATTTTGCAGATGTGATTAAAGCTGCTAATCAGTTAAGTTGATCCCATGGGAGATTATCTTGTATAGACTTGAATCAATCCATTGGAAATCCTTTCAGACATGCTCAAGTCTCTCTGAGTGGAGAGCTTCCTACCTGTGGTCATCATAAGCTTTTGCTCCTGCCCCTGGGGTTCCAGCTGGCTCACAACATTCTTTTCCTGATGGCTTTCCCAACAGGCCTCCCACTTGCGTAGCCAGTACCCACAATTACATAAACAAAAAGGCATATATTTGCTTATAGATATAATCTCCCACGGGTTTGCATCTCTGGATGAACCTTGACTAATACTCTTGCCTTCACTGCAAATCTCATGCTTGAGTCTGAACTTTGTGCAAATTCAGAATGGAACAGTGGGGAGGGAACAGTGAATTTAAGAACAGGGTGGAGAGAGTGAAGAGCTTTATTTTTGTATCTTTACATCGCGATGTTGAAACAGTTTTTACAAAGAATTCTTTTCCTGTCATTTGAGTGACTCATGTTCAACAACTTTTGACATCATTTCTAAAATTGTATGGTATTAAGTAAATATAACTAGTGGCTATTAGTATCTGATTAGTAACACTAGGAGTTATGACATATCAACATTTTTCAGTGTAAACCTTGAATTTGAATCCAAAAGTTCTGGATTATAGGGAAAAAGTTTTGCTGCTATTACATGTGTACATGAGAATTCTCCACAGATTTGTGTAAACAGTACTTTTCTGCAGAGCATTCCCTTATAACCTGCTCAATAGTCTCCAAACAAAACAGATTTCTCTTTTAATGAATGAATACTAGAATACAAAATACCTTAAGAAAATAGTTTTATGGACTGAATGTTTGTGTCTGCCCCAAATTTATACATTGAAGCACTAACCCCCTAGTGTGTTTGTATAAGGAGATGGAGCCTTTAAAGGAAGTAATTAGGTCTTCATTCTTTTTTTTTTTTTTCTTCAGTTTATTTATTTTGAGAGACAGACAGACAGACAGACAGAAGGAGCTCGCACGCATGTATGCAAGTGGTGACCTGAGCTAAAATCAAAAGCCCAGAGGCTTAAACGACTAAACCACCCAGGTGCCCCAGGGCTTCACTCTTATGATCTCATTTAATCTTAGTCCAGTGGGATTGGTTTTCTTATAAGAGAGAGTGCTCTCTCTTTCTCCACCAGTGGACAAGGAAGAGGTCATGTGAGCCCGCAGTGAGATGGTGGCCACCTGTAAGCCAAGAGGAAGGGCCTCAGAATAAAACCTACCTTGCTGGTACCTTGATCTTGGACTTTCCAGCCTCCACAACTGTGAGAAATAAATGTCTGTTGTTTAAGCTACCCAGTTTGTGGTATCTTGATGGCACCACAGGCAGATTAAGAAAAATACTAAACCTAAAAGATAACATTTTAGGGGCACCTGGATGGCTCAGACTGACTTCAGCTCAGATCATGACCTCACAGTTCATGAGTTCGAGCCCCGTGTTGGGCTCTGTACCAACAACTCAGAGCCTGGAGCCTGCTTTGGATTCTGCGCCTCCCTCTCTCTGCCCCTCTCCCTCTTGTTCTCTGTCTCTGTCTCTCTCTCTCTCTATCTCTCTTTCTTTCAAAAATAAATTTAAACATTAAAAAGAAATATTTTAAAAAGGTAACATTTTACTAAAAATTAGTTAAGTATATACAATTTATTAACTATCTCAAAAAGCATATACTACAAAAAGTTTCTTAAACTTTTTATTATCTTAGGCCCATAATTTTAAGCTAAATTAAGTAGCAGACATGCAGACAATGTAGTAAGCATAATAAATTCTAGAGGAAAAAAAAATAATAGGTTTTGGGGCACCTGCATGGCTCAGTCTGTTAAGCGTCCAGCTCTTTATCTTGTCCTGGGTCATGATGTCTCAGTTCGTGGGATCAAGCCCTGCATCCAAAATACAATTAAAAAAAATTTTTTTTAAATGTTTATTTATTTTTGGAAGAGAGAGACAGAGCATGAGTGGGGGAGGGGCACAGAGAGAGAGACACACAGAATCGGAAGGAGGTTCCAGGCTGCAAGCTGTCAGCACAGAGCCCAACACGAGGCTCGAACTCACAGACTGCGAGATCATGACCTGAGCCGAAGTCGGACCCTCAACCGACTGAGCCACCCAGGTGCCCCCCAAAATACAATTTTAAAACAGTTAAAAAATTTTTCAAAGTGATTAAACATCATAGCTATAAAGGTATAAATAAAAGTCTTACTAACTTTAGGTATATGAAATTAGAATGTAATCAAATAACAGTTGAACCATTTAAATGCCAATTTAAAGTTTAAAAAATAGGGGTGCCTGGGTGGCTTAGTTGGTTAAACATCTGACTTGATTTCAGCTCAGGTGATGATCTCACATTTCCTGGGATCTAGTCCTGTGTTGGGCTCTGCACAGACAACGCACAGGCTGCTTGGGATTCTATCTCTCCTTCTCTCTTGTCTTTGCCCCTTCCCCACTTACTCTGTATCTCTCTTAAATAAATAAATAAACATTTAAAAAAAAACTTTAAAAAATAATTTTAAGTATCTAAAGTGATCTTCATAAATTATATTTGTTAAAAACTAATAATGGTTATAACAGGGATTATAATGATGATATCCAGATCTTATATTCAATTAATTGTATAAGATCTATGACTATTAATTCTTCTAATTATCTTTAGAGCATCAAAAATACAGCAATCTTTGAAAGAGTTTGGGGTAAAATCTCATTTTTTAGTGAACTACATAAGTTGAGGGAATTATATATCTAGAGAACATTTGAATCTCAGCATTACAAAATAAATCATGTTTATAACCATTAACTGTGAAGACAGGCCAATTACCAAACTAACATCCTAGAGACAAAGTGAAATAATTTCCTTTACTTATAGTTTGTGAATAGGTTAAAATTTAATATATTAGAATACTCCATAAGAATTCACATAGCTTGTATATAGATTATTTGTTTATTAAATAACCTATATATAATATATATTTAACAGAAAACATATATATATTTTCTTAATCATCATCCCCTATTTAACCCATCCCCCCAACCCCTTCCCTCAGGTAACCATCAGTTTGTTCTCTATAATTAAGAGTCTGTTTCTTAATTTGTCGCTCTCTCTCTTATTTTTCCCCTTTGCTTGTTTGTTTCTTAAATTCCACGTGAGTGAAATCCTATGATATTTGTCTTTCTCTGATTTACTTCACTAAGTATTATAGTCTCTAGCTCCATCCATGTCATTGCAAATGGCAAGATTTCATTCTTTGTGGGTGAATAATATACCATTTATACACACACACACACACACACACACAAACACATATATATTCTTCTTTGTCCATTCATCAGTTGATTGACATTTGGGCTGATTGCATAATTTGGCTATTGTAGACAATGCAGCTATAAACATTGGGGTGCATGTATCCCTTTGAACTAGGATTTTTGTATTCTTTGGGTAAATACCTTGTAGTGCAGTTGCTTGATCATAAGGTAGTTCTATTTTTAACTTTCTGAGGAGCCTCCATACTGTTTTCCCAGAGGGGCTGCACCAAGTTGCATTCTCACCAAGAGTGCAAGAGGGTTCCCCCTTTTCCGCATCCTTGCCAACACCTGTTGTTTTTTGTGCTGTTGATTTTAGCCATTCTGACAGGTGTGAGGTGATATCTCATTGTAGTTTTGACTTGCATTTCCCTGATGATGAATAATGTTGAGCATGTTTTCATGTGTCTGTTGGCCATCTGTGTGTCTTCTTTAGAAAAATGTCTATTCATGTCTTCTGCCCATTTTTAATTGGATTATTTCTCTTTTGAGTGTTGAGTTTTACAAGTTCTTTATATATTTTGGATACTAACCCTCTATCAGTTGTTTCATTTGCAAATATCTTCCCACATTCCATAGGTTGCCTTTTAGTTTTGTTGATTGTTTCCTTTACTGTGCAGAAGTTTTTTATTTTGATGCAATCCTGATAGTTTATTTTTGCTTTTGTTTCCTTGCCTCAGGAGATGGGTCTAGAAAGAAGTTGCTATGGCCTAAGTCATAGCCTGTGTTCTATGCTAGGGTTTTGATGGTTTCCTGTCTCACATTTAGGTCTTATATCCATTTTGACTTTATTTTTGTGTATGGAGTAAGAAAATGGTCCAGTTTCATTCTTCTGCATGTTGCCGTCCAGTTTTCCCACCACCATTTGTTGATGAGACTGCCTTTTTCCCACTGCATATTCTTTCCTGCTTTGTTGAAGACTAGTTGACCATATAGTTGTGGGTTAATTTCTGGGTTTTCTGTTCTGTTCCATTGATCTGTGCGTCTGTTTTTGTGCCAGGACCATACTGTTTTGATTATAATAACTTTGTAATATCACTTGAAGTCCAGAATTGTGATGTCTCCAGCTTTGTTTTTCTTTTTCAAGGTTGCTTTGGCTATTTGGAGTCTTTTGTGGTTCCATACAAATTTTAGGATTGTTTGTTCTGTGAAAAATGCTGGTGGTGTTTTGATAGAGATTGCATTAAATGTGTAGATTGCTTTGAGTAGTATAGACATTTTAACAATATTTGTTCTTCCAATCCATGAGCATGGAATGTCTTTCCATTTCTTTGTGTCATCTTTGTGTCATTGCTTTCATCAGTGTTTTATAGTTTGCAGAGTATGTTCTTTGATCTCTTTGGTTAGGTTTGTTTATAGGTATCTTATTATTTTGGGTTTAATTTGAAATGGGATTGTTTTCTTAATTTCTCTTTCTGCTGCTTCATTATTGTTGCATAGACATGCAACAGATTTCTGTACATTGATTTTGTATCCTGTGACTACTGAATTCGTTTATCAATTCTAGCAGGGTTTTTTTGGTGGAGTCTTTCTTCCTTTGATTTTTTCATTCTTTCTTGCCTTTTTATTTTTGAGAGAGAGAGTGTGTGTGAGCAGGGGAGAGGGGAGGGATGGGGGGAGAGGGAGACAGAGAGAGAGACAGGAGAGAGGGAGAGAAAATCCACATGGGGCTCAATCATGACCTGAGTAGAAATCAAGAGGTGGATACTCAACCAACTAAGCCACCAGGTGCCCCTCAGGTTTTCTAGATAGAATATTATGTGTTCTGCAAATAATTAAAGTTTTACTTCTTACTTACCAATTTGGATGCTTTTTATTTTATTTTATTTTTATTTTATTTTTATTAGTGTGTGTGTGTGTGTGTGTGGTCTGATTGCTGTGGCTAGGACTTCTAATACTGTGTTGAATAAAAGTTGTGAGAGTGGACATTCTGTCTTGTTCCTGACCTTCAGGGAAAAACTCTCAGTTTTTCCCCATTAGATGATTTATCTGTGGGTTTTTCATATATGGCCTTTATGTTTCCTCTAAACCTACTTTCCTGAGGGTTTTTATCATGAATGGATGTCAAATGCTCTTTCTGTGTCTATTGAAACGATTGAATGATTCTTATCCTTTCTCTTATGATGTGATGTATCATATTGATTGATCTGCAATATTGAAACCACCCTTGCAACCCAGGAATAAATCCCACTTGATCCTGGTGAGTGATTTTTTTAATGTATCATTGAATTCATTTTGCTAGTATTTTGTCAAATGCAAAATAATATTAAATATATATTAATATATTTAAATGTAAATACATATTTATATTTAACATATAAACATATAATACATATTTATATAATATATATAAAAAGCCATATTTCTGCATTATTGTATCAACCCTTCAGTTTTTTCAAAATATAATTTTTAAAGGTTAAATACATGACTTTCATATGAAAATGAGCACATCAAAAATTTATTTAATACATAAATGAGCAAACAAGAGGGGTCATGTTGTTTCCAAAAAGTGTTTAGAAAAACAGAAGTAATGGGGCGCCTGGGTGGCTTTGACCAAGTTAAGCGTCCGACTTTGGCTCAGGTCATGATCTCACGGTCCGTGAGTTCGAGCCCCGCATCGGGCTCTGTGCTGACAGCTCAGAGCCTGGAGCCTGTTTCGGATTCTGTGTCTCCCTCTCTCTCTGCCCCTCCCCTGTTCATGCTCTGTCTCTCTCTGTCTCAAAAAAAAAAAAAAAGTTAAAAAAAAAAAAAGAAAATCAGAAGTAATTATAATGAGTAAAAGAATGGTGAGAGAGGACTACGAAATTCTACACAAAGCTGAATTATGTCTTATGTGAAGAAGAAAAAAAAAGTAACCTTGGGTTTCAGACCAATTTACATTTCTTCAGGGCAAAATTCATTAAAATGGCTTCCAGTATTGCACAAATTAACATTTATCCTTATGGTGTGGGAAAATATCCTAATGATAATAGGTAACAAATCCAAAGTTCCAAAATCAGAAAATCTTTGGGTGCACCTGTTAGTGCTTCAGTATGACAATCTCTCCTTGTGATCCTGATCCTAAATAAACTCTAGAGATTGTTGATTAAAAACACAAAAAGTTGGTCACAATGTTTTGGCCAGTTACAGAGATTTAGCAAACAATATCCATAGTTTCCTAACAGTATGCTCCGCAAGTTTTGGTTTGCTTTGGTTGAGTTTTAAATACCTCTTACGTGTTGTTCTATTCTGTGGGAGAAAAGAAAAAAAAACTATCTTCATTAGGTTACACCTTCAGTACCTCTGTATGTGTATGGATTCTATTTCCTCAACGTTCACAAAATCTGCTAAAGTGTTCTGACCAGTGATGAATTAATTGATCTATTACACTGCCTATGAGGCTGTGGTCTTGAACTCCACAGAAGGTATAAGACCCATGTCCTGGAGGCAATGGACTTTGATTTCAGATCCAAAATATAACCTTTGTTTCGTAGTGGGCTTTTAGTTCCAATTACATTGGATTTATTCTCCAGTAAGCCAGCACAAGTGGTATCTGCAATGATATCCTAATTAAAAATATATATATTCCTATGAACCTATGAAAATAATTATGTTGCCATTAAAATGAAAGATTTAATCAAATATTTGTTTCTGAAGTATGAGAACCAGTCTTAATGGAAATTTCATTTCAGTCTGTAAAAGCATAGTCTAAAAAACCTAAGCATTAGAGCTAGAAGAAGGCAAAGAGGATTTTTCATATACCCATCAAAAATATCAATATTCCAGGTCCACCTGAGTGGCTCAGTCAGTTAAACATCTCACTCTTGGTCTCAGCTCAGGTCATGATCTCATGGTTCATGAGTTTGAGCCCTACAGCGCAGAGCCTGCTTGGGATTCTGTCTCTCTTCTCTTTTTTTTTTTTTTTAATTTTTTTTTTCAACGTTTATTTATTTTTGGGACAGAGAGAGACAGGGCATGAACGGGGGAGGGGCAGAGAGAGAGAGGGAGACACAGAATCAGAAACAGGCTCCAGGCTCTGAGCCATCAGCCCAGAGCCCGACGCGGGGCTCGAACTCACGGACCGCGAGATCGTGACCTGGCTGAAGTCGGACACTTAACCGACTGCGCCACCCAGGCGCCCCTCTTCTCGTTAACCCTCCCCTGCTCGCATGCTTTGTCTCTCTCTAAATAAAGAAATAAACTTAAAAAAAATCAATATTCCAAACAGAACACATATAACCACACAAATAGATTCCTTCAGCCATTCTTTCAGTTCTGCGTGTGTAATTAATTATTAAAGAAGGGTAATATTCTCTATTGAGACACATGCACAACTATATCATGAGGATTTGATCAGTTTTTCCCCTGAGGGTTGAGTAGGTGTAAGGTGATCGAACTTTCTTTATTTTATTTTATTTTATTTTTTAACGTTTATTTATTTTTGTGACAGAGAGAGACAGAGCATGAACAGGGGAGGAGCAGAGAGAGAGGGAGACACAGAATCTGAAACAGGCTCCAGGCTCTGAGCTGTCAGCACAGAGCCCGATGCGGGGCTCGAACTCACGGACTATGAGATCATGACCTGAGATGAAGTCGGACGCTTAACCGACCAAGCCACCCAGGCGCCCCTCGAACTTTCTTTTTTAATAGAGAGAGAGAGACACCTGCCTCTCCACCTCCCCTCCTTAGGGTGTCTCCTTGAAACATTATTGACTTGATAAAAAGCTGAACCTTTTGATCTGGCAATGCAAAGTCTTAGTCCTTCTGATTACTGGAACTGCAAACACCTTCAGAATTAGCTCAGGATTGTCTGTTAGATTATCAGGAGGTGATCTCACAGGTGTATTCTTTTATCTCCCAAGAAGATTTGAGAAGTTTTAATTGTTCTTTTTCCACTTAAGTGTATAAATATTTCTGAAATTGTATCCAACCTTGTAGACACTTTGAGGCTACCTTTACATGCATGTAAATTTGAAATGGTTACTGACTAGGAAATTTTGTTTTCTCCCTTTCTCTTCAATACTGGTATGGAGGGGATTTATTGGTTTCCTGACAGTTTTCAGGAACTGTGACATCACTTATGAGGTATAAGATGTTACTTGCTAACAAGTTAGCCTACCATAGTTTCATGGATGCCAGCAGAACCCACAACACTAGGGTCAGAGACAAGGGACTGTTTATTACTCACAGTGAAGCAAGCAGAATGATCATCATGTTCACATCAGTTGACCTTGCCTACCACTTTGTAGAGGCACCAGGTAGATGCTGTGCTCACACCTGAAGAACACGGAATTTAGGAAACCCAAATCTCTTTTAATAGGCTCCAAGGAAATGAAATGAAATTTACCTGAGGGCAGCCCTAACTTTATTATACTGGCCTCTAAACAAACAGTTGTGGAGAAAAACACTGTCTTCCAAGCCTCTTTGCTATTAAGATATCCTTAGAAAGATAACCCAGGACAAGGGTAGCCAGGGTTTAAGCTTGTAAGACATACAGAAATGAAAGAGATCCTTGGTGACTTGTCTTCTAAAAATGTGAGAAGATATTCTTCACAGTGAGGGCATTGTAAATTTCTAGAACCTTCCTTCAGGGTGAACATTCTCTAAAATATATTTGTATTAAAGCAAGTTATTCACACAAAAATAAATTTGGTAACCAATATTTCAGTATCCTAACTTAGAAATTATCTTGGAATGGATCGCATAGGTAGACCTCTGAGTAAAAAAAAATGTTAAAAGACTTTGGGGGAACTAATCTAGCTTTTCTAATTAGTAAACCACTGTACAATGCTTAGGAGGCTCAGATTAACTAGTCCCTTGAAGAGAAAACAAATCCAAATATTCTAAAAGTAGTTTTTATAATTTTACTGTATACTGATAGAGTCAGGGAGTTTATGGATTTTTTTTTTTAATCTAGAATTGCTGCGTTGGTCTGATTTGTTCAAGATTCACCTTATTTCCATTAATTTAATTACTGATAGAAAAAAATGCCTCAAAGCTAACAGTTTTGGTGAGAAAGTTTCTTTCCCCCCTCTCAAAAAGCACATTTAAAAAATCAGAAGTTTTGTGTCTTTATATTCTGGGAATATTAGAATTATGTCCATGATGACTAGACATGAGAACAGCCCTTATTTATTTTTAGAGACTTTCTAACATATTAATACCCGCTGGAGTATAAAAAATATGTCACTCACACAATGAGAAGTAAAGGCTTTTCTCAGTTATAGATTCAGATACACAGACTTCACAGCTTTCCTTCACAACTCAGGTCAAAATACAACACAACACACACAGATCACTGGTTCAGATCCCAAATACTACTCTTTTTTTCAATGAGCATGAGATATTTTCTTAATTGATTTGAACTCACAAATTAACAAAAAAGACCAGTAACTGAGATAATCTGTTATCAGAGAACAAATCTGTGTCTCTACCCATTACAGATCATTAAATGGTGAGATCATGAAAACAGATTTTCATTTTTTGCTGTCCTATGCAAACCAGAAGCAAAACCTTAGTTAAGAAATAGAAAATAAAACCATATAACAAGAAATTAAAATCGTAAAGAAATGAGTCAGTAAAGTTAATTGCTGCTTGATAGTCTTTCTAAGAGGCAAGAAAATATGTACTTTGCTTCAAATACGAGGTGCATTTCTTTGGAAACTCAGTCTAATTGGTTTGGGAAGATAGGTCCATTTGGACATCTTGGTGGAACCTCTAAAACTCTCATGGTTTTTTAGAAGTTCAAAGTATGACTCATATAAAAGGAACGCATCAAAGACTTATTAATAGTGCCCAAACTTGAGAAGAACTTGGGTTAATATATATATATTTGTATACATATATTATATACACATGGTAAAATAGCCTGTATATATGATATATATATATATATTATATATATATATATATGTGTGTGTGTGTGTGTGTGTATGTGTGTGTGTATATACACACACACACACACACATATATCATCAATCACACATATAGGAGTATTCATGATGACTAAATGAAAGAATGATGGGATAAAATATTGAAATTACATGCAAAACTGGTGTAATGGTTAATTTTATCAACTTGACTGGGCCAAGAGATACCCAGATATTTGGTTAAACGTTGCTACTGCATGCATCTGTGAGGGTACGTGTAGGTGTCTGCTGCCACCTCAGCAGAGGAAGATTTTAATAATCAAGTGCGTAGAAGGACTTGTTCTGTGGATACCAGTCGGCCTCTTTCCTCAGCTACCCTGTCATTGTCCAATGGGCTCATAAACAAAGTGGCCATGGTGGCAGGAATGGAGGTTCTCATGGGGTCCACACCATGGATCTCTACCATCACATATTGTGGAAGGGGCAGTGTTTTATTCTTGCTAGAAGAGACGCTTACCCTGGATATGGATCTGACTGGCCTGCGTGCCGTGCTTCTGCCAAAACTACCATCCATGTACTTACAGTATGTGTTATGTACAGTTGGATGTTCTACAAAATATCGCTTCTGATCAAGAAATTCACTTCACAGCCCAGGAAGCATGGCAATGGGCTCATGCTCATGGAAGTCCTTGGTCTTAGCATATTCCCTAGTATCCTGAAGCCACTGGCTTGATAGAACAGTGGACTGGCCTGTTGAAGACTCCACTGCAGTGCCAGATAGGTGGCAATACCTTGCAGGGCTGAGATGAGGTTCTCTGGGAAGTATATATACTCCAAATCAGCGCCCAGTATATGGTGCTGTTTCTCCCATTGACAAGAATCAAGGGGTTGAAATGAGAGTGGCACCATTATTAACCCTAGTGACCCACTAATAAAACATTTGCTTCCTGTTCTTGCAACCTTATGCTCTGCTGGCGTAGAAGTCTTGACTCCAAAGGTAGAAATAATTCTACCAAGAGACATAACAATGATTCCATTGAACTGGAAATTAAGACTACCACACAGCCACCTTAGACTCCTTATACCTCTGAATCAACAAGCAAAGAAGAGATGTACTGTGACAGCTGGAATGATTGATCCTGAGTACCAAAGGTAAATTGGATTACTATTCCACAGTGAATGTAAGGAAGAATGTCTGGAATACAGGAGCTCTATTAGGGCATCTCTGAGTATTGCCATGCCTTGTAATTAAGGTCAATGGAAAACTACAGTAACGCAATCCAGGCAGCATTGCTGGTGGCCCAGACCCTACAGGAATGAAAGTTATAAATACCAGCTATGACAATGTGACCAATTAAAGAAATTAGGAATGTTATTGTCATGAATATTCCTCCTGGTTTTGTTATAAATATATTTTTATATGTGTGTATACATGTATATGCATGCATATGTACAGAGATATTTTCCATATATATTTTCTATTTTCCCTGCTCTTATTTTCTTATCCTATAATGTAAGATGTATTAACTTTATATCATAGTATTTATTCTTAATTTTATATCATAATATGTAAGTTGTGGGATAATGAGGACAAGAGTAAACATTACTCAAAGACTTAACCTTCTCCTTTGGGGAAGAGATGAATGCATTTCTGGTTGTATACAGTGTAGTTGTATGATCTTAGATGGAATCTGGCCATCTTGTCTTTATTTGAAGATTAAATGTGATTCAGGGACATGAGTATGGAGGCCAAGATGGTTGATTTTAAGCATCAACTTGACTGGGACCCCGGGGGGCCCAGATATCTGGTTAAACATTATTTTTGAGTGTGTCTTTAAGAGTGTTTCTGGATGAGACTAACATTTGAATCAATTGACTGAGTAAAGGTGATTGTTCCTCCCCAGTGTGAGTGGGCCTCACACAATCAGTTGAAGACCTGGATAGCACAAAAGGCTAAGTAAGGAACAATTCTGTCTCTCTGCCTATGTCTGTGAGTTGGGACGTTGGTCTTCTCCTGCCTCTGAACTTAGGCTTAGACTAGCACTTACACCAACAGCCCTGTTAGGTCTCAGGCTCTTTGACTGACTAAAACTGTACCATTGTCTCTCCTGGGTCTCCAGCTTGCTGACTGCAGATCTTATATTTTTCAGCCTCTGTGTGTGTGTGTGTGTGTGTGTGTGTGTGTGTGTGTGTGTGTGTGTATCTCCATTCTCTTGGTTCTTTCTCTGAAGAACCCAAATACAACTGATTAATGGCACTCAAGTGAAAAATAAACAAGAAGCTAAAACTTTTGAGTTGTAATATTCACTATGGAGAGGAATAATGGTTCTCAACATGAGAAATTCATTTTCAAATTCATTGCTAATTTTTATTAGCCAAGAATTATTTGCATTGTTATCAGATTTCTACAAGTTAGTTTACAATCTTTACAGAGTTGTAAAATAGCGTAATTAAGAGCAAATGGCAAAACAAAACAAGATAGATACTTCTAGATAATTAGATAAACTTTTAATATGAAAACTAATTTATTATTCAGTTTGACCCAAACTGTCCATGAAGGGGAAAAATGCCTACTATAAGACAATTCCTTTTATTATTATTATTTTTTTAATGTTTTATTTATTTTTGAGACAGAGAAAGACAGAGCATGAGTAGGGAAGGGGCAGAGAGAGAAGGAGACACAGAATCCGAAGCAGGCTCCAGGCTCTGAGCTGTCAGCACAGAGCCTGATGCAGGGCTCGAACTCACAAACCCTGGGATCATGACCTGAGCCGAAGTAGGACGCTCAACCGACTGAGCCACCCAGCCGGCCCCATAAGACAATTCCTTTTTAATATTCAAGTGTTATTATCAATGTACACTTTAGGTTGGGTATTTCTGAAAGTTTCATGAGATTGTTATGCATGTCAACAGTGAACAGCTTCTCTACACTATAGCTTGGATTCTGAAAAATTATGTGAAAATATCTCAATGGTGTACAATCAATTAGATTTTCCTATGTCATCTCTCCCCAACTCCCTACTGTACCAAAATCTTGGGTGCTTTAAATTTTACAATGGTATTCATTTATATTGTAAGATGCTCCCTGTCTGTAAGAGTTGGAAATTCAACATTTAAATCCACACTGAAGAGTCTCCAGTTCAATGAATACCACTATTTACATTCATAAAAATTTAGATAATTTTTTGTTGTTAAACTTTTTGGCCAAGATATTCAATTCCACTAGACCAAGAGTGGGACATATTATTTTGTTTTTAAATGAATTTTTTTTAATGTAAAATTTTAGAAGCGTTTTTTTTTCTGAAAATAAGATGAATTATAGATTTAGACATGAATTTCAAAAAATCATAGTAAATAGTCTAATTTTCTAAGAAGAGCAACACAAATACATTTTTGCTCAAATTCTGGAGGAAAAAGCGTGTCTTCCTGATCAAATGCGGAGAGGACTTTTGTTGCCCTTACTTGTGAATTACTGACACCATTCAGAGGGACTCCTTTCAGCCCACAGTCTATAATCCTGCTCCCCACTGCCCGCCTTCCTCCCACTGGATTCTTACAGTGCAGAATCTCAGTCTTTGCTGCAGATAGAATCACCTAGAGAGCCTTGATTGACTGATGCTTAGTATACACCCCACACAAATCAGAATCACTGAGGATAGGGCCCTCATATCAATATTTATCAAGACTTCTCCTGAATGATTCAAATATACAGCCAATGTATGGCCATACTGATACAGTGGATGGATATTCTTGCTGCTAGCTTGTTTTTTCCTGATATTTCCTCCCAAAGTTTTCAAATACTTAAAAAAAAGTTACTGTGACTTCTTTTAAAATAGGAAGCTCATATACCCATAAAATTCTTATTGTACAATTTTCTTAAGAATAGACATGTTCTGGGGTGCCTGCGTGGTTCAGTTGGTTGAGCGTCCAACTCTTGATTTTGTCTTAGGTCATGATCTCAGGATTCGTGAGTTTGAGCCCCACATCAGTCTCTGGCTGACAGTGTTGAGCCTGCTTGGGCTTTTCTCTCCCTTTCTCTTTGCCAACCCCCACCCCCCACTCTCTCTCAAAATAAGTAAGTAAACTTAAAAAAAAAAACCTACTTGGGGCCCCTGGGTGGCTCACTCAGTGAAGCATCTGACTTCAGCTCAGGTCATGATCTTACGGTTCATGAGTTTGAACCCCGCGTCGGACTCTGTGCTGACAGCATAGACCCTGGAGCCTGCTTTGGATTCTGTGTCTCCCTGTCTCTCTACCCCTCCCTCACTTATGGTCTGTCTCTCTCTATTTCTCAAAAATAAATAAACATTAAAAAATAATAAAAAGAACCCAGCTTTAAAAAAAGAATAGACATGTTCTTCTGATAATATTTGAAAATATATACCCAAAATATATCTTTATAGAATGTGAATTTGTCCCATGTGATCAGAAAGTATATTGTTGATCCAGATATACAATATACCAGATTCCTATATGCTCATGTCAGTGACTTTAATGTATGTGTGGGTGTGAGTGTGTGCAAATTGGTCAATATTATTTCAAAGCTGAAAGTAGTTTCTCTCACACATGAATGATGCATTTTCTTTTCAGAGGGGAGATAGTTTTGTTGCTATTAACTGGGCTTTAAGGTATGAAAAGGTAAAACCAATATCCTGTTCTGGAATCCGGGTGGGGTGAAGACAATAAAGTCCTATACTTCCAAAAATAAATATTATAAATGATTATTTTTATTCTGGGAAGAGTTGCTCAAAATCCCTTTTTGGGAACATCTGAGAATGGTTGTCTGGATTGCGTGGTAGGAAGATACAGGGAGGGAAATGTGGTGGTCCTTGTAATGATAGTTGAGCGGAAGCTCGCTCAGTTGAGAACTAAGAGTAACCCTGGCATAGCCTGGCCTAAGAACTCTGAGAGATTCTTTATGTTTAATTCAATTTCATGTGTGCATGTATGTGTGTGTGTGTGTGTGTGTGTGTGTGTGTGTTTCACGGCATTCCTCTTTTTTTTCTACCCAAACCTTTAGTAGAATCTTGTTAAATCATGTTGGCTGATCATTTCTGTGGGGTGTTGGGGACTGTTCTGGGCTCAGAATGAAGTACCAAAGCAGACAACAGCAACTGCCTAAGGGGGAAGTTTCCAGACTGGGAGAGGAGATCCAGAGCAGAAAGGAGACAGTCTGCCACAATGAACAGAGTGCTGGGTAGCAGTGATAACTGGAATAATTCTGAAACCTGTAAACATTCCTCAGTGATTCCAGAAATAAAAATACCTGGGAGTGGGGAGGGAGAAAATATTCCAAGATCAGATACTCAGTTATTAAGGATGATGCTATTTATGGTAAAAGCATTTATTTATGCTTTTACATATTTATATTATGCTTTATATTATGCATATATTACATATATTGCATATATTATGGAAAATATATATTTATGTATATATATGCATTTATATTATGCTTTACAACCTGGGTTGTAATAGGGGGGAAAAGTCAACTGCCCATAAATTACTTTAACCACCTTGGAAATAGCTTTATAAATATACAATAAATAAATGATGTGCATAATGCATGAGCCAGCAATACAACTCCAAGCCTTATACCTTAGACCTGTGGTTCTTAAATGTTAGTGTGCAACAGAATTGTGTGTAGGGCTTCTTCTAACAGACTGCTAGGCTCTATCCCTAGAATTTCTAGTTCTCTTACAGTAGCACCCAAGAATTTGCATTCCGCAGAAGTAACTGGGTGAAGCTGGTGTTGCTGCTCTAGGAACATGCTTTAAGTATCACTGCCCTAAAACCCCTGTCACAGTGCAGAAGGAAGTGTGTAAGAGAATGTCTCAACATTGTGGTTAAGAATTGGAAACATCTTGGGGCGCCTGGGTGGCGCAGTCGGTTAGGCGTCCGACTTCAGCCAGGTCACGATCTCGCGGTCCGTGAGTTCGAGCCCCGCGTCAGGCTCTGGGCTGATGGCTCAGAGCCTGGAGCCTGTTTCCGATTCTGTGTCTCCCTCTCTCTCTGCCCCTCCCCCGTTCATGCTCTGTCTCTCTCTGTCCCAAAAATGAATAAACGTTGAAAAAAAAATTTAAAAAAAAAGAAATAAAAAAAGAATTGGAAACATCTTAAAGGTTCTTTACTAAAGAATGGCCAAATACATTGTTTATTCCTATAGTGGCATTTTCTATAGCTGTTAAAATGAGTTAGACATGCCTAGCAAATGGATAAATCTCATGAAACACACTGGTGGGGACCAAAATCAATAGGGCCCATTGTTTGGTGATGGTGGGAAAGTGGATACAGCAATGGCACGTTACAACACAAACACAAGAGAAAAGACACAGGGCATTCAGGAAAAACAGTGAGTTTTAGAAGAAATGTTATCATATGATACTGTATTAAATATTAAAATTGAAATATTAAAACATTAATAAATAATACTATATCATTTATGAATGCATATCAAAAGTATGAGAACATGGTCTGAGAATTATAAACACGAAGTTCAGGATAGTACTTAGGGCAGAAGCAGTATGTGGCATAATTCAGTATAATTAAGGAGACCAATACTGAGTGAAATTGTGGTAACAAAGGGTAGATACATTTTAATTCTCATAAATATTGACAAATGGTCCCCACAGAGGTTGTACTAGTTTACTCAAGTTTTATATCTTATACTGGGTGATAAGTATGATCATGCATTATATTGTTTCTTCTAATTTCATTGAATGTCTGAGATAGTTCATATATAAAAATTAATAAGGAATATGTGACTGTTACTAACTGCCCCTTGTTGATGCTTGACTCCTTAAAATGTCCTAAAGGAGATAAGAGGAAGATGAAGAAAAGTCACATGGCCTGTACCCTTATGTTAAATGCTGATTTCATCGTAACTTTGTTGCAAATTGTGAAATTATGGAACTGTTCTGAAAATTCCTCTTTCTCTCTAAATTTAGGCCACAGATTACAGATTTTTAACCCAAAGTATACATGGTTCCAATATGGGTTCTATACTGTACCCAATTTTATTTAAAAGACTGCATAAAGAAAGGTCACATAAAAATCTGGTTCTCTAGTTTTTCTAAAAATATCAGAAGGTCTGGCAACACAGGGCTAACATTCCCACGTGGTAACAACTGCCTGGAGCGAGCACCAGCTGCCCCTCTTCACGCTCTCCATGGAGCTCACCTGGTCCACATGACTCATTGAAGTTACCACTCTAACCCCTACAAGCATTTGAGCTAACAGTCCCTGCTCTATCGAACATTGTCTGGGGGAAGTAAGATTTGTGTTTTGGAGCTCCACATGTGTGTGGTTATGACTCAATCATAATCAGGGAGGGGAGGTGGGTAAAATTCTGTGATCCACACAGGTGAGGTACACCCATAAGATGATGAACCTTTGAGTGCCCGTTCCTTCAACTTAACTGTGACATGAAAAAAACCTAGACCAGACTTCTCTGCTGGAATTAGAACTTTAAAATCGCCACAACTCTCCCACTAAGGCCTTTGTTTCTCTCCCTACAACTTATCCCTAACCCCTACTCCCACAAGTGCCCTCTCCAGTATTCAAGACCAATGGTGTCCAGTAGAATTATATATAGCATTATATGAAGACACATTTATATTGTTAATAACCACATTAAAAGAAGTAAAAAGAAACAGGTAAAATTAATTTTAATGATATCACTTATTCCAATGTATCCAAAATACAGTAAAACCTTGGATTGTGAGTAACTCGTTCTGTGAGTGTCCTGCAAGATAAGCAAATATTTCTAATCATTTTTAACTCGATAAGTGAGTGATGTCTTACAATATGAGTAGTACATGATGCCAAACGTCACATGATCTGAGCCAATGGTTCTCTCTGTCTCTCTGTGGGATTGTGGGTGATCATCTCCCATGTTTGGATGCTTGGTCTCAGGCCACAGTGTTTGGCAGAAAACACTGATTTTTCAGATCTTTGGAAGGTGCCCCACAACTAGCACTAGTGTATTTTTTGTCACTTCAAAACACCTATGGACAGTCCTTTGTCTTCCATACAAGAGTAAGCTTATGAATGCTTTGCTTCATTCTAGGTCAGGCTGCCTGCAGATATAGACCCTTTCCCCTGCTGCCTTATTGCCAGTTACATTAAACACAGTATACGACAAGAGTTCATTAATACTGTACTGTAGTCAACATCTGTGTGAGCATATACAATGGCCCCCATGCAGAAAAAGGTTGAAAAGAAAGGAGGTAAGAAGGAGATGATTATGGCAGAAGTTAAGAAGGAAATCATTGAGAAGTATGAATGAGGTATGTGAGTGGCCGAAATTGCGATTTTATAAGAAGTCTATGTCTGCATCTTGTCTGCAGAGGAGGAGAAGAAAAGGGTGAAGGAATCCCTCACTTCAAATGAGATTAGGGAGATGTGTCAAATGTGGGAAATGGCAAAATTCTGTAGAAAAGCACCACCAGAATAAGGTGGTAGCAGTGTGAGCAATGAATCTGTTTAACGACAATGCAATGTCACATTTCTGCAAAATCCTCAAAAGGAGGCGTGTCATTGGACACTTTCCTCATTAAAGTTACATGAAATGAAAAAGAATTCATTGAGCCAATAGATAGCAGTGATTCCATTAGTGATACTGAAAGTCGTCCTACATAATAACCCCCCTTCCTCTTGTCTCTCTCACACCAGCCACGAAGGTTTTCAAAGGGAAGTGCAGGCTAGTGTCCTTATTTTTCTTTATATTTTGTATTTTATTACAGTATCGTAATCATTTTTACATGAATATTTTTTAGGTTGTGGAATGAATCATCTGAGTTTCCGTTATTTCTTTTGGGGAAATTTGCTTTGATATACAAGTGCTTTGGGTTACAAGCATGTTTCCGGAATGAATTATGCTCGCAAAACCAAGGTTTTACTGTTTTATCATTTCAGTATGCTATCAATGTATAAATGATTATTTAATACGTGTGTGTGTGTGTGTGTGTGTGTGTGTGTGTGCACGCGCGCTGCGTCTTTGATATTTGGTAGATATTTTTCACTTAATGCACTTCTCAGCTGAGATTAGCAACATTTAAAGTGCTCAATACCCACACAGGCTAGTGGGTGTAGTATCAGTGTAGTTCTACATGCAGTTGTTTGCACTTGGTGACATAATCTGTCGTTAGGAGATTTGAATCAAGAGGTTGTTTTACAAATCCTACGAAGTAGGATGTATTCATCAAGACGTTTCCTGTGAAGTCGGTGATACCTCAATCTTTTGCATTGAAATATTCATAAAGCATACATCTTTAGGTTTATTTGTCACAATTGTAATGAAATTATCTCACCTTTGAGAAGTTCCATATACATAGATAGCTTTATGTTGTGCTACCAGAGGGTAGAGAGAAACAGCACAGGAAATTATGGCCAAGCCCTTGCTCATACTTCAGCTACAGTTTGTAGGAATGAAGCAACATTGCCTTCTGAAGGTTGCACTGGACCGTGAATGACTGGGAGGAACTCACACTTTTGGAGCAGCTTCCAGGTCAAGCCTGGGAACTCAAGAGGGATTACACATAACTGGCTTTTTTCTCTGTATGTACTAGAAGACGTTGAACTTTGGACTGGTAAAAGGACTATAAACAATAGAAATCTTTCTAGAAGGCAAGATAGAGCAAGCAATAAAGAAAAGGATTTGAGAAAAGTCCCTAAGAAAGATGTGACTATCTCCACTTTGGGCTTTGCTTTGTTTTTGTGTTTGTTTTGTTTGGCCTTTAGTTTAGGGCTAGAGGAACAAATTTCATAACACCTAGTAAAATGGCTTTGGGGAGCAAGTTTTTCCCTCTGACCATGTTTAATAGCCAAAAGGAGCACTTTTCCGACTCAGAAGGTAACTTCTCTAATTTGCACTGGGAGTTTTGAGAAGTTGTTGGTTAAGGTTGAATAGAAGCATGACTTCAGCTGGACCATAAAAATGGTTGGGACTTGAACAGACAGAGGAGGAGACAGGGCATTCCTGGAGCAGGATGGCATACGCAGCAGAATAGGCAGGTGGAAGAAATGAAACCCTCCAAATTAAAGTTTGCCACAGTGACAAAGAAGGCAAGGTTAATAAGAGAATTATTCAGGGAGGTCAACAAGACACACAGGGAAGACGTTTATCTGCCCTTAGTCTGCCCTCAGGACCTTACAAAAGGTCTGAATGAGGCATAGGGACTTCTAGAATAAAGCAACTTGAGTTTTATTTGGAACCATTATAATTTCGCCTCACTTCTTTCTCTTCTACTGACAGCATCCTATACTTCCTATGCTCATTCCACCTGAGTCTTCACTACCTTCAATTTTGATTCTTACGAAAATTTTTGCAGGTTTTCTTTTTTCCTTTTCTTTCGTTCGTTCGTTCGTTCGTTCGTTCTTTCTTTCTTTTTCTTTTTCTTTTTTTCTTCAGCTTGCTGATAAATGTCAGGAGAAGGGAATTATGTGGGGCCAGAACCACAACCATTCATTTCCCAGCACACTTGAGTGTTCATACGGCTGAATGCTAGGATTGCTCTCCTAGCAAACTGACACGTGGTCAGTTTACAGCTCCATGTTTTCACTTGAGCTTTTCCACTAACCTAAAATACCTTCTTTTCTGTTCTGACCCTAACAAAATTCCACTCAATTTCAAGGCCTAATTCAAGTCTAAATCATTTACTTGGGATAGTCAATATACATCAGTTATCAACACATGGATTACTACTCATTTTTCCCACACTTATTAGATGCCCTGTCTAATTTCGTATTATTTTATGTGTTCTCATTCTATAAACTGTCTGCTTCCTATAATTATATAATACATTTCTTATAATCAGAGACCATTCTTTATTTTTCTCTTCATATATTCAATACATCCTAGTTGTACAGATTGATTCTTTGAATCAGTACTTAAGTTGTAGTTTTTAAGCACTGATTATGTTCATTATGTTATAGCATAGTGAATCAGATCTTTTACAACTTAGTCCTCAGTCTATTTTTCAGCTCTCCTGATTTGCAACTGTGTATCTAGCTTTCCTGATTTTCAACTTTGTATCTAGCTTTAAACCCTAGACTTGCTGAACTTTTCATCCAGTGTCTATCTATTTTAGGTTATTATTGCCATGTTTCTGCATTTACTATTCCCCAATCCCATGCTCTATCCGCACATGTATATTAAGCCAGCATCTGTTCCCAAATAGTGCTTTATGCCTCTTCTCATAGCACATTGGCAAGGTGGTCTTGCATTCCACCAGATTGTATCCATACCTGTATACGCAAAGAACAGCAATCTGGTAGCTAGGGGAGGGTATTGTATCCATCCAGGTATTATCAACAGAATAGTCAGAGTACTAGAATTGGAGTGGGTGAGTGGGGAGTCCCATATGTTTGAAATCTGGGGATAGAGAGGCTTTCGAGAAAAATGGGGGTGGTCAATAGGGATAAGAGCTCAAAAAGTGTCGAGAGAGAGAGAGAGAGAGAGAGAATGGAGGAAAGACCTTTGAGTCTGACACAGAAGAGACTATTGAAGTAATTCTCTGGACGGAGTCTTAAAGAAACAGAGGTAGGTACGTGGGAAATAGTAAAGTTTTGGTGCTGAAGAATTGAATATAGCTCAGATATTAGAAAATTTTGACAGTGAAAGAAAGGGAAACATATAATGGTAAGCAAATATGTCAGCATGGGCAAGGGGAAAAATATTTCCAAGATGGGGAGACTAATTTGTTGATTTTGACACCTACATAAACTTTCACTAACAGTCCTAGGGTGATTATTTTTTCCAAGCTTTTTAAACAAGGAAAAATATGATTATATTGGAATAAGTTATATAAGAAAGGTAACACTTAAATATTGTCATTTCCTGCTATGCCACCCTTTTCTCCTGATATAGCACAACACAGTACATTCTAAATGACTACCGTTCCACACACAATTCTGTTAATGCAGTGTTACCTGATAAAATATTTCTTGTTTGCTTCAATGGTTTTCATTAAATTTAGTTCGTCATTCAGTACTTACATCTCACTACCTCTATGAAATCATAACGACAGTTACAATTCTTGGGGAATTCACCAACATTGTCATACCGTTTGTTTATGTTTCTTAGAGGACAAATAACGTTGTCATTTTTATCATTGTTTTTAATGGGCTTTATTTATTTAAAAAAATTTTTTTAATGTTTATTTATTTTTGAGAGACAGAGAGAGACAGCATGAGTGGGAGAGGGCAGAGAGAGAGGGAGACCCAGAATGTGAAGCAGGCTCCAGGCTCCAAGCTGTCAGCAAAGAGCCCAACAAGGGGCTCGAACCCACGGGCTGTGAGACCATGACCTGAGCCAAAGTTGGACTCACAACTGACTGAGCCACCCAGGCGCCCCTAATGGGCTTTATTTTTTACAGCATTTTTAGACTTATAGAAAAATTGAAGAGAAAATGCAAAGGTTTCTAAATGCTTTACCTCTGCTGCTCTCAGGAGGAAAGTATTTCCCCTATTGTTAACCTCTTATACTGGTGTGATACATTTATTACAATAATGTACTAATATTGATACTTTATTGCTACTAATGTCTATAGTTTACATTAGGGTTCACTTTTTGTGTTGGACAGTTCTATGGGTATTGCCAGATGCATAATATCATGTATTTACTGTTACAGTATCATAGAGAGAGTTCGACTTCCCTAAAGAGTCCCGGTGCCACCCATTTATCCATTCCTCTCCCCTATCTTCCTGGTAACTTTCTTTCCTGCTAACTAACTCTTGCCTTTTTCAAAATGTCATATAGTTGGAATCATACATCATAGAGCTTTTTGAGATTGACTTCTCTCACTTAGCAAAATGCATTTAAGATTCCTTTTTTTGTGTCTTAACAGCTCATTTCTTTTTATCCCTAAATAATATCCTATTGTATAGCCGCACCAATATTCATTCAGCTATTGAAGGATTATCTTGGTTGCTTCCAAGTTTGGGAAATTATTAATAAAGTTACTGTAAATACTCATGTGCAGGTTGTTAGGTAGACAGAAGCTTTCCACTCATGTGGGTAATACCTAGGAGTGTGATTGCTGGATTATGTAGTGAGAGAATGTTTGGTTTACTAAGAAGCTGCCAACATGTTTTCCAGAATGGCTCTATCATTTTGCATGCCCACCAGCAGTGAATAAGAGTTCCTATTACTCCACATCCTTGCCAGCATTTGGTGTTGTCAGTGTTTTGGATTTTAGCCATTCTAATATGCGTGCAATGTTCTCACATCATTTTAATTTGCAATTCCCTAATGGCATATAATATTGAGCATCTTTCGTATGTTTATTGCCATCTGTATGTCTTCTTTGGTGAAATGTCTGTTCGGATCTTTTGCCCACTTTTTAATTGGGCTATTTTCTTATTATTGAGTCATAAGAGTTCTTTATATATGTCCATAGAAGTCTGTATCAAATATGTGTTTTGCTTTATATCAAATATTTAATATCAAATATTTTCTCTCAGTTTATTTAGTTAAATATTACAACTGAGTATAATGTCCTGTAAGGTGAGATTTTACCTTAGCGATTTTTTGGTTTAAATTTAATTGGCTGGCAAACCCAATAACAGCCACATCACACTTCAGCTCTGGCTGCTGTCACAATGTTCTCAGTGAAATATAGAACAGTTGAGAGCCCAGTTTTCAATGTTGGCCAATGGCTCAAGTATTCAAGAGTGAATTTTAACACGTAAGAAAATTATTTTCCCAAGTGTGTGCAAGCATTCAAATGAGAGCTTATCATTCTAACTTTAAAGGGGACTAATATTTAACCTGCATATAAACTTTCTTACCATATAGTTTATAAGATTATTATAATTTTTCAGAGAAACCAAAAGAAATCTTCCAGCTTATCTTTTTTTGTGGTTTCAATGGTTTCTGACAAAATAACTAAAACTATATTAACACTAACATAATCCTTTTTTTAAAGTTTTATTTATTTTTAGAGAGACAGAGAGAGAGAGAGAGAGAGACAGAGAAAGAGAGCACGATGTGGGGGGAGGGGGTGGGCAGAGAGAGAGAAAGAGAGAGAGAGAATTCTAAGCAGGCTCCACACCGCAGCACAGAGACAGTGCAGGGCTCTACACAGGGCTCAATCTCGTGAACCATGCAATCATGACCTGAGCCGAAACTAAGAGTTGAACATTTAACTGAGCCACCCAGGTGCCCCTAATGTAACCCTTTTAATTTTTTTTAACGTTTGTTTATTTTTGAGAGAGAGAGAGAGAGAGAGAGAGAGAGACCGACAGACAGTGTGAACAGGGGAGGGGCACAGAGAGAGGGAGACACAAAAACCAAAGCAGGCTCCAGGCTCTGAGGTGTCAGCATAGAGCCTGATGTGGGGCTCAAACCCACAAACCAGGAGATCATGACCTGAGCTGAAGTCTAGTGCTTAACCAACTGGAGCCACCCAGGCGCCCCTGTAGCCCTTTTAAACAACCAAACTATGAGCAGATTTTTGTGGTGCACAGAAAATGACAGTAATTGGAATAAAATTCCAGAAAGTAAAGGCAAAGAAAAACACAATAAAGTCCCAACAGAGAGGAATGGAAAATATTTTGCAAAGTATCAGCCGTCTAAACTTCACTAATGGGAGTCCAGTCCAGGAAGGTGAAGTCACCATCCTGAACAACTTGGATAGAACTGACATAAAAAGTTACACATTTAGTCATTAGTGTATTAATCCCCTTTCCCATTTGTAAAATGTACGCTACATATATTTTTATCTACCTTTACAGTGTATAATTTTTATTGTACAATATTTTACTGTACATAAGACTGTATACTTTCTGTTTTACTTGGAAAACATTTTCATTTTTATTATTTGCTTTTCATTATAATAATAATTATTCATTATTCTGAATAACTATAAATTTATTCATTATTATTATTCATTTCTATTCACCATAACCAGTGGTGAAACAGGTAAAGTAGTAATGATTTCTAATGGTGTATTTCATCTGGTAGATACCTGCATCTATAAGTTCCATGAATCTCAAGTTCAACATGATTATTTTTTTTTTCCTATCTTCCAAATCTGTTACTTTTAACAGTCCCTGACTCCATTAATGACAGTGACATTAAAATGTATTGTTTCCCAAGCTAGAATCTTTAAAGTTATACTCACCTTGTAGCCGTCTTGCAGTGTCTCTTTCCCAACCCCCATTCATCCTGTACACTACCATCTAGAGTGTAAATCTGATACTAATCCTGAGCCTCAAATTTTGGACAATGCCCAGTCACCTAACATGACGAAATGTAAACTCCTTTGAATACGATATAAAGCCTTTCATTAGCTGACTGATAAATTTTCCCAACCTCATTTTCCTCTACACCCCAAAATGGACTCAACACTGGTTACATTAAACTCCCAGTTTCCAAACACAATGTGTTTCTCTGATTTTATTTATGCCTGCTATTCTCCTGCCCCTTTCTTTCCAATTCAGATGTTTTCTTTTCTGTGAAGTTTTAAGAATTTTTGTAACATAATTCATCTTTTACTCCTCTGTATTCCTACACCATCTTATTCCATCGTACTTTAATTACTTGTGTGTCTTTTCCATGTAAACCATGAATTCCTTGAGGATGAGAATGAAGCCATTTAATTTTGTATCTCTCTCACCTTGCATAGTACCTGGCTCAAAGTTTGTAGTGGTCAAAGATTGAACAAATGAAAGGTTGAATGAACAAATGAAATATTGACTTGCTAAAACTTCATTTCCAATGCCCTCCATCCCCCCCCCCCAAAATAAACTGCCTAAATAGACACCTAGGATGAGTTACTTTTTTTCCTGAATATTCCATGTTTAGGTATTTTTAAAACATTCATATTATTGAATGGAAGTTACTTTGTTGTTTCACTGGTAGCAAAGATGCTTGAGATCTTTATTTTTAATCTTTATTGATTTTTGAGACAGAGAGACAGAGACAGAGAGAGCGTGCATGAGCAGGAGGGGTAGAGATGGAGACACAGAATCTGAAGCAGGCTCCAGGTTCTGAGCTGTCAGCACAGAGACGGACACAGGGCTCAAACTCACGAGTCGTGAAATCTTGACCTGAGCCAAAGTCGGACGCTTAACCAACCGAGCCACCAAGGAGCCCCAAAGATGTTTGAGATCTAACCCCCACCTTCAGTGAGGAACAGAGACTCTGGTAGTCAGATCTAGAAATAACTGCGACTCAGGTAGAATGGAGTTGGTACTGTGTGAGGTTTATAGTGCTGGGTGTTAAAAGGAGGACAAACTTTCAGTTTTATCAAAGTACGTGGCATTTGCTTCAATTATTAAACTATCAGTATACTCTAGACAAGCAGAAATGCAAAGAAAAAGCATTATATAAAGAAAGCAGAAGAAACAAAGACCCAGAGCAGTGCTGTTTGGCTGGACTGGGAATGGTTTGGTAAGTTGATATGGCCAGATGATGAAGGACCTAAAACATCAGGATAAGAAGTATGAGATTTGTTTCATAAATTACTGGCAGCTTTTGGATTAGAGAAGGAACATACTAGCCATGGACAGAACACAATATCAAGGTATTAAACACCCTTCTTTGCAACATTTTGCTCCGTACATGTATTAGGTATATGTTGCTTTTGCCAGTTAGTCTCCATTCTTACAGCAACAGAATGTTAAGTCCACCCTCTACCTTCTATCAGAGCTCCAGGGATGGAGTATTTGACCTGGGTTGAGCCTAGACAATTAGGGCATTTTGTTTTTTTGCCCCTGGCTACAGCTATTGGTTCTGGGGAGAACCGTGTCCTAACTCAGGGAAACCAGGCAATTAAACTCCATCCTGGACATAGCTTTAAATAGGCCAGACAGCAGGAAGCATGTTGGTTGAAATCAGTTTGGGCTAGGTTTTCTGAAATTGAAATAACTTTTGCATATCTGTGTGTTTCCCTGCTCCTCCAGATTATTGCATGGCATTCGATTTTATGGCTGAGGCAATTCAGAGGTTTCTTTCCATCCATCCATCCCAATAATGAACTCAAAACAACCACAGTTCAAGGCTTAGGCACAGGCGACAGTGGAATTAAGTTGAACCTATTTTATGAATAATAGTGACTAACAGATAATTAATGATTGATGAAAAGAGAGTTGATTTAAATAACTTATGGTATGTGAGAAACATTTGTAAACTGTGAAGCGTAATATAAAAGTTAACTGTTAATACTCAATACCATTTTTACATTGGCCTAATATTTATTGCTTCATTTGTTGCCTCTTGGAGTTCAGAGAGTCTCTTTGTACTCCTCCTGAGCACCTTTGGTTCTCTCCACGGTCTCTACACTGACTTTCCTTGTTTGTCCATCTGCAGCTTAGGGGGAAAAACAGAAAAAAAAGAATCGGGTAAGCCCCAATTCTTTAGAGAATCAGAGTTAATTCATCTTGTCTTGGAGCCCTTACAAAAACACCAACCTAACAACGGAGGTCTTTATTGCTGGGTGTTTTACTGATGATTTATCCTTGTAGACCTTGGTTTTCTATTTGATTGGCAATTGAAAACTGCCGCAATTTCCACCTTTACCTAACAGTGCCCTATATTTCAAAAGTGATTTCACTAACAAATGAAACAACTCCTAAGCTGACTAAGAAAATTAGATTTAGATTTTAATTTACACTTCACAAAAACACACTTGCTGAGTGATACCAACAGCAAACGTAGAAGGTACATAACGGAAAGGAAATAGTCTCAAAACAAGGATATTGGCCGTTTATAAAACCTTATATAAATATTCCTTTTGGATTAGTCAAAACTCAGAGCTTCCATTCTTTGATGTTTGAAATCAGCCAGATTTTTAAAATATATTTTTCAACTTGGGAAATGTTTTTTTTTATTACACGGTTGAAATATTTTCTTTAAGCACAACTTGTCACATCTATTATTTAAGCTTTTTAAAATTAGCACTTCCTTTCTCTGATGGAATATTCCATTTCCTCGTTTCTTGTCATTTCATTTATTTAAATAAAAAATTCCTTCCCCTAAGTCCCCTGAAACCCTTTATAATGCCTTTTTTTTTTCTTACGACTTTATATAATCTGCCTTGTATAATGTTTACTTGTGTTCCTATTATATACCCTTTGCTCAATTACTAAGTTCTTTAAGAACAACTCCTGGCTTCTTCATTGCATAGTACGGTATGCTTCCCTCCTGTCACTGTTTACATATACTTATTCTCCACACACGTGGAACAGAAAGGAAGTGAATTACCAATTTACTTTATAATGGATTCCTCTAGCAACTATTTATGTATTTCGTCTCTGGGTAATTCGTATTGCCCTCTTTGTCTTATCAGAACACAAACTTCTCCAGGGCAGTGATCTTTGTTTGATTAACTGGTATATTCTGAGCATCTAGAATGGTCTCTGGAACATAGTTTACTCGATGAAGATTTATTGAAGAAATGAATGTATGAATGAATAAACGATAGTGAATGATACCACTGGGCGTTTTAAAAGCTAAAGTTGCTATACTCTTTTAATAAACAAAGAACAATGCAAGTTTTACTTTGTAGTTTTATAACCACAAAACTACCATTCAGAATGAAAGTTGTCTTTAAAACTTACAAGAGGACACAGCCCATAGCACCTAGGAAAACAGAAAGCTTTATTTTTTTATTTTTTTTTTTATAATTTTTTTTTTCAACGTTTATTTATTTTTGGGACAGAGAGAGACAGATCATGAACGGGGGAGGGGCAGAGAGAGAGGGAGACACAGAATCGGAAACAGGATCCAAGCTCTGAGCCATCAGCCCAGAGCCCGATGCGGGGCTCGAACTCACGGACCGCGAGATCATGACCTGGCTGAAGTCGGACGCTTAACCGACTGCGCCACCCAGGCGCCCCAGAAAGCTTTATTTTTAAGCAGCTTTTGTGTTGAGTTTGTTCACAATATGCCATCTTTGACATTTCCCCGGTGACATTTTTTCTCCCATTCTTTCTTCTTTATCTTCATGATCACATCTGTTCTCTGTGATTTTTCTCAACATTTGTCTTAGGTCTTTGAAATCAGAGGGTGAAAATGGACTATGCCCGCCTCCCAGGCTTTCTACTTAGGGAGTTGTTGCCTGAAGAAGGTGTGCTATCTATGTTAGAAGGGAAAAAGAAAGTGAGGAATAGTGAAAGTGGGGCACCTGGGTGGCTCAGTGGTTAAGTGTCCGACTTTGGCTCAGGTCATGATCTGGCAGTTTGTGAGTTCAAGTCCCACATTGGGCTCTGTGTTGGCAGCTGAGAGCCTGGAGCCTGCTTCAGATTCTGTGTCTCCCTCTCTCTCTCTGCCCCTCCACCACTAGCTCTCCTCTGTCTCTCTCTCTCTCTCTCTCTCTGTCTCAAAAATAAATAATAAGCCTGGGAAAAAAAAAAGAATAATAAAAGCAAGTGAATGGTTCTTGCTTAAACTCAGCCCAAATGAAAAAAAAAAAAAAAAAAAAAAAAAAACCACAGTTGACAGAAAAAAAACCGTCTTTCATTATAGCACACCAGGGCTAGCTCTCCATAATGAGAGAGGAACTTTCAATTTATGAGGGTGCTTTTTAATTTTTTTTTAATGTTTATTTCTGAGAGACAGAGACAGGGCGTGAGTGTGGGAGGGGCAGAGAGAGAGAGAGATGCACAGAATCCGAAGCAGCCTCCAGCCTGTCAGCACAGAGCCGGATGCGGGGCTTGAACCCACAAACTGCAAGATCATGACCTGAACTGAAGTCAGATGCTTAACCAACTGAGCCACCCAGGTGCCCCTATGAGGGTGCTTTTTAAAGCATGGTGTTTATTTCTCGAAATGCTTTTCCTCAAATCAACCAATTAGACTCCTTTTATTCGGCAAAATGAAATTAGTTCCCATAATTAAAGGGCCGGTATATTGGAAATTTGAGAAAGAATTAAATATGTACAAAGCAAACTTAGGCTTGTTTTAGCTATCTGAAAGGGGAAAAATAAATGTCCCTACTTGATAACAGGTTTTGGCTAAATTAACTTCCTAGGTCATGTGGTAGAAACCATTCATTAGAGTTATCTAAGGCATTCAGCAGACTCTTCTATAACTTTTCAAAATTCAGTGGGCGTAAGAATTGTTTAAAGGTCTTGTTAAAATGTAAATTCTGGGGCGCCTGGGTGGCTCAGTCAGTTAAGCGTCCGACTTCAGCTCAGATCACGATCTCGCAGTCCGTGAGTTCGAGCCCTGCGTCAGGCTCTGGGCTGATGGCTCAGAGCCTGGAGCCTGCTTCCGATTCTGTGTCTCCCTCTCTCTCTGCCCCTCCCCCGTTCATGCTCTGTCTCTCTCTGTCTCAAAAATAAATAAAAAAACGTTAAAAAAAATTTAAAAAAAAATGTAAATTCTAATTCAGCAAGTCTTGGGTGAGGCCTGGGATTCTATATTTGTAACAAACTTCTGGGTAATTTCAGTGATGCTGTTGGTCAAAGACCACACTTTGAGTTCTTAAGGCTTTTTGGCTTCTTTTTTTTTTTTTTTTTTAACAGTGATTTAATTTGCAATCCCTAATTGTTTTAATTAGTAAAAAAAATTTTGTTATATTTTAACTTTATAAAAAAAAACCTTCATTTCTTTACTGTGCTCCATAACTAAAACACATTTCTGCTGATTAAATTTTAGATATTTATTCTTTGAGGATTTTTTTTTTTGCCTGCTAAATTGAAATGAAAAAAAAAGATATAATATTCCACAGTTAGATTAGTTGAAAAGAAAGATAAACTGTCTTACCTTCTTGTACCACAGATGCTTCAAGTAAAGACAGGAAAATTTAAGTGAAACAGTCCGTTGCTGGCCTCCATAAGTAGACTTCCTCTTCCTGTCCTATCTCCTAACTTAATGCAATTTAAATGACACATGTTATATATAACACACTCGGTCATATGTTTTCCTAAATGTATACAGGGTTAAAAAATCTCCTCTCATTTTTCCCAAATTTTCACCAATGTATTCTACTTTCCCTAAAGTAAAAAATTGGAACGAGGTTCAGTTTTTAGCTTCCAGTGACTAGCTAATGAGGTAAAAATGTCCATGTTCAGCAATGGTGATTAGAAATGTTTTTGTACTTGGCATTCAGTTTTCAAGAACATTTTAACTATGACCATACTGTTAATGAATGTTTGGGAACACCTTTGGGGAATTTTCTTTCTAAAGTACTACATTCTACTGACTATTTCAGGTCAATGGTAGGGGTAAAAGATGGGATTTAGAGATAGGAACACAGTTTGGCATTCTAAATTGCTTTAGTATAAAGACTGCTGAAAGCATATAGCTTTGAAGAAATCTGTACATGAAGACATAGAAAACTACTTTGTCATTAGGTTTGTGCTGATTTTTGTACATTGAGGAGAAAATATTGTAATGTGTTGACATAGTTGCCAAGAGTGACCTAGGTATTTGTTAACAAAAATGGTGTTTCATAAACAGAAAAAGAGAGACAAAGCATAAAGACAGACTTAACTATAGAGAATAAACTGATGGTTACAGAGGGGAGGGAAGTCGGGGGGGGGATGGATGTAATAGGTGATGAGGATGAAGGAGGGCACTTATCCTGATGAGTGCTGGGTGATGTATGGAATTACTGAATCACTATAGTGTACATCAGAAACTAATATAACTGATGTAACTAATATAACTACATGTTAATTATACTGGAATTTTTTAATGGTGTTTTATTTATCGTACTTTTTTAAACCTACCTAAACTAGATGAGTCTGGCTTTCCTGCAAAATGTTTCCTTTGCTGGCAAAGGGTACTTGTGACACTCATTATATGACTTCCTATTTAGAATCTTTCAGTGGCTCCCCATGGCATTCAATCCAAAGCTCTCTTTAGTGTAGCACATTGTAGCCTGTATTGTCCTAACCCCTGCCCACCTCTCCAGGCCCATCTCTTGCTCTTCTCAGTACATCTAGCTGTAATCAGCTAAGTGTTCACTGTTTAGTGGAGGCATCACATGAACCAGATTTTCTTTTCTCCAGTCACCCTCCTCAACCACACTATGTCAAACTTCCCCAACCCACTGGATAGTACATTACAAAATACAAATTTACTCACTTCCTTACTACTCTTGATTGTTAAAATCTCTCCACTGTAGAAGTTACAGCTTCTGTATCTTACATCTCTTTTACTTCCCTCCTACAAGGCTGGTCACTTTCGTGGTTTAGGGAGGATGATTTACTCTTACTGCTCATTCTCTCACCTTAAAATGGAAAGGGGAAGTGATAGGTATGCCTCTGAGACACTTCCTTTCTCTCCCGTTTCCTGGCTCCAGCTCCTCCCCAGTATCCTGGGGAAGGTAGGGGAAAGATAAACCGGTGTCTCTTCCTTATGGACATTTCTGTAGTTTCATGTTAATCATTGCTGCTTCCCTAGCTAACAGTGACAGGTCATGAGAGGGGGCGGGTGTGGGCCCTGTTGTTGAAATCCAAATGGTTAAGTCTATCAGCAACCCTCCTGGGAGTCACTTAATGTGACAATTTCCAGCTGTGGGGCAGCCAGCTCCACCTGGGCCTCTTCTACACACTTTTTGGTGGTGTTGATAATACCAACCTCGCACTGCTCAGGTGCCCCTGCCCGCCATTTTGTTCTGTTGGTCTCGGGCTGGACAGCTGGCCCAAGCCATCTTCCACAGTTCTCATTTGTCTACAAGCAGCACACATTCTTATCATGCCAATGGGCAGCTCAAAGGCTGTTTCGTGCTTCCCGTGCCCCCAACCCCAAGGCCTTAACATCTTCCTCCAATTCTCTCTCCCTCGTGTTGAAGAAGGCACAGGTGGGAAAATCAGTAAGTGTCTGACCTACACTCATGTCCAAGCAGGCGGTGAGATGCCAGTCTCTCTTGCCAAGCAGCCCTGAGCAATAAGGATATGAAAAATGACCGAGTATAAATTATCATGTTTTATGGCTACCTTTTTAAACTACAATTGTGGTTGATGGGAAAGTATGTTCATAAAATCGGGAATGCAAAGTGATAAATCAGAACTAGCACAGGTTTTGAAATCTAGAGCCCTAGAATCAAATAAGATCTGCTAGTTATTATCTGGATAAACATTGCCACTACCTTTCTGAGCAGAGGTTAATAATAATTTTACCTGAAAGAGATCCTTTCAAGGGTTAAGTGAAATAATGTATGTGAGGCCTTTTAAAAGCCATAGCAGATTATGGAAATAAAGCATTTACTATTTCTGATATTTCAATATCACTAAAAACCTGGAAGTGTTTTATCTTTACTTTGTAATATTGGATGTTTTTGTTGAGCATAATTCTGACTGTATATAATGGTAAATACTCTGGAGAAAAATTACTAAATGATCTTGATTAATGGCAGTGGAAAGATATAGTTCAGTCTTGTTCCTGAAATAATGCTGTTCTTTTTCTAATCAAAATGATGAATGTTTTTTCTTGTTTTCATCAGTCATGCTCATATGGCCCACTTATTTAGAGATTTGGCCTAACAGCTTACCTCAATTTAAAGATGAGCTAATGGATTGTATTTTCCCCTCCTGCTGTTGGGAATAACAGACACCATCTCTCTGAATAACTTTTGAATACTCATGACTGATAAGTAAGCCCTAAAGTTGATTGATTGATTACCAAACATACTAAATTAGTCCTCAAAGTAACTTCTAATTTGGTGAGAAACTGCAATCTTAAGTGTTCTAGGTGAAAATTCAGAACAAGTCTATTTTAAAGGTGTTCTCTGTAAGTAAGAATGCAAAATTGAGTTTGAAATAATTAAATCTGAGAAATATTTATGACTTTCCTCCCTTCATATAGCCTCCTGTGATAATCCTTTCATCTAAAGAAGCGGAATGGGATTTAAGTCCTTTGAAAATTATTTTTTTATAATGCTGAATCTTAAATTTGTCTTTCAACTAGGTTGACAATCAAAGTTGTTTTAATAAGATGAGTCAAATAAATAAGATTTAAATTTTCCTACCCTAGAAAGAGCCACTTGGCCTTCCCTATACTGTAATCTATGTACTTAAAAATGCTTTTCTTTTCCTTTTATAAGTACTATGGTCGTATCCATAGATGTATATAAAAAACAAAGAGAAAGCAAATCATTATTTTACATTTTCAGGAAAGCAAATCATTATTTTACATTTTCGGTAGGAGGTCTTTTTTTTTTTTTAAGATATTCCTGACTATAATTGTTAAGTTTACCTGACTAAATGTGAGAAAGTGAGATGAAAAGATACAGAGGAAAGAATTAGAGAAAACTCTAGTAAGTGTATATAATTCTAGAAGGAATATTTTGAATAAGGCATGCCTTCATAATACAATGGAAGGTTGACAGCTGAGCTAGAATAAACACAATTGTAGTACCAAGAATGATTCAGATTTCTTTTAAGTATACCTAATGTTATCCTGGAAGGGAACAGCTGTCTAGTATCCAATATATTAATTTATTTTTACCTTTTTAAATTGAAATTGCAAATTTAAGAATAGTCTGTGTGTGTGTGTGTGTGTGTGTGTGTGTGTGTGTAACATAGATCTGGAATTTATTAAAACAACACAATTCAAAGTAGGCTCTTTTGAAACATTATTCATAGACTATTTATTACATAAAATATCCCAAGATGAAACTGACTTTTCCAGGCTATTTACAAAGTGGTCAAAGAGGGGGGAAGTCATAATTTAAGTGAGATACTTAGATGTTTTTTTACCATTATTTTGACAAATTTGAAAAAAAAAATTGCCACAGTTACTGTCTTGGTCACACAACTGAGAAACTTCCTTTTTTTTTTTTTTAATTTTTTAATGGCTTTTTTTTTTTTTTTTTTGAGAGAGAGAGAGAGAGAGAGAGTGTGTGTGCAAGCAGGAGAGGGGCAGAGAAAGAGGGAGACACAGAATCCAAAGCAGGCTCCAGGCTCTGAGCTGTCAGCACAGAGCCTGATGTGGGGCTGGAATTCAGGAACCGTGAGATCATGACATGAGCCAAAGTCGAACACTTAACTGCTTAACTGACTGAGCCACCCAGGCGCCCTGAGAAACTTCCTTTGTAATAATGGTGCACATGGAGTAAGGAAACAACAAAAGTTAGCGGAAAAGGCCCTGTTCTTTCCCCTTTCTCATTTCTCAATAACCATGGGATAAAATAATATAACTGATTAAACTGTTCTTAAAATTGGGAAGTCCTGGTTCGATACATGTCTTTAAAAATATCTAATCATCTCCTTTTCATCATCCACACATAATGTCATTTATTCTCCTGTCCTTTCTATTTTTTCTTTTCGAAGTTGGAAAGTTGGAAAGACTAGTTTGAGCAATCCAAGCTACTTCCAACTCCCTTGATCAGCATATGTCTCCTTACCACTGTGCCCTCTTCTTTTCTGCATTGAGACCACAGTATCCCTACCACTGGCCTTAAATCCCTCTTTCCCCCAAACACCCATTCCCCTCTCTATCTCTCATTTTTTTTAGTGGCAATCCTCCCATATTAGAAACCTCCCTGTTACCCTTCACACCATCTTACTCATTTTCATATTTAACTTAGTGGCTTCTTGTCCTTCCAAGCAGTTCAGTTCTTCACTGACATCGGTCTTAGGATAGATCTTAGCATTTTTATTTGCTCTCTTTTTTTTTTAATTTTTTTTCAACGTTTATTTATTTTTGGGACAGAGAGAGACAGAGCATGAACGGGGGAGGGGCAGAGAGAGAGGGAGACACAGAATCGGAAACAGGCTCCAGGCTCTGAGCCATCAACCCAGAGCCTGACGCGGGGCTCGAACTCACGGACCGCGAGATCGTGACCTGGCTGAAGTCGGACGCTTAACCGACTGCGCCACCCAGGCGCCCCTATTTGCTCTCTTAAAGAAAATCCGGGAGTATAACATCATACAGCAGTGAGATAGAGTACATAACATTTTCTGGGAAGCGTGGGAGAAAAGAGAGGGGCTCTTTCACTATGCAACAAAAGTTATTTAAAAATCTTATTATATATCTTTACCTTTCTCAAAATTAGGCATCACATGTTTTCACTTGCTTCCCCTCACCCCCCTTAATCTTCTGCCGTTCCCCATGAGAGGAAATGTCCATGTGGCCATATCTGTCACTACTTAGCCTCGGTCCACAATAAGTGACATGCAGAAGACTGAGACCTGACCTAGCTATAGTCTGAATAAGCCAAGCCCAGCCAACCTACAGACCCCTGAACAAAAAAATCAACCACAGACCTACAAGCTAGAAATAAATGTTCATGGTAATAGGATCCTGAAATACTGGGCTGTTTTTGGCATCATCTGACTAATACAATACTATGGACTTAAAAATTGGTCTGGATATGAACAAGCATCAGAGAAAGAAGGAAACAGAGAGAAGGAAAAGAAAGATAAAACTTTCCAATATTCTAAGCATTTTACATATTTTATCTCCTTTTTATTCTCACTCATTCTATGATACATTTATTTTTATCTCCAACTTACCAATGAAGAGACAAAAGGATATAACCAATCTCAGCAGCAACTACCTCCTAGAAATGTGTTAGGGGCACCCGGGGGGCTCAGTTGGTTAAGCATCCCACTTCAGCTCGGGTCATGATCTCACAGTTTGTGAGATTAAGCCACACATCGGGCTCTGTACTGACAGCTCAGAGCCTGGAGCCTGCTTCAGAGTCTGTATCTCCCTCTCTCTCTGCCCTTCCCAAACTCACACTCTGTCACTCTCAAAAATAAATAAACATTAAAATTTTTTTTAAAATAAATGTGTTAGATATATGTATGTCCATGAACACTGATGGACTTTCTTATTTTATTTATGTGCTCATATATATTTTTTTTCAATTAGAATGTATTGGTTTTAAAATATTGACTTCTAAGTTTTAAGAATGGAAATGGGGAACCTCAGGCTGTGTGGAGTTGAGTGACTTTCCTAAGATGACATACACAGTAAGTAGCAGAGCCAGGCCCTAATTCCACATGATCTCCAGCTATTTGTGCACGTTAAATTCAGTTCCTCCTTTATATCATTGCTGTAAACTGGACAGAGAGATGGGTGAGCAACCATCAATCACTTTCCTGTCCCTCGCGTGACTGACCCCTTTCCCCGTGTCCTATCTCCATCCCCTGTTCTCATAGAAAATCTAATTTTGCAACCAAAGATGCACTCCCCTTTACCCCCATCTGTTAAGGTGGAGAACAGCAATATCACTCACGCTTCACATATATCAGAGTTTGCTAGGATCTCAGGGGCAGATGTGCTCTGAGATGTTAACTGCCCCAGCATCTGGGCTGCAGATGACCCTGCAAGAAGGTGCTGTCTGTACATTGGAAGATTCCAAAGTTGAATAAACATGGTTTAGAGAGCTTTGTTCCAGTCATTCATATGCTATTAAGGACCTTGACCCTGTTTTGTTAGCAGTTCTGCCATGGCATTTATATTCCACATCTTGCTTGTTAACATCTAAGAATAGAATTAGGGTATTAGCAAGACTGAGAGTGTTTTCTTCTTCCACTTCCCAAGAATATATAGGGTGTGAAGATGATGAGCAGAATGTATTTTCTCATAATATCCTCCTCTGGTAAACAAACCTAGAGATTAAAACCATTCTTTCAGGCTTTCATCTCCTAACTTCAGAAAGAATTTCTGACATCCCCACCATTAAAGCAGCAAATATAGGCTTATCCTAATACACGAATTAAATCAGAAGCATCTGCCGAAGGAAAAGGACAGCATCTGTTAGAATATGTCACATCATCCAACATGAAATATTTGATTCCTCCTTCCAATGACAGAAGAACTAGACCCTAAAACATCACACATCTGGTAACAATCTCCCACAGGCTTTCAGTGACCAAAGATACAGTGACACTAATGAAGACACCATCTATGTGCTCCTGCTACAAGACCGCATAGTGCGCGAAAACTAACTTGCTGGGTTTATGATACTCAGAGCACTATAAGTGGGAACTAGGACTTTTGAAATTTAAATGATAAATATATTCCAGGGAAGGGCTTTTGGCTATCCCAAAGGGTTTTAGCCACCTTACAAGGCTTTGGTGATTAATTATTTTAATATGGTGCTGATTGCAATCTTGGCTTGAAAGGTGCACTAAAAGAACATTTCCAAATATTTATACACATTGAGCCAAAGTTTTAGTAAAAAAAAAAAAGTATAACTTTCCACTTGGGAGTATGACTACACAGGCAAATTTATTTGCAACATCTTTTTGTGCATATACTCATTCAACAGCAATATTAACAAATGATACCAAATAACTAAAGAATTCATATTTCATTTTGGAATTCAGAACCAAAATAGATTGCCTCCTTGCTTTTGCAATATATAATCGATCTTTGTAATGAAAAGAAATGTTTTACAAAGGAAAACAGTACAATTGCATCTTACGGCGTGTTTCTCCTTGTCTAATAGAGCCACGTGCAGATGGTTTTACTCCCTACTAGCTCTAGTGTGTTGCTAAGTTCTGCTAAGCTACAGAAGGAATGAGACTGCACGAGAATTGGTGTAAATCTCATTTGGTGTGACTTGCATTAGTAGCTGATTATGTGGTGTGTTGATAATGAAGTTGAATGACTTAATGCAGATTTACCCTATATGCCAGTCTATGGTTCGTATACGTTCCCAGTAGTATTGACAAGGTGTTAAATGTGTTATGGCAACGAAAGTAAAAGTATGTAGTTTGACACAAATCACAAACATTGCTTTTAGTGCAATCATCTTGAAGGATAATACATGATTTGGGTCATATTTCTCTTGGCATTATCACAAGACAAGAAGCACAGATGTATAGTATTCTATAGATAAAAGAAACAAAATTTCCCAGTGATAGAAACTGGGAAAGCTATTTATGGTGGAGAATTTTAAGAAAGAAGTTTTCTGTCTCTGAGGAGTGTGCATTAATTGCTGATTACCAGAGAATAAATACATTTTCAAACATACTATTTACTGTCTATCTAAGCCTCGTATTTTACATAGGTATGCGTTATAAGAATTTGTGTTATCTTTTTACTCTTTTGTTTGTAGTGACCAAATGAATAACATCTTCTGTATGTGTGTAGAGCTAATTTATATAACTAATTTCATAATTTAAATTGTCATAATTTCAATGCCTTAGAAACATGTTGACTCTCCATTTACATTTTTTTTACTAATAGTTCACATTATTGAAATGCCTATTCTTAGGAACTATGTGTATATTTAGTTCATAAGATTTAATGGAATATTCTCCAAAGCTAATATTTTTTAAATTACCTATTAATTTTAATATCTATTGAAGAGAAGTTTGGGGGAGAGAATACGTGGAAGGGTATATTCAAAATCTTCAATTACTTAAAGGCATTTCAAGTTGATTTGCACTTAGACCTGCCCTGCGCGTATCCCATGAAGTAGGTCCAGGGCCAAATATAGTTAGACAAAATAAGTAGGTAATGGCATATTTAAAGGGGAAAAAAACTGTAAGAGAGTGCGTAGAAGATGGAACAGTTTGCTTCTAAAAGTGAAATTTTCCACAAAAGGAACTAGTATAGCAGCTAAGCAGTCACTCAACAGACATGTTTCAGAAAAACCAATGGTTTTCCCCCTTGTGGGGCTTTTGGGGTGAAGGATGATGATTTGTCAGGGCATAGGAAGTTAGCAGCCTCAAAGAGACTCCAAAATTTAGGCTCACTGCATCCTTCTGAAGTTGAAGTCGACCTTATACTTAATGCCTTCTGAGAAGTGATCCCCGGTATTAAATTATTTAGAAATGTCATTGATTATGACCTCCCAGAAGGCTCAGCTAAGAGTATAAATCACCTTAAAACATCAGTGTGGAATGGAACTCAGATAAAACAAGTTGTTATCTATCTGCAACTATTAAAATTAATGAGCTCATGGAATGACTGAAACTTTTGATAATTGATAGGGAATATTGAAACAAAAGGGAGATGCACGAGGACAGATATAAACCGGCTTCATTCAACACTGTGTAAAGAAGAGAAAGGAGAGCTCAAGTGTTGTTACATTTCTAGCTCCTTTAGGGTAAGAATGTATTTATATCTAAGCTCAAGCACAGGACTGCAGATTGTACAAACTGACCTCTGAGTAGGCAGATTTAAAAAGGCCTTCTCTATGAATAGATGAATTAGAATAAGGTGCCCCACTCAGGGGTGACCGTCCTACTGGGAGAGGCTTGGAGAACAGAGCACAGGACAAATTTCAGTCCCTAACCATCTCTTGTCCCAGCAGCTTTAGCTGTTATACAAATTGCACATCAATATATGGTAGCCTGTGTTGAGTCCATTAATGAGCAAATGAATGAATAAGGAGAAAAAATATGGGGCATCCCATTGTTTTATTGTTTCTAAAAAGAAACGATACTAGGATAAGATTTGGTCTGCTAATGACCCCCGGAAGACTAGAGAGATCATGTTTCCCTGATTCAATGACCATCAGAAAACTTTTTGATCAATTATTTGGTTTTCACTTACTGGGATCCTGGGAGCCCTGTAAAGCAAACGTAAGTGTACTAATTGTTATAGAGTGATACTCAGTAGATACAGGAATCAATATCTTTTTCTCTTTTCTGTGGATTTCAGGAGGACATTGCATCTCCCATGACTACCATATCATCTTGTCCCTTGCAGTATTCTGTAAAATGTATTAAATAAATGTAGAAAATAATTTTATCAGGCATTTAAAAATTTGGTTAATGCCGAAGACTAAACACTTTTAAGTGGCCATCTCCCTCTCTCTCTCTTCCTCTCCCCTGCTCATGCTCTCTTTCTCTCAAAATAATAAACATTAAAAAATATTTAAAAAATACTTTTAAGTGGCCAAAAACAGAGTTAAAGTATGTGTAAAACTCATCTCTGATCTGGAACACCTGTGACAAGTGATTGCTACCTTGTGAGGCTCCACCTGAAAACATCAGCTGATCAATCCTTCACAACTACAAGCAAGTTCATTTTATCAGGAAGGCTCACCTAGCAAAACAATGCAAGAGGAATTCACAAAAAGGAAGGCAAAGGCACCTGAGTGGACAGTGTGATTGACACAAAAACCATTACTCAAAATCATAACCTGTTAAGTTTCTAATCTCTCAGTGCCTAACGGCAGAAGGGCTTCGTAAAAACAAAAGTATAACAGCTGAAAGTGTAGCCATCTGAAAATGAGTAAGATATTGAAAAAATATTTTATTTGAAATCAGGGATAATAATTCGAAAGGCATCAGGGCCATATGATACATAAGCAACAAGCCTAAAATGTCTCAGTGGCCTATGGAGAGCATCCCTGCCTTGCTGGAGAACTCTACCATCATTCTTATCTTAATGATGCTGCACGAAAATATTACATTCTGTTCCCTTGGTTCAAAAAAAGCAGAAAGTCTGTAATTTATAAAAAATGGTTAAAATATAAAGTAGCCAAATGTTTCTCATTGTTAGAGTAATGTTTTCTTACTGCTGTAGGAATATGTGTATATTTCAGCGGTCAGTTGTAGAAATCACTTCAGTGAGGGAAGTAATAGGTAATAAAGCTGCCACACGATGAGAAAAGAGGATGCCACCCAAAGGAGAATGCCCCTGTTAATAACCCTTTTAGAGGTCAGGGCTAAGATTAAAATGCTGTGACCTTCTGTTCTAATCCCAGAGCCTGTTCTAATAGGTTAACATCTGTGTCATGCCAGTCACTGAACATGTTAAACGTCATCCCTTCTGCAGAGCCCGACTCCTCTTGTTCAGTGTCTCTTTTGCAGCCGACTCCCATTTCTGTACCAACAATACCTCCATCCTAGACTTAGCTCAAGCTTCCCAGCAGCTCTCCACACCTGGCCCAGAGGTAACAAGGGCACAAATAACACCCTGTGAGGCACATTGCACTAAACAACAGAAAGGCTTTCCGTTCTGTGGAAACTGGATAGCTAATTAGCCTCACTTGGTCTGAGATTCCTCATTTATTAAAATAGCTTTATTGAGGGGCGCTTGAATGGCGCAGTTGGTTGGGAGTCTGACTCTCGATTTCAGCTCAGGTCATGATCCCAGGATTGTTGGATCCAGCCCTGTGTTGGGCTCCACACTAAGCATGGAGCCTGCTTAAGATTCTCTCTCTCTCTCTCTCTCTCTCTCTCTCTCTCTCTCTCTCTCTTCCTCTGCCCCTCTACCCTGCTCTCTCTTTCTCTCTCTCTCTCTAAAAAAAAAGCTTTATTGAAATATAATTTACATGCCATAGGTATTAGGTTTCTCCAGGAAAAGAGAAACAATAGGATATGTGTGTGTATAGAAAGAGGAAGAGAGATTTGTTTCAAGGAGTTGGCTCCTATGATTGTGGATGTTTGGCAAGTCCAAAATCTGCAGGGTAGGCTAGCAAGCTGGAGACCCAGGGAAGAGTTGCAGTGCAAGCCCAAAGGCAGTCTGCTGCCAAAATTCCTTCTTGATTGGGGAGGTTCGTTGTTTTTTATTAAGGAGTTCAACTGATTGTATGAGACCCACCCACTCTATGAAGGTAACCTTCTTTACTCAAAAGGTACTGATTTAAATGTTAATTTCATCTGAAAAATACCTTCACAGAAACATCTAGAATAATAGTTGACCAAATATCTGGGAACCATGCCTAGCCAAGTTGATACGTAAGATTAACCATTACAGGAGCACCTGGGTGGCTCAGTCGGTTAAGCATCTGACTTCGGCTCAGGTCATGATCTCACAGTTCGTGGGTTCCAGCCCCGCGTCAGGCTCTGTGCTGACAGCTCAGAGCCTGGAGCCTGTTTCAGATTCTGTGTCTCCCTTTCTCTCTGCCCCTCCCCTGTTCATGCTCTGTCTCTGTTTCAAAAATAAATAAACATTAAAAAAATAAATAAATAAAATAAAAGATTAACCATTATATCCTAAAATTCATCCATTTGTGTATAATTCAATAGTTTTTAGTATAGTCACAGATATGTACAACCATCATTATAGTCAATTTTATAGCATTTTCATCACCCTCAGAAAGAAACTTCATGCCCTTTAGATAACACTCACCTACCCCCCCCCATTTTCCTCAGCCCCAAACAACTGCTAATCTACTTTGTGTCTCTATGGATTTGACTCTTCTGGGCATTTCATGTGAATAAAATAAAAATATCTGGCCTTTTGTGACTGGCTTCTTTCATTTGCATTTTTATTTATTTATGTAACATAATGTTATCAAGATTCATCCAAGTTGTAGCCAGTACCACTACCTCATTCCCTCCTATAGCTGAATAATATTCCATAGAGAGACCATGTTTATGCATTGATTCCCTTGATGGATATTTGGGTTATTAGCATTTTTTGACTGTCATGAATAATGCTGCCATAAACAAGTTTTCAAATGTTTTTACTTCTTTTGAACATACACCTGAGAGAATTGCTCATCATAGGGTAATTCTACTTCCCAGAGTGGCTACCCCATTTTACATTCTCATGAGTGGTGTATAAAGCTCTTGGCTTCTCCATGTCCCTGCTAACACTTGCTATGGTATGATTCTTTGATTCTAGCCATTTTAGTGGATGTGAAGTGGTATGTCTCGTGGTTTTGATTTGCCTTTCCCTGGTGACTAATGATACTGAGTATCTTTTCATGTTTTCATCTTTTCATTGGTTGTTTGTGTATCTTTCTTGGAGAAGTGCATATTCAGATCCTTTGTTCATTTTTCAGTTGAGTTATTTACCTTCTCATTATTGAATTATAAGAGTTCTTTATATATTCTGTATACAAGTCCCTTACGAAATATGTGATTTGCAAATACTTTCTGCCATTCCACAGGTTGTGTTTTCACTTTCTTGATAGTGTTCTTTGAAGCACAAAAGTTTTAAATTTTGATGAAGTAAGAATTATCTATTTTTTCTGGTGCTGGTCATGTTTTTGGTATTATATCTAGGAATCTTTTGCCAAATTTTAATAATATTAAACTTTCCAACTCATGAATATGGGATATTTTTTCCCACTTATTTAGATATTCTTTAATTTTCCAACTTTTTTTTTTCATTTTCAGAGTATAATTGCATTTCTTCTGTTTAATTCAATCTAAGTATTTTACTCCCTATGATGCTACTATAAATGGAATTGTTTTCTTAATTTGATTTTCAGATTGTTGCAGATGAAGAAAGTCCCTTTGGGAAGAGATTAGGAGCTATCTGTTTGATGGCCTACTTCTGTCCCAGGCAAAATCTCTGAGCCAGGGCTCTGAATCTGGGGGTGGGAACAATGGCACAGTTCTCTCTCACTGATGTGCTTTAGTTGCTGAGTGATAGGTGGAGTCACTAGTCTGAGGACATCTCAGCTTGCCACCTCTGGCATCGAACCACCACCTCATGGGCCCCAAGCAAAGGTGACAGTATTCTCAGTGACACTGAACTCAAAGTAGAAGCCCCGTTCCAAAAGCAGGGGCTAGGCTAAAGAAGGAGATTCTCACTGCATCACAACACTCACATGGAGCTTAACCTCAGGGACAAGTAGCTGGGTGCAGTGGGAGAAATGCTGACATCCTGCTCCTCCCAGGAAGAAAGCCCTCCAACTGGAGGCTGTAGGGAGAAGGATCCCTGTGCTCTCGGCTGCACCAACCAAGTGGAGTCTTTGCCTTGCTGAGCTGGAAGGGAGGAGAGCAGGAGTGGTCTTGGTTATTCTGTAGATTTTCTTGAATAAATGTTGATTCATCTGTTATATTCTTTAGGACCATATCCAGAGGCTTCAAATTGTTGTAGTTTATGTAATATTAGATGGGGAGTACTCTGCAAAGCTCTTCATGCTATCATGCTACAGTTTGCTCATTTTTAACATGGAGATCATAGTCTCTATTTCATGCGGTTATGTGAGGTTTAAATTAGTTAATACATGTGAGGATTAAATTAGTTAATACATGTAATGTGCTTGAACAGTACCTGCTCCAGAGTAAGCTATCAAGTAGCTTAATGATGATCACTGTTAATGATGATCACTATCAGGTTTTATTGATTGCCACCATAATTACCATTGGTAGGGAAGTGGTGGATTAAAACACAGACCCTGAAGCCAGCATGCTAGCAGTGTTTTCTTTTTTAACTTAATTTAATTTAATTTAATTTAATTTAATTTAATTTAATTTAAAGTTAATACCTTGACTTATGTGTATCCAGATGATTCTTCTCACCAAACTTTTCTCCTTTGACTCAAGTAAATAGTATCTTGAGCCACAGTAATATTTGTAACAAATCAATTTAAATTATATTTGTGTGTGTGCGTGTATGTGTGTGGAGAGAGAGAGAGAGAAAGAGAGGGAGACTGACACTGAGACCTTTAACCCCCCTACCCCAGCCCCTTAAGTGTCTATATATGATAATAGCAAATATTTTGGAACATTTCTGTGTCTTAGCTTTGTATATTAGTTGATTGATTTCTTATTATACCCTATGTAGTAGGTACTCCTGCAAAGCCCATATTTTTAACCCCTATGCTATATTCCATTCCTATAAGATTACGTGCTTATTTCTGTATTTACATTTATGCATAGAGAGATTTTCCCCAGCGTGTGAATAGAGGTTACCTCTAGGTGGTGGGATTTTCATGATTTTCACTTTCCTCTTCCCATTTTTGAAGTTTGCCTCTTTTTTTTTTTTTTTTTTTTTTTTTTAAACAATGACCATCTACCATGACTAGAAAGAGCAAAATAAAAATCCTAGTGTGGGGTGCCTGGGTGGCTCAGTTCGTTGGGCATTCGACTTCAGCTCAGGTCATGTATCACAGTTAATGAATTCGAGCCCCATGTTGGGCTCTGTGCTGACAGCTCAGAGCCTAGATCGTGCTTCAGATTCTGTGTCTCCCTCTCTCTCTGCTCCTCCCCCACTCATGCTCTGTCTCTCTGTCTCTCTCTCTCAGAAATAAACATTAATTTTTGTTTTTTTTTAAATCCTAGTGCAACTCTGCAGGTAAGAGCAAAACTGCGTTAAGCTCTTTATAATAGGGTGATTAACTTGACAGGGTAATTGACTTGAACCTTTGTATTATCCCATATGAACCTGGCTCTGACCTGCATTGCATGTTTTGTTATGTAGAAACTAGAAATCAATCAAAATACGTTCTGTTAATTAATTATATCTTGTGCAAAATATACTGGGGAGAATTCTGTGCTATGTACTTGTTTCTTTGATTTTTCAAGCCGGGTCAAAGCTTTGGCTCTGAGTTCATAAGCATCTACCACATTTCACCTTGCAGTTAATACTTAATGTTCAAACTTAATTTCTGGAAGGAAGTATTCACCCTTCTTAGGGGAATAAGAGTATAAGTTATAAGAGTACCACTTATATTTGTAAACTTCAGTCTAATTCCTTAAATAAAAAATGCTTCTTAACACTTCCCTTGTAAGTAGGGTGGCCCTGGAGTAATAGTATTTGCATTAATTTTCTTTGTCCTGAGTGACGAACATTCAAGTAGCCTTGTTTTCCAGTACTATCATTTACATTTTTATTGATTATTTTAATTAACACTTATTATATTCTATATAGAGAACACACTGATGCTTACCAGAAGAGAGGTGGGTGGGTGATGGGTGAAGTAGGTGAAGGAGTTAAGAGTACACGTATCACTATGAGCACTGAGAAACATATAGAATTGTTGAATCACTATAATCATACACTTGAAACTAATATAACGCTTATGTTAAATCCACTGGAAACTTACTGGAAAAAAACTTATTCTCAAAAAAATGAAAAAATATAGAAATAAATTATTCATGTCGTTTGTATAGACCACAAAAATATATTGCTCTTTTTTCCTCTTTTTCAAGTTACTAAAAAGAGAACTAAAATATAATTTTGCTCTAGGAGAGTGAGACAAAATGTCATATACTTTCAAGTAATCTCCAAATGTGAAATAAGGTAAAACGCAAAAAAAAAAAAATCTATTTTATAATAGCTGAGCTAAAGCTACTTAAGAATGTAATGGTAATGACAATTTTAAATACAAGCACATCAATGAGTATTTCAGATACTAGTAATTATTCCTCATTTCTTATTCCCTCTTTATTAGCCATTCTTCTTTGTGCTGATGTGAAATAGAATTTGAACGTATTTAATTTATGTCAAAGTAGATGCCCATGATCCCTTCCTAAATGTAAACGTGAAGTTGTAAATGTGTTCATACAATATTAGAATGCTGGCTCCAAGGAAAATGTTTAGATTCAGCCTAAACTGGAAAATGGAATTAATAATTTATCAGCTGCCTGTTTTAAATGTTTGAGTGATGAGGACTCTGAAATACAAAGCGGGGTATAAATCCTAAAATTATGTGCAAGCCATCAGGCCTTGGTAACATGACCCAGATGCATGATACAGTACTAAAGATTTTAATCAGCCAAAAATGAAAATATTTCTAAGAGAAAAATACTAAATGAAATTACATGATTTTTGTCCATATATTTCAGAATTGATAGTCATGACACTTTAAAAAAAATTATATTCAGAGAGAGCCTGAGCAAGGGGAGAAGCAGAGTTGGCGGGGGGAGAGAAAGAATTCCAAGCAGGCTCCACATTGTCAGCACAGAGCCCAATGCGGGGCTTGAACCCAAGAACTAGGAGATCATGACCTGAGCCAAAAGCTAGAGTCAAATGATAGTCCTAGCTTTTTATTTAACTTCTTTTCCCTCAGATTTATCACCAATTAAATTATCTAAACCCACAGAGCCATAAAATTGTAGAACTAGGCTTTTAACCAAAAACTGTTTATATAAAGATGAAAATGTTGAAAACAACCTAACCGTTCAATGCCAAAGGCTTGGCTAAATAATAAAAGATAAAAATCATATAATGAAATATTATCTCACTATTAAAGGCATTCTATAGACACAGAGATAGTGAAAAACGGGTTTTAAATTATATTTGGTAAAATTATATTTTTATTTTTAAAAACAGCCATATATATGCACCAAAAATATATAAAAGGATAATTTCAATATTGTAACCATAGCTTATTTTGGTAATTGTATTTATTTTTTATTGTCTTTGCATATATATATTTTTTAATTTCTGGGGTTTTTCTCCACAATTGAATTCAATTGCTAGGGCTGCTATAACAAAATATCATGTACCAGTTAGCTTAAACAACAGAAATTTATTTCCTCACCATTCTGGAGGTCAAAAGCCTGAGATCAAGATACAGTTGGTTTATTTTAAGGCCTCTCTCCTTGGCTTATAGGTGGTTGTTTTCTCCCTATTGTCTTTATATGGTCCTCCCTCTGAGTGTGTCTATGTCCAAATTTTCTCTTCTTGTAAGAATACCAGTCATATTGGATTAGTGCTCTCTGAAACGATCTCATTTTAACTTTATTACCTTTTAAAGACAGTCACCAAATACTGTATAGTCACATTCTGAGGTACTAGGGTTGGAACTTTAACATACGAATTTGCCCCCAGTGGGGGAGACCTTGAAATATATATATATTTATATAATGTAATATAATATAATATGATATAATATAATATAATATAATATAATATAATATAATATAATATATAATATAAATATATATAATATTATATATTAATATAATATAATATAATATAATATAATATAATATATAATATATATTTTATATATATATAAATTTGGGAGGAGGGGGACACAATTTAGCCCATAACAATAATGTTCATATATGACTTTTAAGGAGAAATATAAGAACTTCAGGTTCACAAGATAAAAAGGGAAAATAATCAACTCTTTCAATATTCTTATGCTAAATTAGTTAATTGGTCTTTTGTTTATAAGTCAATCTATTTGGGATTTGGTTATTATGAGTCTGTCCTTCCAACTCCTGATCAACTCTCAGTAACTATTAACGTTTTGGCCAAGATTTTGTGTAGTGATGACACCATCAGGTACTGTCTAATTGTGAGGCACCCCCTGAGGCAGCTGGCTAGTCGATTTTGAATTTTTGAGCTATGACAGCTTCCTTAGCCTCTTCTTTCAGCTTCTTGTTTCAGTTTTCTTGATATATAGAAAGATTTTGAGAAATATTAAGGAAACAACAATTAGAATCTTAAACTTACAAAAAACCAATAGTCATGTTTTCCAGACCACAGCAAGTAAAAGGAAAAATGAAATCAAAGAAAATTTTTCTGAAGCCAGTCCAGAAACATTGTTTCTTTTCCTTGGTTTCTCTTAATACTGTGCTGTACGGACACCACTAACAATGGAGCCCTGAGAAAAAGATGGGAAAATTTTTATAATCAGAGGAGTTGAGAAACTTCTGGACCATAAATCTCTCCTCTGGAAGATATTGCCTACTTTTGGTTTAGTTAAGAAAAAAGGTGGGAGATTTTCTAAGGAGGAAACTTGAAGGAACATCAGTGAATACAAAGAACACTAATGACATGGAAACTCCAAAGGAAAAGGTCAGATTTACTACCTATAATCAAAGAACCATGGACCACATTTATTTGCATATGCTCTGATATATCTTTGAAATAAAGGTCTAATATAGACTGCCAAAGAGTATATGTTTATACAAATTCATAAAATTCATTTTTATTATATATCTTTCAAAAGGGTTTAGTATTTTGAGAAAAGTAAGTGGGAAAATATTTTTATAATACTCCATCAAAGTCTTTGTGTTTCCTCTTTTAATGCCTCATGATAAGTCATATAGTATTTCCAGGTCTTATTTTCCAATAGAGTTAACTTGTCTAAATTGTAAGGGAAGAGATTTTAGGGGTTAGGAAAAGTAAATATACCAGACCAAACCATGGCTTCTCATTAACTTCATCTATGCTTGTAAAATATTTTTTTTAATTCTCGGGAACAAAAAAGTTTATAAAAATATATACACATTAGCAACTGGTTTTATATCCATGCAGATGTAAATTTGTAAGTTTTATAATATCAACTGAATTCAAATGAACTTGAGATAACTAAAGAATATTTGACAACCGAAAAACATCATTAAAGTGTGAATTCAATACTTCAAGTCCTCAAATTAGAAAATATTCAATCCTAACATCTTGAATATTAATCTGCCTTAATAGAGAAATATCCACCTATGACAAAGTCACTGAATGTAAACATAAAAAGAGAACAGATGTATCTAGAAAAAATTAATATCATTTCTTCTTTAATATTTGAAATGCTGCAGATCTTTTTTTTGGGGGGGGAGGGAATCTTTAAAAGCAAATCTCATAATGTGATTTTTTCCCCACATAGACACAATGCAAGCATTTTGTTCATTGCTTTATAGTGAGTACAGCGCTCGTTTAAATGTTCCTCTCTCCCTGTTAATACATTCAATTGTTTGAATGGCTGGAAAAGAAAATACTAAACAACAGTGACTGTCTCCATCTGACTTCTCCAGTGCCTCAGAAAGCAATTGTCATCCAAAACAGGACTTAATCTTTGGGAGTAAATTTCATTTGAAAAACTTGTAGGTTTCCTCAAAGCCACCTCACACAATAGTTGCTGGGTGGCAACATAGATTCTTTCCTAATTTAAAAAGAAACTGGATAACTTTGGTACTTCTGATGTCTCAGAAATATTACTTGGCAAGGATTATGATAAGAAACAAATCACTTCAAGTTCACTGCAGCCCTTATGATGACCCCAGTTAGTTGTGTAGACTAGACTTTGTAGGATTAGAAAGCACCTTTCAGTAAAGAACTGGGAAATTTGCAAATGAATAAGAAAGTAGGCCCCCTGGCAGGATCAAAATGCTTTTCCTCATCTGGTGTGAAATTCTTTCCACGGTTGCAGCTGATTATTAGACCACAATAGAATTCTAATTTATTGCGTATTTCTGGACTCTTATAATGAGATAATTCTAGAATGTGCTGTGGTGGTTGAAACTGAGAGTAGCTGAGTGAGGCAACAGGGTGGCCTTAAGAATTAGTAAAATAAAGAAAAGGGATGGGGTGGAGGATGGGGGAGAGCCTGGGGAAAACATGGGTTGTCCAGATGCTAACTATTGCATATGAAAATAGCATTGGGGAAAGTCAGGAAAGCTGAGAAAGTGAGAGGGTGAATAAGAAAACAGGCTCTGAATTCTTCTGGAAAGGAAGTTATTACATTAAGCTCTATCTTTTATTCCTTGGAAAGGCTGGCAATAGAAGTACTTTTAGCCAAGGATAAAATGAGAGGCCCTTTCAATTTCCTTTTGGTGTCTGTTATATCAATGTCTAGAACATTTTTTAAACATTCCATAGAGGCACAGTACTTTACTGGGGAAGGATTTTATGATTTTAAATGTAAAGAAGACAAGATTCTGCTCCAGTTTACTCTGACAACCATATCTTTGGTGATTTAAAAATATTTTTTAATGTTTTATTTATTTTTAAGGCAGAGAGAGAGATAGAGCATGAGTGACGGAGGGGCACAGAGAGGAGACACAGAATCTGAAGCAGGCTCTAGGCTCTGAGCTGTCAGCACAGAGCCTGATGCTGGGCGGGAACCCACGAACCATGAGATCATGACCTGAGCCAAAGTGGTATGCTTAACTAACTGAGCCACCCAGGCGCCCCCATATCTTTGGTGATTTATGTATTTATGGCTTCCTAGCATTTGGATGTGCATTTAGGTGAGCTAATCAGAATCTGTTTCCTGAACTGCATTTACTTATCTTAAACTTCATACAAGTGGATGGGGGTGCCTGGGTGGCTCAGTCAGTTAAGCGTCCGATTTCAGCTCAGGTCATGATCTTACGGTCCGTGAGTTCGAGCCCCGCGTCGGACTCTGTGCTGACAGCTCAGAGCCTGGAGCCTGTTTCCGATTCTGTGTCTCCCTCTCTCTCTCTGACCCTCCCCCGTTCATGCTCTGTCTCTCTCTGTCTCAAAAATAAATAAACGTTTAAAAAAAAAAACTTCATACAAGTAGAATATAGGTTCCACAAGAGCTAAAAGTTTTATCTAGCTTGTTCTTTACTCTTTACCCAGCACTTAGAACAGTGCCTGCCCCAGAGTAGCTGCTACTGATCCTATTTGTTGAGTGAATACACACATAATTCCTACATTCAGTGAGATCATAATTCCTACATTCAGTATAAATGGAATGTTTCTAAAGTTGTTCAACCCATTATTATTGTGCATTCACTCTACCAACTCCACTGATTATTTCAACTGATGTCAACCTGTAAATGGCTTAACACCTAATAGAGGAGACAAACTGCACGCAAAGCACAATTCAGTATCAGTGGAAGAAATGGTCCGACCTACAGCCATGATACTGCAGTGCTCTGAAAGCCAAGACAAATGTAAATGCCAAGAAATGTTGGGTTGTCTGCAGAACAAATACTGCAGAAAGGTAAAAGGAGATGGGGAAGAGGTGAAACAGGTAGCTTTCAGGAGATTGCAACATACATGGTGATGAAGAGCCTTTTCTCTGGGATCAAGCTCTTTATGAAGTTTAAATCTCAGCTCACTACTCAGTAACCCTGTGCCTTCTCTGTGTGTCATCTCACAGATGAAGTCATAATAATACTACGTAAGCCATAGAGAACTTTTAAGGATCAAATGAGCTAAAATATTTGTAGGACATTTACAACAGTGCCTGCCATGTCATATACTATTACGTGTGAGAAGTGTCAACGATCATTACCAAAGCTGTTGGGAAAGAACCCAGGTGTTAAGTGTTTAGAAGAGGATAGTGAAACTTCTCTGTGCTAACCTTTGACCTCCAAAAGAATGACTTCCACACAGCTCCTTGGGTTATGCAAGTCTAAGGGAAGCAATATATACAATACTTAATCACTACAGCCTGCTTTGTTAGTCAGCTTCTGGCAAGACGTTTAATGATACCCTCCTCCTGGAATTCATGCCTGTACGGAATCCTCTGCCCTGAGTGTGGACTGGACCTAGTAGCTGCAATCCATCGGATTGCAACATCCGATGGGAAAGTGCCTACGTATGGTGTGTGCAGGGCACCAACAAGGTTTACTTCAAGCAGTTCTGCAGAACTCGTCAGAAGTCTTATAACCCTTACCGAGTGGAGGATATCACATGTCAAAGTTGTAAACAGACTAGATGCTCCTGCCCTGTAAAACTCCGCCACACTGACCCTAAAAGGCCCCACCGTCAAGATTTGTGTGGGAGATGCAAGGGCAAACGCCTATCCTGTGACAGCACTTTCAGCTTCAAATACATCATTTAAATGAATGTAAACGAATGGGCCAACTTGAACGTGAGCTAGTGAAGCAGACACGTTAGCTTTTTTCCGTGCTCCTTCCTTATGCCTCTCCTTCTCAAAATACTTCATGAAAGGCTGTATTTTTGACAGAGCCTTCAAATAAAAGTATTGCAAAACAAAACAAAACAAACAAAAAAACAGAACCCAGATCTTTTTGCAAATAGAATATGACAACAGTAGATGACAACAGAAGATGTCACTTCTGTGATTCGTTTTCAGAAGACTATGACTTCCATCTTGCAAGCTGTCTGATGTCCTGAAACTCTCCCTTGCCCTCTTGTTCTCTCACTTGTTCTATGAACCAAGATGCCATGTTGTAAGATGCTCTGTGGAGAGGCCCATGTGGCAAGAAGCTGAAGGAGGCCTCCAGCAACAATGTGTAAGGACCTAAGGCTTCAGCTATAGCCTAGAAGAAACTGAATTTTACCAACAACCAGGTGAGTGAGCTGGGACTCAAATACTTCCAGCAAAGACTTAAGATAACTGCAGACTCATGAGAGACCCAGAATCAGTGGACCCAGCTAAGCCCTGCCTGGATTTCTGACTTACAGAAACTGGGAGATAATAAATGTTGCTGTTTGAATCCATTATATTTATGGAGTCATTTGTTACACAGCAATAGTTTGCTCATATACAAGTATAAGAAATACATTTTATATTATGACTTAGCATGCATGTGCACACATAGAGACACCTGTACATACACTTATATAGCTAGAGCAAGAGTTTCTTAAAACAAGATTTATCTTAACTATGTATAATATGCTCAAATATTTTCTATTCTATTAATTTTTAAAAATGACAATACAGACAGTAAGTTGATTTAATGGCTCACAAATTGGTTGTAACAAAGAGTTTAGAAACATTGTTAAGAATGTTGTCCCTGAGGTTCCTCAAAATGTTAAAAAATAGAACCACCTGATGATGCAGTAATTGTGCTACTGGGCACTTACCCAAAGAATACAAGAACATGAATTCAAAAGGATACATCCACCACTATGTTTATAGCAACATTATTTACAATAGCCAAGATATGAAAGCAGCCCGAGTGTCCATCAACTGATGAATGGAGAAAGAAGAGGTGGTATGTGCACACACACACACACACACACACACACACACACACACTGGAATATTATTCAGCCATAAAAAAGAATGAAATCTTGCCATTTGCAAAAACAAGAATAGAGCTAGAAAGTATAATGACTTAGAAAGCTAAGTCAGAGAAAGACAAATAAGAGTCAGAGAAATAAGTCAGAGAAAGACAAATACCATATGATTTCATTCATACGTGGAACTTAAGAAATAAAACAAACAAGCAAAGAGAAAAAATAGAGAGACAAACCAAGAAACAGACTCTTAGCTATAGAGAACAAACTGATGGTCACCAGAGGGGAGGTGGATGAAATAGGTGATAGGGATTAAGGAGGGCACTTGTCATGATGAGCACATGGTGATGTATGGAAGTGCTGAATCACTATATTGTACACCTGAAACTAATATAATACTGTATGTTAAGTAACTGGAATTAAAAACTCAAAAAAAAAAAAAAAACAACAACAAATAGATTTATACTTAGTTGGGGAGATAAACTGATAGACATGCCACTACTAAAGTGTTGACAAACTGTAATAAAATGTAATATATACTCAGAACGTTCTTTAATAACCTGTATAAATCAACTTGATTTATAAAGTTCTACATATCAAATATATAGACATTAAAATAGTTGAAAAAAAAAGAATATTGTCCCTGGAATGAAACTTTCAAGGTTTATAATTCAGCTCTACCACTTAGTATTTGGGTAATTCTGGCAAAGTTGCACAGCCTGACTATGCAACAGTCTCCTAATCAGTCTCCTAATTTATAAAATGAGAAAAGTAACAGAATACAGGGTGGTCTTGAAGACTGGATCAGGTAATGTGTGCAAAGCATTTGTTACAGAACTTCACAAAGAAAAAAGCTTATTATTCTTAGCTAATACTTTTTTATTGTAATGAAGCTTTCCTAGATCTTTCCTTATTCCTGGGACAGAATTTGTAATTCTGTTCACTCCTACAGCTTGTTGAAAACAATTACTATAACATCTTTTACATTCTATTATTATTATTTATTTTTCTGTCATTTTATCTCCCATACCAACTTCATTCCTACTAAGTTATGAGCTCTTTAAGAGCAGGTTGTATTTCTAATTATTCTTTGCTCTAATATTTGCACAATTCTTGACACAAAATAAGCATTCAGTAGCTATCAAATTGTAAATGAATTAATGAATGAATAAATGCTCACCATCACAAGATGACCCATTCAGTTTTCCAATATCTATAATTATTAACAAGCTGTACCTTACAGCAAGTTAAAATATACATTCTGTAAACTCATTTTCCTATTAAAATTGGCTCTTTATAAGTCTATTTCCTTCCTCTATATGCTCTCCTTAATGAGAAGCACTGTCATAGGAGAATAGGATTTATAATTCCAAATCATCTCTGAGTGAAAAAAGTCCCCAAATTTTCAATGATTCCTGACCAACATCGCAGTCATTCTTCTCTAGATGTATCACACTTTGCTAGTGTTTCTATTAAAATCTGATATCCACATCAGAGCAGGTGAGGGCAGGCAAATATCACATTTAATTCTCATTGTTCTGGTTTTACATTATAATTACACCAGTGTGTTCCTAACTATTTTGGACGTCTCTAGTAAAAATGTCATGCTCATTTTTATAAAAATATTCATTTTATACACACTCAATTATGTTCTTAATGTGGGTTCACATTTTTTATTTGTATTCTTGGGAAATATTTAATCTTATAGTTTGCATTCTTTAGAAAAGTTTTAGAATCCTGATTTTCTCATAATGTATTAACTAGGTTTCTAAGCTTTGTATCATTGAAAAATGTAGCAAACGTACATTCTATTCTGTGTCTCCCTCTCTCTGCCTTCGCCCACTCACAGTGTTTCATTCTCAAAAATAAACATTAAAATTTTTTTTAAAAAATACTGAAGCACATATGGAAACAGGACAAAGAAAAACAATGGAGACCTAGAGTTGACCGAGTTATTGGCATTATCAAGATATAGACTGTAAAGTGATTGTGAATAACACATTTAAGAAATAATTGATAAGATAGAGAACTTTACTAAACAAGTTGGAATTCATTTTTTTTAATTTTTTTAATGTTTGTTTATTTTTGAGACAGAGACAGAACATGAGCAGAGGGGGAGACACAAAATCCGAAGCAGGCTGCAGGCTCTGAGCTGTCAGCACAGAGCCCGACATAGGGCTCGAACTCATGAGCTGTAAGATCATGACCTGAGCCAAAGTCAGACATTTAACCAACTGAGCCACCCAGTGCCCCTGGAATTCATTTTTTTTTTTTTTCAAATCAAATGAGAATGGTAGATTTTTAAAAATTGTATTCAGAACTCCAAGGATGAATCTAATATCAGATTTAACACAATAGAATAGAGGTTTAGTTCACTAGGACAACTCTGTAAAATGTATTTGGCTAAAACACAGAGGACAACAAGAACAAGATGACAAATAGAACAAATAACATGAGATAAATAAGGAATATCATGACAAGCTCTTACATGTAAATTTGAAAGCCAAGTATTTCCAAAATGATCTTGAGGACAATGAATGAAGCCAAAGTACTTATACAACCGATTTAAGACCTATTAAAAAACAAAAAAAAAAATAGGTTTTTTTTTCATCAGAAGACACCATTAGAGAGTGAAAGGCAAGCTGCAGGAAAAGTGACAGCATTTATAATACATCCAACAAAGAATTCATATCCATAATATCCAGAATGTATAAATATATAATATATGAGCATATTGAAAATCAATAAGAGGGGCGCCTGGGTGGCGCAGTCGGTTAAGCGTCCGACTTCAGCCAGGTCACGATCTCACGGTCCGTGAGTTCGAGCCCGCGTCGGGCTCTGGGCTGATGGCTCAGGGCCTGGAGCCTGTTTCCGATTCTGTGTCTCCCTCTCTCTCTGCCCCTCCCCCGTTCATGCTCTGTCTCTCTCTGTCCCAAAAATAAATAAACGTTGAAAAAAAAAAATGAAAAAAAAAAAAAGAAAATCAATAAGAAAAAGACAATCTAGTAGAAAAATGGTCAAGAAATATAAAAGACGTCTGAAACATACGAAAAGGGCTCTCTAATTATATATCAGAATAATAAGAATCAATAGCATAGTAAGTTACACTATATACCTACCAGACTGCTAAAATTAAAAAAAAAAAAGTAATATTAAGTGTTGGTATAGATATGCATCAGTTGGGAGTCTCATTCACCACCACTGAGACTATAAATGGGTACAAACCCTTTGAAAATCTGTTGGTAGTTGCTACACAATTTTAACATAAGAATACCCCATGATCTACTAATGGATACAGGACTGCCAAAAATGCATGTAAAGAGTGTTCATAAGGCATTATTCTGTATACTGGACACAACCCTTACAATACATTCATAAAATAGAATACAATAATGAAAACTAGTACACTTGTACCCACAATGTAAATGTGTGACATTGGATCTCATAAGAAATATATACTTGGACTTTGTCCAGGTTCCTGGCACAGGGTTTCTAAAACTTTTGGAATTTCCCAATTGATAGGCATAAAAGGGGTGTCCTTTGTTATTCATAATAAGGCCCTTTGTTATTCATAATAAGACTAGCATAAGTTTATGCTAGTGAGGTGAGCCTTGGTGGGCCTCTAGATAGCTTCAGGTGGGGCCTTTTTTCCAGAGGAACAATAATGAATAGGTAATTGGAACTTTTAGTACTACCCTTTGACCTCTGGTGAGGGTGGGAGAAGAGTTGAAGATTAAGTTAATCACCAATAGGTAGTGATTTAACCAATCATGCTTACTGCAATGAACTGAATGTTTATGTCCCCACAAAATTTATATGTTGAAATCCAAATACCCAATGTGATTACCTTGGTATTGGTATATTAGATGGTAGGGTCTTTACCTCATAAGGTGATTACATCACAAGGGTGGAGTCCTCAAGAATGGCATTACTGCCCTTGTAAAAGTACCTAGAGAATTCCCTTGCCCTTCTGTCATGTGAGGACACAGCAAGTGAGCTGTCTAGAAAACAGGAAGCAGACTCTCACCAGACACTAAATCTGCAAGCATCTTGATCTTAAACTTTCTAGCCTCCGGAAATGGAAGAAATAAATTTCTTTTGTTTATAAGCCACTCACCCATTCTGCGGTGTTCTGTTTAGCAGCCTGAACTAACACATCAGCATAATGAAACCTCCATGAAAATCTCTAACCAATGGAATTCAGAGTTTCCAAGTTGGTGAACACATCAAGGCGTGGGGAGAGCAGTACGTTCAGAGGGGCCATAGCAGCCCTGCATCACTTCCCCTATACCTTGCCCTATACATCTCTTCCATTTGGTTTTTCCTCAGTTGTATCCTTTACAATAAACGTGATAGTAAGTAAACTATTTCCCTGAGTTCTGTGAGCTATTCAAGCAAATTATCAAACCCTGACAGGGAACATGGGAATCTCCCAGTGTATAGCTAGTCTGTCGGAAGTACAGGAAGCCAGGGAATCGTGATTGACTTCTGAAGTAGAGGTATTCTTGTGGAACTGAGCCCTTAATCTGTGGGTCTGTACTAATTCCAGGTAGTGTCTGAACTGAATTGTAGAGCACCCAATTGGTGTCCAGAATGTGGGAAAATTGGTTCAGGTGGGGAAAAATAAACACCTACATTTGGTTTCAGAAGTGAGAGTAGAAACAGGTCAGAAAATGGCATGCAAATATTGTTGACTGAAATAAGCTAGTGCACATTGTATGTTTCAGTTATATCCATTTGGAAAACAGGCAAAACTAATTTATGCTATGAGAAGCCCTGATTTGTTACTTGGTTACTTTTAAGGGATCGGTAATTGGATAGGACAAGCGGGACACTTCATGGTAGCAATGCTCTATTTCTTGATCTGGAGAGTGGTTACGTGGGTATATTCAGTTTTACAAATTAATTGTTATTCATTCAAGATTTGTGTACCGTATGACTTTATATTTCATTGAAAGGTTTGCTTAAAAATCCATTCAAATATCCATTTACTTTTTTGTTCTAAAAATATATTACATTTCACATTGGAAACTTATACAACAATGTTGAGAATGTTACCAGAAATATTTGTCATACTTCAGAAAGATCCAATCTCCTGTCCTACAGGCGAAATATAAATTCCTAAAAATAAATTAATTAAATAAATTAAAATCAATCAATAAAATAAACCAATTATTTAAATCTAAATATTTTGATTATGTTTTTATTTTGTTCCTGGCATTGTGCTAGAAACTAGGAACTTAACAATAATTAAGAGAGTCATTGAAAAATGAAGGGCATTTTGAAACCTGGGAGCTGGTGTTTTAGTTTTCTATTGCTCTTGTAACAAATTACCACCAACTTAGCTGCTTAAAACAACATATGCTTGTTATCTGATAGTTTTGGAGATTAAATGTCTAAAATAAGTCTCACTGAGCTAAAAATCAAGGTGTTGGCAATGCAGTATCATTGTGGAGCTCTAGGAAAGAATCCAGGTTCTAAAGGCTGCCTGTGTTTCTTCGCTCATGGCCTTCTTCCATCTTCAGAGCCAGCAAATGCATTGCTCTTCCTTGCTTCCGTTGTCACATCTCCTTCACTAACTCTGACTGTTCCGCCTCCTTCTTTCACCTATGAGGACCACTATGATTACATTGGTCTTACCCAGAAAGTCAGGATCATCTCCCTGTTTTAAAATCTCATATGATCACATCTTCAAACTCCCTTTCACTGTATAAAGAAATACAGTCACAGGTTCTGGAGATTAGGATGCAGACATCTTTGAGGGGCTATTAATCTGCCTACCACATGATCCTAAGAAATAATCCCTAAAACTAACAAATTAGTCTTTTTAAATTTAATTTGTGTCTCTGACAAGAAAGCTCTAAGAAGAATGTCACTGAAGGCCATGTAATTCCTTTCAAAATACACCATGATGGTGGCTCCCCCCATTTTCTGTAGTGGTTGGAGGTGGGAGGAGCATTCTGGGAAACATTGTCTTTGAGTTCATTCATCACCTGAGCAGTCTGGCTGGATCTGAGGCATTTAAGTCACATGAGGTAACGAATCTGTATGATCTCCACTACTACCATACTTACTTTCAGTTTTATTTTTTATTTATTTGTAATGTTTATTTATTCATTTTGATACATACAGAGTGAGTATGCATGTGGAGGGGCAGAGAGAGAGGAAAAGAGAATACCAAGCAGGCTCAATGCTGTCAGCGCAGAGACGGAAGCGGGGCTCTATCACACAAACCTTGAGATCATGACTTGAGCTGAAATCAGAAGGTGGACACTTAAGTTTTAAATCTTGACGATTTTAAGGTGGCTTTGCTTTAAAAAAAAAATGTGATTGCCCTTTCGTGGAGAACCGGGAAGCCACATAGAGTTGAGCAATTCTGCATCGACACCATCTTTGTTATGTGTACACCCTCTCGTCCAAGTGTGTCACATCCTTTTGTCCAAGTGTGTCCAAGTGCCCATTCCTCATACCCGGCAAGCTGCCATTCTAATGTGCTTGCAGCTCTCCGGAAGGGCCACATCCTCACACAGTTCTATGGCTTTGCACACGCTTTCGTCATCTCTAGAAATTTCTTGCCTGCCTTTATTCATTTGATTAACTGCTACTTGTCCTCTAAGATCCAGTGTAGTATTTATCCCATATAAAAATGTTTCCAGGCCCTTCTCCACTCTCATCTAATCTCAGTATACATCCATGTATATGTTCTGATACAATTCTAGGCTTTCTTTTATCAAATCATGTATCAAACTGTATTACATATTTATTTATTTTTTATTGTCACCTTTAGGTAAGTTTCTTTAGGGTAAGATCCTATTTTATTTGCTTTTGAAATTCTAGCATACAGATGATGAATGAATGAATAATGAATGAATGAATGAATGAATGAATAGTAGTAAATAAATTACACTTAAAGTCTATTTAAGACCTGGTTCTGGTTATACCTACGTGAGATTGGACTAAATTGATTGACAACTTGGAGCCTTGGTTTTCTCTTCTCATGAGGATAATAACTTCTTTTTTTCTTATTTGTCATTTGAGGATCAAATGTAATAACTTAGGGAAAAGTCCATGCCAACAGTGAGGCTTTACAGAAACCTATTGACAGCTCACTGAGCTAGGCATAGAGAATACAAAGAAGAATAAAATATATGCCTGCCATTAAGGAACTTAGATCTGTCCTGAATGTCAAGGAAACAGGAAAAGGAATTGTTTTCTTCTGCCGTGAAGAGGGAGAACATCAAAGAGAGATACAGAGAGTGGCATTTGAGCGGGGCCATAAAGACAGATGAAGCATTTGCTTGGTTTGCAATCATAAAGTGATGAAATTAATACAAATTAGACAAAACAAAGAGTGCTATGGGCATACAGAAGGAGAACTGCTTAATTTTGTCCAGTGGAGTCAGATAAAGAAAGCTTCACACAAAAGATGGCATTTAGGACAGATCTCAAAGAACAGATAGTATCTTCCCATCCTTCAAAACCTTAACAGGAGGAAGGAAATTCTAGGCAGCCACCACACTGGATGACTAGGCTACTTTGGCTACAGCATATGGTGTAGAGGACTGGCTGCCAACTCGAAGAGGAGGGTGTTTTCAACCCCCACCTGAAGGCATGAGCCTGGGTCAATAGCAGCTGAAGCCAAGAAGGGCGTAGAGGGTGACTGAATGACAGATGGGGCAAAGTCGCATGAGGACTGATGTCAGAATCGGCTGAAGTTGAAGGAACAACACAATTGCCAAAAGGAAATCTGAGAGCAAAGACCAGTAGCCAGTAATGGACGGATGCCATGGTGTCAACACAGGGGCAGGGCAAGTTTCCAAAGGCAAAAGTCCAGTAGCCCAGCTGGGTTTGAAAGCTCTGGGTGAGCACCATCAGGGACAAGATGAAAACAAGGACCGATTAGGCAGAAAAGAGAATCCATGAGGGTCAAAATGTTTTGACACCATAAGGCAGGAGGTGGTGTCATTTCTAAGAGCCCAAAGAGTATTTGTTGCATACAAACCTTCAGTTCTAGTTCCTGGTGGATGAAATTGTTCCCTATGCTGGGGCAGAAAACACCACCTACTCCACTCCCCTACCTTTGTGTCAGTCACATGCAATTATGCTAGTGGTAAGAAATAAAGCTGGAAATATTAGAGAGGGCCTCATAAGGAAGGGCCTGGAGTGCCAGAGTGGGGAGTTTGTCCATGATTTGCAAGTTAATGCAGAGCCGTGGAAAGATCCTAAGTAGGGAAGCCACATGATTGAAGCTGAACTTGAAGAAAATCAACAGAAAAGGTAATGGTATAGCTAGTGATGTTTCAACAAGTCCAATTTAAGTTATAAGAAGTCTAAATTGGAGCCTCTTTCGTCTGTTCATTTATGAAGCATAGGTAATCAGAGTGGCAAACATTCATTTATTAAACCTATATTATCTGAATTGCAATAAGGCTAGCTGATACTATTTTATGGATCATCTATCATCATCATGTTCACCAGTTTGTTACTATATAGTTGTATGGATGGTGGTGGTGAATATTTGTCTGCAAAGGAATCAAAATTAGCATTTTTTTAAAGATTCTACAAGTGCACTCTGCATCTAATGCAGGCCAGTTTATAGGCAAGATATGGTCATGTCTGCTGCCCATACCTATTATGACAGTTTAGAATCAGAAATTAACCTATTGGAAAACTCTTTTATACCTGTATATGCTAGTTTCTGAATCCCTCTAGGCCCCCAGGATGGGGATATTCCTTGATTTTGCCCAGTTCTATTCCCTGAGAAGGGTTCTGGTGGCCTTTGTTTCTTCTCTCTGTATGTTTGTTTTTGTTTGTTGGTTGGTTTTTCTCCTGATCCTCCTCCGCTCCGTGTGAAGTGAGCATTGGAAAATATGCCCTTTTTGGAAGGTAGAGGCATTTTTAGCCTACCATCTGCTGTTAGAAACATAGGGACTGAAGGATAATTTTGGGTTTTGAGGAAGACTTTCTTAGCCCCTTGCATCTGTAACTATATACTCTCTTAAAATGATGGATTTCTTATCTATTAAATTCCAGTTAGCTCCATGGACTAATAAATCATAGTTCTTTGCTCTTTTCCGGACATACTTCTTAGAATTTTACACATATATTAGTATATAAAACGAATCCCAGAAGCAGATAGGCATGCATATATACTTTATTTTCGTTTCTTCTTTTTCTTGCTTCTCTCTCTTGACTTATTGTCAGTACCTTATAAATACAGACTTTGATGGGAGAATACAACTTTCGTGCCTGTTCTCAGAGTCATTTTGTCCAATTTTAAGAATTTCTTGGGCAGTACCTTAATCTATTCAGAAGGTTTTTTTTCCAGTGGGTGAAACAAGTATATCCTTGTTTTGATTCTTACCAAAAGCCAAGTTTTTATCAGTCTTTATCCTCAGAATATTTCTCAATTTTATTCTTTTATTCTTTGGGCTTGAGAAATGGTTGTCTCTTTCATTATTATATATGGCTGTAAAGTTGTGGCCTCCATATCCTTTCATCCCTATTCACAGATCAGTCTGCTCTTTTATAAAGTCATGTCTTTCTTCTATCTTGCCATATGTAGCAACTGACAATGGCACTGGCATTCAGTTCTCCCGCTTCTCCCAAAGCTATAAGCTCATCAGACACATTGTCTACTTTCTAAGCTACTTCAGTTATGCATAGCATGGACTGCTACCCATCTATCCTGAAATGTCAATTTTCTATTAGCCCTTTAGCCATTGCCATATATTATAGTTTACTTGGAACATAACGTCCCATTTGTAGTACAAAATCCTGTATTAGTTGGGATAAACTGGGTTATGCTTCAGTAACTAATCTTACAATCTTAGTGACCTCTAATAGCAAAGATCTATTCTGAAAAAGGAGTCAGAGAGCTCATCACTATTGAGTACATAACATGTCCTAGGTGGCCAGCCTTGATCTTTCCATGTACTATTTCATTTTAATCTTTATGAGGTATTCATGAGCATCTCCATTTTCTATGTAAGGAAAATAAAGTTTACAGGGATTAAGTAATTGTTCAAGAATACATAAATAGTAGTGGTAGTGGGATTCAAATCTAGGTCTGTCAGATGCCAAAACTTTTTTTTTTTTTTTGACTATGTGAGAGAAAATATAAGTGTCTTCTGCCAAAATAAAACCAAGCTAGTCACATGTGTTATTGGCTGCAGCTACTGCATATAAAACATGCACTGCAAATCTGATGTATGCTGATTAAATTTCTGCCATCTTTATTCTTTTACCTTGTATGACTCAACATCCACTTTTGAATATCATGTTAAAATATTCTGTAAAGTTCCTCTTTGAAAAAGTAAGGCATTTGTGAAAGCTACTGTGTATCTTTTCTTCCTTTCTTTTTTCTTTCTTCCTTTTCATCAAAGAGTATACCTACGCCATAAAGGAAAAGTATAACCTTGCCTTTTGTAACATGAAAAAAAATACCATTACTATTTTGGAAAGGATAATAATTGTACAGAAAAAAAATTGCTCACAAGAAAATTAAATTATATAAATGATAAAAGTCTAAATGAGATTGGTGATTGGATTTCAGGGAGAGATTATAATGGAAAATCCCTTTTGGATCTACCAGTTTAACCATTTCAGTCTTAATTTAAATGCTTCAATCAAGAACTTCACAAAACAGAAGAAAAGTTGAATAGTTTTTCCCTGTAAGGGACTAAGCAAACTGGATGCCACAGGAAATAAAATGACCCATTTAGATGCATTCCTTGCACTGAAGATGGTGACTCAAAGTGGTTAATATCTGATTGCGGTTCCTGGGCTCAGGTCCCATCAGTTGCTGGTCATGTGGCTGTACCGCACTTCCTGATGAAATTAGCAAAGATATCTCTAGCAAGGAAAATACATTTTAAGTGAAGCTGAATTTGTAACTATGTTTTCAAATCTAGACATGGTTTCAGTTAGCACAAATGTAAAGAAGAAAAAAAAAGCTACACTGTTAACTTGGTGAGAAAGGGACTTTGTTCATAAGCATAATCAAAGCAGTGCTTTTCCATAATTTGCCTAACTTAATTTCAGGTTTAAATGAACCTTAAGTATACTTCATTGAAAACATGTTTTGCCAGGACAAGCTGTTTGCTTCCTCCTAGGAACTGCTGTATCATTTATTGTGTAAACTGTATTTGTGGTACTAGCATGTTATCTTTAAATAAAATTTGCCATTTGTACAAATCTGGCAATTTACAAAATACTTTCATATCCAAAAGCACATTTTTGAATCCATAAAAATCCTGTGGATGTATCAATAACCCCATTTTACAGTTGAGAAAATAGAGCTCAAGAGAGACAGAGCAATCTGCCCAAGTTCTTAAAACCAGAAGAACAGGGATCCTTCTAATGCAAAACCTGGTCTTTTCACTGGAATTACTATGTTGCTTGCATTGTTGGTTAAGGTTAACCCCATATATACTGACTACCAACAAGGTTAGAAGCATCTTGAGCAAACTACGTCTTGTATAACTTTTTTAATCAGTTTGGTAGTTTTTTATTATTTTTTTTTATTCAAGTATAATTAGCATGCAGTGTTTATTAGTTATAGGTGTACAATATAATAATTGAAATTTCTATACATTACTCAGTGCTCATCACAGTAAGTGTATTCTTGATCCCTGTCCCCTATTTCACCCATCCTCCCACCCACCTCCTCTCTGGCAACTACCAGTTCTCTGTATTTAAGTGTCTGCTTTTCTATTTTGTTCTTTGTTCATTTGTCTTATTTCTTATGAAATGAAACCACATAGGAGTGAAATTATATGGTGTTTGTCTTTCTCTGACTGACTTATTTCATTTAGTGTTATGCCCTCTAGATCCATCTATGTTGTTGCAAATGGCAAGATTTCATTCTTTTTATGGCTGAATAATATTCCACTGTGTGTGTGTGTGTGTGTGTGTGTGTGTGTGTGTGTGTGTGTGTGTGTGCGCGCGCGCGCGCGCATGTATACCACATCTTCTTTATCCTTTCAACTGTCTATGGACACTTGAGGTGCTTCCATACCTTGGCTATAGTAAATAATGCTGCAATAAACATAAGACTCTATATATTTCTTTTCAAATTAGTGTTTTGGGGTCTTTTAGAGGGTAAATATCCAGTAGTGGAATTGCTGGCTCATATGGTAATTCTATTTTTAATTTTTTAAGGTCCCTCCATACTGTTTTCCACAGTGACGGCACCAGTTTGCATTCCCAACAGTGCACAAGGGTTCCTTTTTCTCTACAGCCTCCCCAACACTTGTTATTTTTTGTGCTTTTCATTTTAGCCATTCTGACAAATGTAAAGTGGTATCTCATTGTGGTTTTGAATTACATTTCCTGGATGATTAGTGATGTGGAGCACTAAGTTTAATCCCATATATACTGACTACCAACAGGGTTAGAAGCTTCTTGAGCAAACTATGTTTTGCATAATTTTTTATGAGCAACCCTTCACAGAATGTCCTGTGCAGGGTGGTCATCCAGAAAAGTCTCTTGTGGATGATGATGTTAACCAACTCCAACAGTCTTCTTCCAAAGTAGGCTTAGAAAATCTTAGTTAGCTTTGAAATATATTTTAATTGCATTTAAAAATATAATGAGTTTAGTATCCTGCAGAATATTAAGACCACAAAATGTTTGCTTGCTTAGTCAATCTTCAAGCTTTATGCTGTAGGTTAAAATAACCCAACAAAACACCCACTCACCTCAATAACTTTCAAACCCAAAAAAATCAATTTTTAGATATATTCTTTTTTTTTTAACTTTATAAGAAAAGTAATTGCTTACTGCACAGAAACAAAAGAGAGGCTACCAAAGTGATACTTAAACACTGCATTGGAGAATTTAACATTAAAAAGTATTTTTGTTTCTATATAACAAATAATTATGATGAGCTCTGGCAGTTAACTTTGACAGTGTATTTTCATCAGAGGTAACTGATTTACATTTGGAGGGGAACATCCCTATAATAAAAAAAATATAATTTTAAATCTTTTATCATAATTTAAGTACTAATTTCTGTGCTCAAAAGGCTTCAAAACTACTCATCTACTGAAAAAAAAAAAAAAAAACTCCATGCATTTTCTCTGGGGTATTAATTTATATTCAAAGAATTACCACTGAATGGAGCTCATATTCAAGTCCCATTGCCATCATCCCCAAATCTAGCATCTCTAGAAATAAAATCCACTAATGGCAATAAATCAACAATGCACTATTGAAAGTTTCCTTTGGAAACTCCTAAAGGTAAACTATGTTAATCCTGAGAAAGACATCATTTTAAAGGAATATACTTACACTCCTTAACACTGTATTTGTGCCGGATACTCATGCAGGTGTTGACATTACCATTGAAATGGGTCCTGACAAGAACCTTCTGTGCCTGGGACAAATGTATACACAGAGAGGGAGAAGAGCAGCTTTCCAGAGTGACTCCCATGATGGTGGTCATGGCAGTGGAGTAATCACCTTATCAGCTACAGGACCAATGGTAAGTTACTCCTCTTCATTGGCCTCAGTTTCTGTTGTGTGTGAAATGCGGTTGGACTAGATCTTTTAATACTCTTGTGGCACACTTTGCGAAACAAACTCACAAGGTGCTAGCGAACCCCAGAATTTGTGAGATTTAAGAATCTGGTTCAAGTATTTAATGGACAGATTATGGGCTTCAGTTGTTGTTTTGAATATGTCTCATATGAATATAATAGTCATTAGGAGAAACTTGTTTTAAATTTGAGTGACTCTGTGTACAACAGACCACAGCTAAGCTTTTTTAGATCACTTATGTATTGAGGCTCAAGACCACCTGATGCCTTTTACTCCAGTCAACAAACAGCCATAGTTTAGTTGGCAATTGCATTCTCAAAAGCTCATGATAAAGTTTTCTTTTATAGCCAGAGTTCTGAAAGTAATCTAGCGAGTGAGCATGATAGGGGGACTATTTTCTGGCTGTGTTTCTCAAGCTTTTCATGCAAACCCATAAAAATTAGCTTACACAGACATTCTGTGACATTTCTATGGAGCAATATGGGCAATTTGGGGTAAAGTATGTGGGATAAGTTAGAAGGAGCACATTAGCATGCAGTATTAATGTGAGCTCCCCTTTCCCTTTGGTGACATAAATGAACAATTTGCAAGCAGATTATTACCTAGCCATGTGAAGAATTTTCCATTCTTCTTTTTTTTAAACACCCTTAAAAAATCGATGTCTAGCTGGGGACAATTAAAAGAGATTAGCACATATGGCAAAGAGGCATAAGTCAAGAAGTTTTAACATTTTTACTTAATTTAATAACCATATTTAATGACTTATAGTTTTGAAAGTTTAGCTAGAGCTTAAATTAAGTCAGATTTTATTCTTTCATGTTTTCCTTTTCTATCTTCCTCCCTCTTTCTCTAAGTTAGTGTGAAATAAAAAGAGTGGAACATTTCTTTTATCTAAAATCTCATATCTTTTATGGCTATCCCTCCTACTAAAAACAACAACAACAACACCATCCAAAAAAGAAATACCCACAAATTAATTCAATGATAGGCACTTAAGACTGAGAAACAGAAATTGATAGCAACTCTTGAATTCCTGTTTGGCTCTTGTATATCGTCTTATAAAAAGTGGTTGTAGCACTCAACATTTCTGAATCAATAGAGACTTGGTTATGACTTCAGATGGCAGAACAAACCCAAATTATGGAAACCTCTCCTAACCAAACAAATTGTATTTCATTCCAGTCTTAGATCAATATAGCACTTGCTTTCCAAATTAAGTTTTGTTTATTTGGGCTATTGGATTTTTACAAAACATGAAAGCAAGTCATTAAGTAAACTAACGAAATTTAAGAAGTTTTGTTTGTTACAGTGTGAACTTGTTTTTTGTGTTCTGATTAGAAACCTGGGCATATTTATTTTATATGGCTAAACTTTCATTAGTCTCATATGCATGAGTGTCCCACAGACCCTGAGATCTCAGTTTGTCCAAAGTCAACTACCTTCGGTATCAAATTGGCTTTAAGAGCTCCTATTTGTGCTTAGTTATTGGTGTCACAGTCTCCGAAGCTTCCAGTTATCCTCCATGACTCCCTTCTTCTCAGTCCCAGATCCAAATGATTACTGAATCCTGTCAATTGTACCAGAGAAACGTCTTTGAAGTTGCATCCTTTTGCTCGTTATTTCCACGGTCACAGCTGTAGTTCAGGCGAATCCCAGAAGCTCTGTGGCGCAATGCCATTTATTAGCCACGTGACAAGTTAACCCCTCTGAGCTTTAGTTTACTCAGCTATTAAGAGGAGGGTGAACTCACTTCAGAGTGTTACTCGGTGACTGACTGCAGTGATGGGTAGAAAGCATTTTGCAGATTTCTGACATGCACTAAGTTGAATCTTAGCTAGGTGAAGGATGAAAAAGAGAAGGGGTTATACACTCTTTAGACATTAAAAGGCTTGGAAACTTGAAGCGGCATTGCCCATTCAGGAAGAAAAATTTCTTATTTCAGTATCAAGAGTTTCCCATGTCCATTGCTATTAGATAAAATACTAGGCTGAGGACTTAATATAATGATGCTCATAGCTTAATAAGAATTACTCAATTTTTTTGTTAATGCAAAGTACAGGAGAAGAGCCAATTCCACTCAAAGGACAACTAAATACCACCCTCAGACACTGGTACAGACACATATTCACACCCTAAGAGTACCTCCTAGGAAAATATCCCCAGCAAGTGGTTCACTGATCAGACATTTTCAGCTCTTAATAGGGAATGCTGGGAAATGATTACAGTAGCTACTTTTGTAACACGTTATTTTTGTTTATTTACAATATTAAAAATTAAAGTTTCATGTGACCCTCTATTCTTAATCTGAAATTGCAAATATTAACAAACTTCAGGCTGAGAAAATTTTTACTTTAGTCTTTCAACCAGGCTTCACTCATTTGCACTGATTACTTGTTTCTTCTGTGCCATTTCCACAAGCTGTTCCTCTTATCTTTAATTGATTCAGGCTAATTGTATCTACATCTGCCCTGAGGGAAGGAACAGTTCTTTGGAACCAGTGCTGTAGGGCAGTAATCAGGATCTGTCTCAGAAAGTCAGTGTCCAATAGCTACCAGAAGACAGAGGATATTGGAATTAGAAAGATACTTCTGATAGTTCTTTCTACCTCTAAGAGAGAGAGACAGTATGCCACAGATTCTGTCTCCTTGCCAGGTCAACTTTCCTGTGATCAATATGAAGGAAAAAAAATCTATTCAGTTGCCAATTGAAGTTGTATCTTTTTTCAAGTAACACTGAGATGTTCCATTCTGTATCTAAGCTAAATGAACTCTCCTTAGTCTTTCCTTTTACTTTTTAAAATAATGGCCAGTTTCTAACCAAAGTTAGCTATGCTTGTTTTTAAAACAACTGCAGAAGGACATGGCTGCCTCAGTGATTATGGATTACAATCTACTCAGGGTGTCACCACAAGTCAATTAGGATAGATATCTATAAGGGCTATTAAATTTGTCAACCGTGTTTAATAGTCTTTCAGTTTGGCTGATGTTTATTTATAGTTGTTTATGATCTTCTAATTTCCCTGTTTCTACCAGGGCCTATTTAAAGTTGATACCATTTCTAAGATTTCTTTGGGGGCTGTGAAACTATATGTAACATGTTTTTAAAATATATAGTTATTTTGTTAGGGCACCTTGCTATGGTTGACAAGCATCAACATATTTAAGTAAGAAAAATTATGTAAAGTTAGTTAGAACCCTGAATGATATGGAGATTGGTATTGAAGTGATTGATAATGAAGAGTAGGTTTTGGGGGGTGCGCCCCTGGGTGACTCAGTTGGTTAAGTGACCAACTTCAGCTCAGGTCATGATCTCCCTGTTTGTGAGTTCGAGTCCCACATGGGGCTCTGGGCTGCAGCTCAGAGCCTGGAGCCTGCTTCAGATTCTCTGTCTCCCTTTCTCTCTGCCCCTCCCACACTCATGCTGTCTCTCTCTCTCTCTCAAAAATAAATAAACATTTAAAAAAAATAGTTTTTTTTAAAAGCTTCAGGAAATGTGAGGACTTGGAGTTGGTTAAATCTAAGATGCAGTGAAAGCCAGTGACAACCCAATAAATGTTCTGGTATTTCAGCCTTTAACATACCATGGTGAAAGGTTAGTAAATTATTCCCAGTGATTACCTTAAAGCAAATGCCAGTAGTGACAGACTGGAGAACACAGGCTATCACTGCTAAATAGTGATGAACTAGGTTAAAGCAAATAGTTTGTTTAGTGATGAACTGTAGGGGAAGGTTGGACTACATCGGATATATAATATCAAGCTCAAATTCTTATATTCTTGACTCAGAAATAAATTTTAAAAATTAGGATATTTAAATATTTAATGATTTATTAAAATACACATAAAATTGTACATATATGGCCTATATGTACTACATGTACAATTTTTAAAAGCACAATGACAAATAGGCATATACAAACCACCTCTTTTAAAAATTTGAAAATTACTTGCAGCTCAAGTACATTTCCATTCCTCCTGCCCTTTTCTGTCATCAATACTCTAAAACTTTTACTAAACATTCCCTTGATATTTTTTTATGGCTTTACCACATACGTATGTCCTAAAAAATATACTGTGTAGCTTTGTCTGTTCTTTACTTTTTAAAAATTTTTAAACCTGTTTATTTATTTTCGAGAGAGAGACAGAGCATGAGCAGGGGGAGGGGCAGACAGACAGGGAGACACAGAATTCGAAGCAGACTCCAGGCTCTGAGCTATCAGTACAGAGCCAGACTCGGGGCTCAAACTCAAGAACTGTGAAATCATGACCTGAGCTGAAGCTGATCGCTCAACCAACTGAGCCACCCAGGTGCCCCTGTTCTTTACTTTTGTATGCTGGTAATAAATCATACAGTTATGTGTATTCCAATGATTTTTCCCACCCTGAAGATTATATTTTTAGTTGCTTCCATGTTGATACCATGGTTCATTCATTTTCAAAATTGTGTGATACATAACTACATGAATTTAAGGTGATTTACCTATGTAGTCTCCCATCAATGTACATTTGGATTATTCCAAACTCTGACTCTATCGACATGTTAAAATATATCTCCAACGTGCATATAGAGAGTTCTCTATGGAATGTTCGTTGGAATAGAATTGTTGGGTGAGGTGAAGGTATAACTTCTACTTTAAGAGGTAATGCCTAATAGTTTTACACTGATTATACCAACATTCACCCTCACCAGTACTTTATAAAGTTTCTGTTCTACCATATGCTTTCCAGCATTTCAGTTATCAATCTTTTAAGTTTTTATCAATATCAGAAAATATCTCCTTTTATTTTTATTTTGTATTTTCTTAACTTAATAAATTTGGCTACTCAGCTTTCTTCCTGTGTCAAATGCTTCTTATTTTTTCCCATTTTTATAATGTATTTTTTGTTTTTATATATTGCGTTGTGGGAATTCCCTACATATTCTGTATATAAAGTTTTCTTGCTCATGTTCTTGGGACATATCTTCTCCTGACCTAGTTTGTTTTTTGTCTTTTCATGTTGTATTTTGATGATAAGTTCTTTGTTTTAATGTATTTGAATATTGATCCTTTCCTTAGAATCCTTTGTATGCCTTATTTAAGAAATCCTTCCCTACTCTGATGTGTTTTCCTATGCTTTCATTCAAGTTTTCTTTATCTTTTTAAAATTCTATCTTCCACAAGTAAGTTTGAGTCTATGTTGTAGAAATAATTTTTGTATTGGTAAAAAGCAGAGTTCAAATTTTATTTATTTAATATGGATACAAAATTTCCCTGACACTATTTGTGGATAGTTCATTCTTTCGCAAATGACCAGGAATTCTATCTCTGTCATGTCAGATAGCCATATATTGATAGGTCTATTTCTTGGCCTGCCCTATACTTGTTTCCACTGGTCTGTTCTTCTGTACCAGTAGCACATTGTCTTAGTTAAATTTTGTGACTGATGAATTTTATTTTTAATAAGGCACTTTCTTATTCCTCCATCTCTTCCCCCTCTGTCTTTTCCCTCATGAATAATTTAGCTATTCTCAATCCTTGGTTCTTGCATATAAATTTTAGAAATAGCTTTATCAAATTCCAAGCTTGTCCAAGCTCAAATTCTTTTGAGATTTTGATGGGAATTTTATTCAATCTATTCATCTATTTAGGGAGAATGATACTTTTTTTTTTAGTCTATCCATGAATATGGTACATATCTCCATTTATACAGACCTTACTTAATTTCTTTCACCATAATATTATTTTACTCCTATTTATATTTATTTCTGACTACTATTTTTTTTTATTGTAAATAGTATACTTGTCAAATGTTTTATTATTTCCATGTATACAGAAATTCAGTTGACTTTAGTATACTATCCTTATATTTGTCAATCTTATCATACTCTTATTCTAATAATCTTCAGAAAATTGAATTTATCTGTAGAGACAATTATATAATCTACAAATAATAAAAGCCTTCTTTCTTCTTTTCCAATTCTTATACTTTATTCTTCTAATTACATTACACTAGCTAAGAGCTCCAATAGAATAGAATAGAAATGATTAAAAGGTGTATCAATGAATTCTTCCTGATTTTCAAGAGTTGGCTTGCTAATATTTAGGATTTTTGCATTTATGCTTCCAAAGATAGCATAGCATAAATTGGTCTTTTTTTTTTCTAACATTTATTTTTGAGAGAGAGAGACAGAGTGTGAGCAGGGGAGGGGCAGAAAGAGAGAGACACACAGAATCCGAAGCAGGCTCCAGGCTCCATCCAGGATCCATCCAGGCTCAAAGCTGTCAGCACAGAGCCCGATGGGGGCTTAAACCCCGTCTCACAAACTGTGAGATCATGACCTAAGCCGAAGTCGGCCACTTAACCAACTGAGCCACCTGGGCGCCCCTAAGTTGGTCTTTAATATTCCCTATTTTTATGTTCTTTATTTGACTTTTATGCCAACATTATACTGTCTTGTCAGTTGAGTTGGGGAGTGGTCTCTTCTGTTAAAGACTTTGTTTTAAAGTACATCATTTGTTTTTTGAATGCTTGACAGAATTAACCTATAAAATCATCTGAGACTGATATTTTATTCATGGGAACAATTTTTGTTATTGGAAAATTAATGTTTGTACAGGTTCTTATCTTTCTAAAATTATTTCATTTTAACCATATTTTCAACTTTATTAGCAAAAATATCCATTATATTCTTTTTTAATCATTTTGATATCTGGTTAATCTGTATTAAATTCTTTTTTGCATTCCTATTAGTATTTATTTTTTTTCATTGATCAATCTTTTTAAGCTTATATGCAATAATTTCTTCCAAGAATTATCTTTGAGCTGTGCTGATCTTTTCTACCTATATTTCTTTTCTGTCTTCTTAACTTCCTTTTCTTAAATAATTTTTTTAATGTTTATTTATTTTTGAGAGAGAGACAGAAAGAGAGAGCAAGGGAGGAGCAGACAGAGAGGCAGGCACAGAATCTGAAGCAGGCTTCAGGCTCTGAACTGTCAGCACAGTACTTGTGGGGTCCAGACTCATGAACTGTGAGATCATGACCTGAGCCAAAGTGGGACGCTTAACCAACCGAGCCACCCAGGCACCCCTGTCTTCTTAACTTCTGCTTTTATGTTTATACTTCTGATTTCTATAGAATTATAGTATTTTTTAAATCTTTAATTAGATAATTAATGAATTATATTTCTTCTCCCCTAATGTAAATATTTAAGGATATATATTTCCCTGTAATACTACTTTAGTTCTATCCCTCAAGCTTTGATATATAGGGTTTTTTTTTATAATATCTTAATTTTTTTGATCATTTTAAGGCTCACAGCAAAATGAAGGGAAAGTACAGAGATTGCCCATACACTCCCTTGTTCCTACACGTATATAACTTTCCCCATTATCATTATCCTCCACATCAATGGTATGTTTGTTACAATTGATGATCCTACCTTGAAACATCATAATCACCCAAACTCCATAGTTTACATTAGGGTTCACTCTTGGTTTTATACTTTCTGAAGGTTTGGACAAATGTAAAATGGCATATGTCTATCATAATATTATCATGCAGAGTATTTTTACTGCACTAAAAATGTTCTATGCCTCTATGATCATGGTCTGCAATTTTCTTTTCTTGTATTTCTTTGGTCTGGTTTTGGTATAAAAGTATTTCTGGCCTCATAACGTGAGTTAGGAAGTATTCTCTCTTCTTCTATCTTCTGGAAGAGATTATAGAGAATTGGTATAATTCATTCATTAAATTTTGGTGTAGTTCACCAGTGAGCCCACCTGTGCCTGGCACTTTCTGTTTTGCAAGGTTATCAATTATTGATTGAATTTCTTTAATAGGTATGGACTTTTTCTGATGTCTGTTTATTCCAGTTTGAGTTTTGACAGATTGTGTCTTCTAAGTAACTGGTCCATGTCATCTAGTTTATCAAATTTATGGACATAGAGCTCTTCATAATATTTCTTTATTATCCTTTTAATATCTATGGAATCTCTGATGATGCCTCCTTTTTTGTTTCTGATGTTAGTAATTTGTGTCTTTTCTGTTTTCCTTAGTTAGCCTGGCTAGAGGCTTATCAGTTTTATAATCTTTTCAAAGAACCAGCTTCCAGCTTTGTTGATTTTCTCTATTGATTTTGTTTACAGTTTCACTGATTTCTGCTCTAATTCTTGTTATTTCTTTTCTTATGATTATTTTGGAATTAATTATATCTTCTTTTTGTAGTGTCCTAGAAGCTCAGATTATTGATTTTTGATCTTCATATGCATTTGCTGCTATAAATTTCCCATTAAGCCATGCTTTAACGTGTCCCATGAACTTAGATAAGTTGCATTTTCATTTTCATTCAGTTCAAAATATTTAAAAATTTCTCTAGATATTTCTTCCTTGACCCATGTGCTATTTAGAAGTATGCTTTTCAATCTTCAGGTATTTTGAGATTTTCCAGTTATTGTTCTGTTATTTCTGTGGCCTAAGAGCAGACATTATGTGATTTCTGTTCTTTTAAAGTTGTTAAGATGTATTTAATGGTCCAAAATATGATCTATTTTGGTAAATATTTCATGTGAGCTTGAAAACAATGTGTATCCTGCTGTCACTGGATGAAGTAATCCATACATGTCAATTATATCCAGTTGATTTATGGCATTGTTGAGTTCAACTATGACCTAACTGATTTTCTGCCTGCTGAAACTGTCCATTTCTAAAAGAGGAATTTTGAATTCTCCAACTATGATAGAAGATAATTATAATTCTATCAGCTTTTACCTTACATAGTTTCATGCTCTGTCATTAGACACATACATGGTAAGGATAGGTAAAAATACTTCTCCTTTGATATTTAATATTTTCTAGATTTCATTTTTATTTTTTTTACCCCAGAGTTATATACTGGTATATTTTTAATTTGCATCTGAATGACTTTAAAAATTATCTTGTTATTAAGTGCATTTAAATTTTTTTAATGTTTATTTATTTTTTTGAGAGAGAGAATGCAAGTGGGAGAGGGGCAGAGAGAGAGGGAGACACAGAATCCAAAGCAGGCTCCAGGCTCGGAGCTGTCAGCACAGAGCTCAATGTGGGGCTCGAACTCACAAAGTATGAGATCATGACCTGAGCCAAAGTCAGCTGCTTAACTGACTGAGCCCCCCCAGCCACCCCTTATTAAGTGCATTTTTAAAAACAACATGCTCTCTAAGATATTGATTCTTTGAAACTTGTTAATGTGCTCTTTATTCTATATCATTTAATCAATTTTTGTAAATATTCCATGTATCTTTGAAAGAACATACATTTTGCAGTTTTGGGGTGCAATTAATTATATGTATACATTTGAGCAAATGTTATAATTACTTTATAATTATATTTTCATATCATTTCAATACTTATTAATTTCTTTTCTGATTTATCTATGATTTATTGAGGTAGTTGCCTAATTTTATAGTATGTTGATAAATTTATTATTTTCTTCTTTTGTGTACTTTGAAAATGTATGACTAGACAAATGTCAATTTAGAAGTGTATCTTACTGAGACATTAAATCTTTTATCAATAGGAAGTGATTTCAGACATATAACTTACAAGTAGATAAACCTGTTGTATTTTGTTTCTTAGATACATGCAAAAGTATTGTATTTCCCATTGGTAAATGCAACTCAAGGTGGAAACAATTCCAAATCTTTCAGAGTAAATGAAAAATATTTCAAAGAGAAACAGCTGGTCTGACTAATTCATGAAGTATAAAGAACTTTCATCACACACGATTAACATCAAAATACAGTGTCACAAGTTAATAGGTAGAGTTTCATTTTTCTTTCTCAGTAGGCTGTAAAATAATAATCCCCTTAATTCAGTGGCATATTGGATTAAGTTACACAAAATAGCCTGATATTTAAATCCATCCTGCTCATCTTTGATTTTTTCTGGAAATTTTAGTCTATTTCCACTTCAAGATAGTTAATTTGTAGTTCATATTAGGCCCATTTATCCTATGTTTTCCTCGCCACAGTATTTTTTTAAATTCTATTTTATTTGTTTACTTATCCCACAAGTTAGATATTATTACTGTTCCCTATAGTCAGTGTTTGGTCAGGGTTATGCATAGGTTTCCATTTTCTTTGTTCACCAGTTCTTGCAACTCATATCTTTTTCTTAAATCATTTTCTGCAGTTCTAATGTTTGTCCTTTAGAGATTTCCTTAGCAATGTATGTTAGTATTAAAATTTTCAGTTTTTGTTTGTATAAAATTTTCTTTATATCATTCTCAAACTTGGAAAAGTGTTTCACTGGGACTATAATTCTAGAATGGTAGTTACTTTATCTTAGCATTCGAAGACATTATTTCTTTATCTTCTGTCTTATTTGTTGCTGTGTAGAAGTTAGTGGTTAGTTCTAATACTTTTTATTTTATAGACAGTCTAATTATTTTTCTGGATGCTTTTAAGATCTTTTTGTTCTTGGTATTCTGAAATTTTATAAGGCAATTAAAACAATTTTTTGTTTATTCTCCTTGGGATTCACTGGATTTCCTAAGACTGAATTCTGTTGTCTGTCATCAATATTTGAAAATTCTCAGCCTTAGCATCTTTGAATATTTGCCTTTCTACCATTCTTTCCAATCTCTCATTCTGAAACCCCAATAAGATATATATCAGACCCATTTATATTATTCCCATAAATGTCAATCTCACCTTCATGGATGGAGCTAAAGAGTATAATGCTAAATGAAATAAGTCAGTCAGAGAAAGATAAATACTATGATGTCACTCATATTTGGAATTTAAGAAACAAAACAAATGAGCAAAAAGAAAAATAGAGGGAGAGAGAAAGAGAAACCAAGAAACAGACTCTTAACTATAGAGAACAAACTGATGATCACCAGAGGGGAGGGGAGATGGGGGGATGGATGAAATAGGTGATGGGGATTAAGGAGTGTACTTGTTGTGATGAGCACAGGGTGATGTATGGAAGTGCTGAATCACTATATTGTATACCTGAAACTAATATTACACTGTGTTAACTAACTGAAATTAAAACAATAGCTTTACAAATATTAATCTTGCCTTCATATTTTTTATCTTATTGATTCTTTGCAGTACATTCTGTGTAATCTCTAGTTCTATCTCCCTGTTTATCAATTCCATCTTTACTTATATCTAATATGCTATTTAATACATTTATTGAATTCATAAACAATTTATTGAATTTAGCACATTCTGAATTCTTTTTTTAAATTTTTTAAATATTTATTTATTTTTTTTTAATGCTTATTTATTTTTGAGAGAGAAAGAGAAAGACAGAGTGTGAGCAAGGGAGTGGGGGCAGAGAGAGAGAGAGGGAGACACAGAATCCAAAGCAGGCTCCAGGCTCTGAGCTGTCAGCACACAGCCTGGCTCAGGCTTCAAACTCATGAACCATGAGATCATGACCTAAGCTGAAGTAAGACACTTAGCCAACTGAGCCACCCAGGCATCCCCTGAATTCTTTAAAATTTTTTTTTTCAACGTTTATTCATTTTTGGGACAGAGAGAGACAGAGCATGAACGGGGGAGGGGCAGAGAGAGAGGGAGACACAGAATCGGAAACAGGCTCCAGGCTCTGAGCCATCAGCCCAGAGCCTGATGCGGGGCTCGAACTCACGGACCGCTAGATCGTGACCCGGCTGAAGTCGGACGCCCAACCGACTGCGCCACCCAGGCGCCCCTGAATTCTTAATATGAGTTATAATATTTCCTATTTTCTAGAAATTCTATGCAGTTATTCAGTGTTTTTTGTCATTTTTTAGTTTGAGTGTTTTTGTGTGTATGACAGTTTGATATGCTTTTTAAACATATTAAACATAGTTCTATTTCTATATGATAGTTCTATAAATTTCTTGCATGTTTTAGATTCTGAAAATTTTTATTTCAAATGATTTCCTCTAGGTAGCTTGCTTCTTTGATTATTTTGTGATTTATTAGCCATAGGCTTATGTTTCTTGGACCTTTATTGGAATTCTTTGAGGTCTGAGGTTGAAGTTAACTAAAGCACTCATTTTTGTTGTTGTGTGTTTTTGTTTGTAGGCAGTTGAGGGCACTAGCAATATAACCTTAAATATTCAGCTTCAGCCTTTTTGAATTCATCAAATATTCTGCCCTAAACCCATGTGATGCCTGGCTTATGACTAGGAACCACTCATCACCTCCCTACCATCCTTCACCCACCACCATCCAGAGTGAAGGCTGAAGCAGGCAAAAAAAAAAAAAAATTTCAGCAAGAATGTTTTTAGTCAACCCATTGAAGGGATTGTTTTGGGGGCCTTGATTTACACAATGGTGCCTCTGTTCTGATTTAGACATTGGGAGTGCCCCTAGTTTTGTCTCTTTCCCCGTCACATAGGACATTTGAAATTCAAGCTCTATTTCATCAAGAATGTGAAGATGCCCGAAGCAAATGCCTATATACTATGCATCAAAAAATTCACCCAATTTGCCACGTAGCTAATGCTTGCCTATCGAAAGATGGTTGTGTGTGTTTGTGTGTGTGTGCATGCATGTGAGTGCACATGCATAAAATTGATCCAGACTTTTTGCTGTTCCGTACTGGAAGTGTTACTTCAGACCGCTAAACCACTACAGTACCAGAAAAAGAAGATAGACTTCTTGGAGACTTTTACTGTTACAGTGAAATAGTTTCGTAACTCTTATGACTAAAGAGCTAAAAAAGCTCAAAATCAAGCTCAGAGTTTACTGGGAGATATTTTCTACATAACAGGAAATCGATCTGGAATGAGTAAGGCCCTGAGACTTGAAACGAGTGTGTAGAAGAAGAGAAGAAGACTAATTGGAGAACTCTGAAGTTTATTGCCCTCTGAGTCTCCCCCATCTTGGAAAGGGGCAACTTCTCTTGCTCTCTCCCCTTTCCTTTATTAACCAACTCCTGTTCTAGTGTCAAGACACTATCATTCTCTTACCTGAGATGATTAGCTTCCCAAAGGAAGCCAGTTCTTACCTCCCATTTTATCAAAACCGAATACATTGATATTTCAAAATGCCCTCAGGAGTCAACTCTAAGTTTATACCCTGGATTGGGGTGCCTGGTGGCTCTGTCGGTTTAGTTTCCAACTCCTGATTTCAGCTCAGGTGATGATCTCATGGTTTGTGAGTTCAGCCATGCATCTGCTTAGGATTCTCTCTCCCTCTCTCGTGGCCCCTCCCTCTCTCTCTCAAAATAAATAAATAAACATTAAAAAAAAAAGTTTACACCCTGGAGAAGAAATGCCCACACAAAAGAGCTATAGAACTCCCTTAATATATATTAGAAATAATCTCAAGAATATATATGGAAATGAAATTTTAGGGTCCTCAGCTAAGCAAAAAAAAACATAACCTCAGATCAGGTGAAATTTGCCAATAATGAAGCAATTTCTAAGAAACCCTGAATCTGATAGTTTTCTGGGTGGACTAAGACTTCATTCAATATTGATTGACACATGAAGATAAAATTCAAGAAATGAATAAAAAAACATAAAATAAGATGGTAAAACTAATTGAAATATGCACATGTATATAAACATAAAAATTTGCCTTTTGGAAGCAAGCAGTTATTAGAATGGATTATTAAAATTCCATTCATATACTGTTTATAAGAGACAAAGTTAAAACACAAGGACACTAAAAAACTGGAAGAAGACAACTTTATTGGTGAAGACCTTCAGAGTCTAGAGGTTTTGACCACATTTGGTGTCCTGCTTTGACCCTTTTACCAGGTGGCCTGAAGAGCTGCCAGCTTTCAGTGGCACTCGGAGCAAGAGAAGACTCTCCATTAGGCAGCCGGCAATACAAATGATAACTGGGTCCTTATGAAACAGCAAGTACAATGACTCGTGAGTCTCAGATGATCAGGATGCTTCATAATCCATGGCAAGCCCCATAAGGGAATCAGTGTTCCGTTCAGTTCTCAACAAAGCCAACCTCTTTATGGCAAGTTACTGTATTTGTGAGAAGGAGTTTCTAGCTTGCTCCTGGATTCAGGTGTTAACCAGAAGAGTGAATCAGGGGAATGTGGGGCTCAAACTGACCATCATACATTAGATCCTACCAGATCTTGTGTTTGTTTAGTCACACATTCAGATGTGCTCCATGCCATTTGATCTTTAGAAGAGTATTTTTCAAACTATTTGGTCTAAGATCCACAGTGAGAAATATTGTCATCATAAAAACACTCATACACACATATTTGAAAAAAAAATTTTCCAACACAAAAATACTTTTACTATATACAGTGCACTGTGATGTTTTTATTCTATTTGATCCTAGTTAATCTTCAAGTTCTGGCTGCAACCCATTACATTTAATTCACAACCCGCTAAAGGTGGGGGCATGCGATTTATCTCTTATGGTATCTCTCAGACCTCATCTTGAAGGCACAAGCAAACTGTACATCCTCAGTGGGTCTATGTGATCCTCACTGCCAGGGTCTGATTCAGTCTGCACCTGGGACTCCCAGGGAGTTCTTTATGACCTGTTGATGAAGAAGAAAAAAACTGAGCTGGGAGTAATAATTCTACTCTGCTATGTCAATAAACAAGCACAGTTGGTGAATTTCTAAAGTGGGTAAGGATTTTGTAGTTCTTTCAACTGTATTCTCTGCCCCAATCACTATTTTAAATGGTGAAGGTTCTATACCTTGATGAAAACTGTCATCATTTGCTGTCATCTCAAAGTAACTCTGTCCTTCCAAGTTAGAATTATAAACAAGAATAATAAGGTTTTTTTCAAGTAAGTAACCTAGTGTTAGGTTTGTCACCTTATATTCTTTTTTTAAAGAATTTTTTTGATGTTTATTTATTTTTGAGAGAGACAGAGACACAGTGTGAGCGAGGGAGGGGCAGACAGAGAGGGAGACACAGAATCTGAAGCAGGTTCCAGGCTCTGAGCTGCCAGCACAGAGCTCAATGTGGGGCTTGAACTCACAAAGTGTGAGATCATGACCTGAGCTGAAGTTGGACACTTAACTGAGCCACACAGGTGCCCCAGCTTATATTCTTTAATAAATAAATACCATTACACATTTACAATACCATGTTGGATGTAATTGTTGTTTTCTTAAAATAAAATAATAATTTTATCATTAGAAGTGTTCTCAAAAATAACTTTTTAAAAAACTGTCGTGTTGAACCCACAATATAGTCAATTAATCTTCAATAAAGCAAGAAAGAATATCCATCAGAAAAAAGAGTGTCGCTTCAGTGGTGTTGGGAAAACTGGACAACAACACACAGAAGAATGAAACCGGACCACTTTCTTACACCATACACAAAAACAAAATCAAAATGTATGAAAGACCTGTGAGAAAGGAAACCATCAAATCCTAGAGGAGAACACAGGCAGTAACTTCTTTGACTTCAGCCATAGCAACTTCCTCCTAGATATGTCTCCTGAGGTAAGGGAAACAAGAGTAAAAATAAACTTGGAGACTTCATCAAAATAAAAAAGCTTCTGCACAGTGAAGGAAACAATCATTAAAACTAACAGGCAAACTTCAGAATGGGAGAATATATTTGCAAATGACCTAATAAAGAGTTAATATCCAAAATATATAAAGAACTTGTAAAACTCAACACTCAAAAGAGAAATAATCCAATTAAAAAAGGGCAGAAGACATGAATAGACATTTTTCCAAAAGAGACATCTATGACCAACAGACACATAAAGATGCTCAACCTCACTGATCAACAGGGAAATACAAATCAAAACTACAATGGGATACCACTTCACCTGTCAGAATGGCTAAAATCAATAACACAGGAAACAACAGGTTTTGGCAAGGATGTGGCAAAAGAGGAACCTTATTGCACTGTTGGTAGGAATGCAAACTGGTGCAGTTACTATGGAAAACAGTATGGAGGCTCCTCAGAAATTTATAACTAGAATGACCCTAAGAGCCAGCAATTGCACTACTAGGTATTTACCCAAAGAATACAAAAATCCTAGTTCAAAGCGATACATGCATCCCAATGTTCATAGCAGCATTATCTACAATAGCCAAATTATGGAAACAGCCTAACTGTCCATCCACTGATGAATGGATAAAGAAAAGGTGGTATGTATGTATGTATGTATATAATGTACGTATGTGTTTGTGTGTGTGTGTGTGTGTGTGTGTGTGTGTGTGTGTGTGAAGGTATATTAGCCATAAAAAGAATGAAATCTTGTTATTTGCAATGATGTGGATGAGGCTAGATAATATTATGCTAAGTGAAATAAATCAGTGAAATACCATATGATTTCACTCCTATGTGGAATTTAAGAAACAAAACACATAAGCAAAGGGAAAAAAATAGAGAGGCAAACCAAAAACAGACTCTCAGCTATAAAGAACAAATTGATGGTTACTGGAGGGGAGGTGGGTGGGGGGATGGGTTAAATAGGTGTTGGGGATTAAGGAGTGCACTTGTGGCAAACACTGGGTATTGTATGAAAGTGTGGAATCACTATATTGTACACATGAAACTAATATTACACTGTATGCTAACTGAATTTAAATAGAAGCTTAAAAATAAAAATAAAAAGCTGTCATGTCATTGATGAGAAAACTAAAGTCTGTAGAAGTAATCGACTTATTATTGTCACACAGTATTGAATACTAGAGCCAAAACTACAATTCAGGTCTTCTGATATCTCAGCTAGTATTCTTAAATGTTCTTTGTTTGTTTCACTGTGTCTAAAGGGGAAGCTTCTCATTTATAATCCATGTTTAGCACTGAGTGAAAATAACAGCTTCATCAAAATGTTTCTAAGGGGTGAGTAAATCAGTCACAAAGTGATTCTAGTGATCTTTATGCCTAGCTCAAGTACCATTCAGATCCAGAAAGAGGGGACTAGCCCCAGAGTGGGCTGTTCTTTCATCATTCCGTACAACCCAGATGATTATATTGTTTTAACACTAATGTTAACGTCTTGCTGAAGAAGCTTGAAATATGTTTTCTTAACACTACAGTGTGGAAAATGAGCAAATACTACTGTGACTCTGATTATTACTTTTGTTTTGTAAAACATTATTTGGAAGCCAAATGTAGCATCTCTAGTCAAAGACATGCCTCATGAAACTGAAAATACTTTTAAAGGTCCGTAAGAAAGGTCCTCTAATCATGTCACTACTTAGAGTCCCCCTGGCCTCTTATAAATCATTAGTTTCAACAAAAACAAGGATAAAGTAAAACTGAAAGGTCATGCCCTCATGTCAGAATAGAACTAGTATTTATGTATATCCAATAGACTTGGATAATTTAGATACTTCATCTTCTCTGTGTTCCTGCCCACTTCCACTGTTTTTTCCATTTTTTTTTTTCACACAACATATCTGTGTTGGAAAGCAATTCAAACATCTAGATATTACTAATTATTCCAATGTCTGTTATCATGTTATTGAAATATCTTAGTCATGTACTAAATATCCATGAGGTTTACTGGCAAGTTTGTTCTCTCAACCACCTTTCTGCCAGCAATGCTAAAATGGAGAAGAATTTGACTGTTCATAAAGTTTGGTCTCAGTTATACAATATAGCAGTTACCAACCCTGTTTTTATCACTTGATTCCAACCTCCATTTGCTATTTCTGCTATTTCCTTTTATTTCCTGGTTCTTTATAAATTTGTACTCTAGTACACAATACTAGAGTTCCCCACCATTATTGGAATTATCCACTTAAGTGTTAAATCTGCCTCTGGCAAACCAAGAAATTCAGAAATTCTTTTGTATAAAACAAATTCAATGATGCTCGATAACTCTGTTATATAATTATAAAAACAATTCACATTTGCTAGCATGTTTGAAGCCACAAGACTTGAGACTGGACAACCTGACTTTTATCAGAATCATCAATTTCATAGTTACCATGACAGGTCCTGAGCATTAGGTTAGGAGCTCTGTGAGTACCAGTTCAGTTAATCCTCACCAACGTCAAGACAAAAGTGCCATTAGTATTTCATCCTCATTTTTGTGGGTAAGGAATCTGAGGCATAGACAAATGTAGTTTGTTACCCAAGGCACAGTGGTTGGTGAGAGGAAGAAGGAGGCCATGAATCCAGGTTTATCTGCAGCTAGTGATTGGCATGTATAGTATTAAGTAAATGAAAATTAGCCAGGATGTATGAAAGAAAGTCAGTACAATTTTATCCTTTTAAATAACCATTTTGTTAATGCAAATGCTTCTAAAACAACACAAAGGTTACTTTTACATTATATGCTCCAATATGACCAAATATTTGGTGGTTCCCCTTACTTGTGAAAGATGGGCTTTTTCCAAATGAGAAATACTGCCTATTAATTTAACAAGTTATTTCAAGTAAGATTTAAAGCAGGGAACCCAAACCTAAATAATGGTGAGCTAGGTAACATGAGTGATTCAGAAAGGTTAAGGGTAGCAGTAACTAGGAAATGCGGTCTAATCCAGTGGTTCTCAAAGTGTGATCCCCTCACCCGCAGCATCAGCATCACCTGAGACCTTGTTAGAAATACATTCATTCATCAGCCCTGTCCCAAACCTGCTGAATCAGAAACTCTGAGCGTGGGGCCCAGCAATCTGTCAGCACAGACCCTCCAGGTGTTTCTGATGAATGCTTCAGTGAAATATTGGTACTGGTCCCCAACCAGCAGTTTTGACTCCAGGAGTTCCAGGCACTTGTTGCTAGAAGGACCCTGGGAGACCACTTTGTAAAGCTTCCTGAGTTTTCAAAGTATGCCAGAAATACAGAATTTTATGTGAATTTTTAAATGTTAAGTGACATTTTAGTTAAAACGAAAAAGTAAGAAAAATCTATGATGGCTAAATAAAACATTTCTGCAGATCAAAACTTCCCTGGGTTGCCACTCTTTGGTTTCTAGTTTAGAGTATTTATTACAAGACAGAATGTTGTCAGTATACTTAGCCTTTACCCACATTTCTTGTACTAATAAGTACACAAGAACTATTTGATTCTTCTTGAGAAGGTAAAGAGTCGATTAAGCAGTTTTTTTTCCTTTGAGATTTGTTACCAGAGGACTAGTAATAAATAATACAAATAGCCAAACTTTAAAATTTTTTTTTTCAACGTTTATTTATTTTTGGGACAGAGAGAGACAGAGCATGAACGGGGGAGGGGCAGAGAGAGAGGGAGACACAGAATCGGAAACAGGCTCCAGGCTCTGAGCCATCAGCCCAGAGCCCGACGCGGGGCTCGAACTCACGGACCGCAAGATCGTGACCTGGCTGAAGTTGGACGCTTAACCGACTGCGCCACCCAGGCGCCCCAAATAGCCAAACTTTAAAAATAGCTTTTATATTTTACATAAGTAGTGAATTCACATAACAACATACAGACAAATACTACTGAAGGGTAAAATACGACACTTCAAAGTGTTATTTACCGTCCTACCCTACTTGCAATTTACCTTGTCAGAGATTAGGATTAGTCTATTTTTATAACATTTCATTTTTGACCCATTAACTTTGATATTTTATGTGAATCCCTACAATGAATGATAAAAAATTCTCCTGTGTGACATTTCTTTCACCTGATGATTTCTATCCAATTATTATTTTATGATAAAACTTTATTAACTTAGGGTGCCTGTGTGGCTCAGTCTGTTAAGTGTCAGAGTCTTTGGTTTTGGCTCAGGTCACAATCTCATGGCTTTGTGGGTTTGAACCCCACATCGGGCTCTGCATGGACAGTGTGGAGACTGCTTGGGATTCTCTCCCCACTTGGGCTGTCTCAGTCTCTCTCAAAATAAATAAATAAACTTTAAAAAAAATAGAAAAACTTAGAGTAGTAATTCAGTTTAGTAATTATAATGATCTTCCTAGCTTTTCCTGTAAATTGATTCTGAATACTGTCAATAAATATCATTATAGTGTCATGATTATATAAGTTCACAGGAGAATTTGTTGCTATGATTAGACTCAGAGAAAAGGAAATAGAGCCCATATCTTTAAACCTGGAACACTTGAAAAAGAATATCATCAAAGTCCGATTTCCTTTTTTTTTCCTGTCATCTTAGAGTTTTCTGGGCATATACACACATCAGTCTCCTTGTAACCATATCATTTCCTTTCTTAAAATCCCTTGGTACTGTTTGATTAATTCATATATATATATTTATATATATATGTATACATACACACATACACATATATAATATGTATTTATATATAATTAATGTTATATACTATATATAATTATATATTATACATATTATAATTATTTATTATATAAATATGATATAATATATCTTTATATAATAAATAAATATATTCATATAAATGTATTCATATTTATATTTATAGATATTAAATGTATATATTTAATATATATGTTAAATTTGGTTGGGAATGTGAAAAGTAGACTCAATAAATTTTCCATCAGTCTGGAAGACAAAAGGATTGCTGATGAGAAATCTGATGTTAATTTAATTCTCATTCCTTATTCGTTTTTTTTTTCTCTGAACTATTTTAGTTCCATCCTCCACCCCTGTCCATCCTTTCAGAATTGTGGATGGGAAACTGACCAACAACTTTGTGTAAATAGATGATGTATGTCAAAAATCAAGACACCCCTATAGGTATATGGACAGGGAGGAGGCAGGTTGGCTAATTACCCTTTTAATGTCTGTAAAGGAAGGCTTTATGTGGGCAGAGGTAGGTGTAAACTATTTTATACGTAGGTTTCTTGGTGTATTTTTCTTCCCCTTTTCCTTGTATCTCTTGTGGCAGCTCTGACATGCCTTAAGTTCTCTTGTGCATCTCTCTCAGATCCAGAGTCTAGGAGTTGTAATACCATTTTATTTAGAAGATGTTCTTGAAGTTTTCACCTAAGTGAAAAGTAATCAGTGCCCACTACACTGCATACAGAAGCAGGTGAAGGGAGTAGGGGACGCAATTCCCCCCAGATGACCTAAAGGCAGTTAATTAATTTCTAAGATCCACTCTACATTTGTTGATTTTGAGATGGGAGCTCCTTCAGGGCTCCCATATAACTGGTTGATCTTGCCCCAAATGTTTGAACTCCTTTCTTTGTTTTTCTTTTCTTTTCTTTTCTTTTTTTTCTTTTTTTTCTTTTCTTTTTCTTTTTTCTTTGTTTTTCTTTTCTTCATTTTTCTTCTCTTCTCTTTTCTGATATCTTCATCTGGGATATCTCAACAGTTTTGCTTTTTCAGGTTTCTTTATCAGCAGCTCTTTGTTTTCTGCCTTCAGGAATTCCTCATTATTTTTGATCTGCTGATGGAGCCTTTCTTGTACATTATACTCACTTGCAAAATCTGAAGCCAGGTTAATCCAACTCTGTCTGCTATTGGACCAAAATGGACTACTCCTATTTTAAAACAAACTTCTCAGTCGGTTAAGCATCCGAGTCTTGATTTCAGCTGAGGTCATGATTTCATGGTTTGTGAGTTTGAGCCCCACATTGGGCTCTGTGCTGACAGTGTGGAGCCTGCTTGGGATTCTCTGTCTCCCTCTCTCTCTCTGCCCCTCCCCTGCTCTTCCTCTTTCTCTCAAAATAAATAAACATTTAAAACAAACTCCTAAGGTCTTTTTTTTTTAAACTCCTAAGTTCTTATAATGACATCAGTGACTACAAGCATCTCTGCAGTCTGACTCCCAGATACTTCAGCAACTGTCTCCCTTCATTCTCCTTTTACCTGACTCCCTTCTGTCACACTGGCTCTCCTGCCACTTCTCAAAGTTGGCAAGCTTGTTCACATCTCCAATATACCTGTTCTTTTTCCCCAGATGTTCTTATAGACAAGTCCCTTAATCTGTTGTCTGTCACTTCTTCAAATGGGACCAGCTCAGACCACCCTGTCAAAAATAGTTTTTTAAGATGTGTTGGGGTGTGTGTGTGTGTGTGTGTGTGTGTGCGTATGTATGTGGGTGGTGGAATATTATGCAGCCATAAAAAAGATAAGCTCTTTCCATTTGTAACAACATAAATGGACCTAGATGGTATTATGTGAAGTGAAAGAAGAGAGATTGAGTCAGATTGAGAAAGACAAATACCATATGATTTCAATCATACATAGAACCTAAAAAAAACAAAATTAGTGAATAAACAAACAAAAGGCAGAATCAGACCTACAAATAGAGAGAATGTAATTATAAAAATAACTGATAAAATACTGATGGTTGTCAGAGAGGAAGAGGGTGAAGGGATGGACAAAATGGGTGAAAGGAAGTAGGAGAGATGGGCTTCCAGTTATAGGATGAATAAATCACAGGGATAAAAGGTACAGCACAGGGAATATAGTCAATGATATTGTAATAGTGTTGTATTGGGACAGACGGTAAGTCAGCTGTGGTGAGCAGAGCACAGCATATAGAGAGATGTTGAATCACTGTTACACATCTGGCACTAATATAACATTGTGCGCCAAATATTCTCAATTAAAAAAAAAATTTAAGTAGTTTCTCTATTCCCTCAATCCTGTTTTATTTTTCTGATAGCTCTTCTTTTCTGATAGTATGCCATATATATATGTGTATATATATATATATATATATGTATATATATATATATATATATATATTTGTCTAACTTATTCATCACTCTGTATCTAGCACATGGAACAATACTTAGCAGGATGAATACCTGGTGAGTGAACAAATGAAACAGTCATGCCCATTATAAAATCTGACATGTGGAGGGGTGCCTGTGTGGCTCAGTCAATTAGGCATCTGATTCTTTTTTTTTTTAATTAAAGAAAAATTTTTTTAACATTTATTTTTATAATTGAGAGACAGAGCATGAGCAGGGAAGGGGCAGAAAGAGAGGGAGACACAGAATCTGAAGCAGGTTCCAGGCTCTGAGCTGTCAGCACAGAGCCCGACGCTGGGCTCAAACTCACAAACTGCAAGATCATGACTTGATCCGAAGTCAGACGTTTAACTGACTGAGCCATCCAGGTGCCCCAGCATCTGATTCTTAATCTAAGCTCATGTCTTGGTCTCAGGGTTGTGAGCTCAAGCCCTGCATTGGGCTCTGCACTGGTGGACACAAGTCTACTTAAACAAAATCTGGGGTGGATACCCCTTTATCTGACATATGATGGTCCAGGTACAGAGGAGTTAGATAATTTGGCTGCGGTTACAAACTAGGATTTAAACCCATATTTCCTACTCCAGAGCCCTAGCTCTTTTATTATTATTTTTTTAATGTTTATTCATTTATTTTTGAGGGAGAGCATGCACACGAGCAGGGGAGAGGCTGAGAGAGAAGGAGAGAGAGAATTCCAAGCAGGCTCCATGCAGTCAGCACAGAGCCTTATGTGGGGCACGAGCCCATGAACCGTGAGATCATTACCTGAAATCAAGAGTCATATTCTTGACTGAGCCACTTTGACACCCCAAGAGCAATAGCTCTTAATCATCATGCCACAGAACCTCTTGATTTGGGACTCTAATAAGCCAATTTAATGTAGTATGATAAATGCTAAGCTGAGGTGTTCCAAAGGTGAAGGTTTTCCTCTGTCTGCCATTTCCCATTACAATGAACTCCAGGAGATAGTCTTGGTTCTTTTGACATATGAGATTTTTGGCTCAGGTCATGATCTCATGGTACAGGAGTTCGAGCCCTGCATCGGTCTCTGTGCTGACAGCTCAAAGCCTGGAGCCTGCTTCAGTTTCTGTGGTCTCCCTCTCTCTCTGCTCCTCCTCCACTCATGCTCTGTCTCTCCCTCAGAATAAATAAACATTAAAAAATGATCTGGCTCAATTGGTTAAGTGTCTGACTCTTGATTTCAGCTCAGGTCATGATCTCACAGTCATGATTTCATGGTTGTGAGATCAAGCCTTGCATTAGGCTCCACACTGAACATGGAGCTTAAGGTTCTGTCTCTCTCTCCATCTGCCCCTCTCTCCCACTCATGGTCTCTCTCAAATAAAAAAAATTGTTTTAATCTGATATGTGGACATTAAATATTTGTGCTAGGTCTACTTTTGTCATCTAGTTCATCTAAAAAAAAACAACAACAAAAAGTAAAAAAGAAAATTATGCTGCAGGTAGAGTTCCTTTATTCAAATAAATAGTAGAGCTAATAAACAGTACAGTTAATACAGTAAGTTCAGTAATCTTAAAATCTGAAAACATATATTGACAGATGCTGGTGAAATACATTCTGTCATCATTTCTGAAATGCTTCCATGAGGATGCACAGCTTAATCGTTAAGCACAAGGAGGTGAAGAGACCATTGTCCTCCTCCTTCTGTATGCTTTATTTTCTGTTCCATTTATTATTTGTCTAGTGCTTAACACCATAGCATCTATGTCTCATTAGTAAAAGGCAATCAGGAACGACTGGAGTTGAAAAATTATGCCCTGAAATACTCATTTGAAAGCAGTCTGCCCAAGAGAAAGATCCTCCAACTGGAATGCCAACTAACATCCCAAGTGACCAAAGACTGTCAATGTCCCTGACTCTCAGTTTCTCATCTTTAAAATGACAAACGTGAAACTGAGTGACATTCAAGGCCTTCTTCTGCTCTAATCCTCTACATTTAAAGAACTCTAAATATGACTAGTGTTAGACATGATTCTGAAGTATTTTCCTGAACTCATTTTTATTACATCATAGCAGTCATTGATTATGAAACTTTGTAATGATAGACAAATACAGCATGATTATAAAACACACGTTAGGAAATGGTACAGTTTCCATCCAGTGTTCTCAGCCTCAGGCCCTTACATGTAAGATACAAATGGAAAGGCCTGTAAGGAAGTAGTTGTCAGCATGGTCACTAGAGTCACACTGGCTAGGTGAAAATCTAGGTTCAACCACTCTGGGTAAATGAACTTGGGCAAGTCATTTTACTTACCTGGGCCTCCATTGCCTTATCTGTGAAACGAGGGTACTTTATAGGTTCTCTGAGAATGAAATTACTCTATTTGAGTGAAGTCCTGAGAATATTGCCTGGCATCTATAAAGTATTACTTAAGTATCTTTCTACTATGATTACCTAGTTCAAAGGGTAAATACAAGAATTAAATAAGAAGACACACATTAAAATAATATAATATGTAGCAGAAAGAAATTCATTAACCCAACAAATATTTACTGAGGAGTTCCTTTGTGCCAGTCATGGGTCTAGATACTAGGGACAAACATTTATTAATATTGAATTATGATCCCTGTTCTCCTGGGGTTTGTACCCTAGTGAAGAAGGACAGGAAATATACAATTAAGTAATTAAGCATAATGTTTAAGGCAGTGAAAATTGGTTAGAATGACAATAATTTGGAGGAGAGAATGTTCAGATCCTATTATATTTAAGATGGCCAAGGAAGTCTTGTCTGACAAGATTGGTTTTCTTTCCCCAAGTTAACTCGTATGATAAACAGAACTTTACAAATGCATAGTGTCAATATCATTATCATCATATTTCCTTAAACTGAATTGTTATGAAGTAAGGGTTTGCATTTGGTATGTCATTGCAATTATTTTGATAAAAATTAGAGTAGTGGCAAGGGTCTTTTTGATGGTTCATGGATACATTTGGAAAACAGGCTGTTATTTTTTTGTCATTTCCAATAAAATCATTAACCTAGAGTTCATCCTCTGATGAGTATTTTTTAAATATATATCATACGAATTTTCAGTGTACACAATAACTTTAAAATGCATGTTTAATGTCTGCAAAATACATAAATGCCATTGAGCATTGATTAGGAAATTGAGGATTACAGAGATGTCCAAATTCATACTAGCAATAGAGCAGCACTCAACCCTATGTCCTGGATTCTAAATTCAGAATTCTCTCTACTACTCTAAACTACTTGAATAATAATATATTTAATTGGCTAGAATCTTCAGTGTCTTAATTTTTTTATTCTTAGATACTTAAACTGGCCTTTTCTTCCATTTGTTTTCATTCCTGAGGACCAGATTGCACAAGATAATTTAATTTGCAGCATTAGTGGACTTTCATGGCCTTTGCCCTCAGATGAGAAAAATGTAGAATTCATTATTTTTCATATTCAGTATCTCATTTATAATTCAACAAATTCAACAGGGTTTTGTTTTGTTTTGTTTTTTGCTACCATAGAGCTTCTCTTCAATGGTAAACAGTTTACCCAATAGACCTGTTTAACTCCAGTAAGGATATCAAGATAACGTGAAACATGGTAGTTCTAGAACAATATGTTCTACTGAAGCATGGAAAGCTACTTGTCCTCTGGTACGGACTGAAAGCCATAAAGAAGAGCAAATGTGAGCTGGAGAAATGATGAATATTCATGCTGCACAAAGACACTGATTTCCATAGTGGGGCAACATCTGGAGCAGCTAATGGGGTCAGGCTGCTCTTAGTCACCTGCGTGCCAGAGAGAGACATTCACACTTAGGAAAACCGAGCAAAAGTAAGAGGCAGTAATTTAAAATTGTATTCAAATATTGTGCCTATGGAATTAATGATGTGTTTTTAAACATATATTCGATTCATGAGACTGGCTACATAGGAAGGCATTATTTTAGAAGCATTTAAAAATATAGTCCCGGGGCGCCTGGGTGGCGCAGTCGGTTAAGCGTCCGACTTCAGCCAGGTCACGATCTCGCGGTCCGTGAGTTCGAGCCCCGCGTCAGGCTCTGGGCTGATGGCTCAGAGCCTGGAGCCTGTTTCCGATTCTGTGTCTCCCTCTCTCTCTGCCCCTCCCCCGTTCATGCTGTGTCTCTCTCTGTCCCAAAAATAAATAAACGTTGAAAAAAAAATAAAATAAATAAAATAAAATAAAAATATAGTCCCATTAAGTCATTTTGTAAAAAGAGTAATAAATGACATTTTTATTGGTTTATCATCTTCTCGGGTTTTTTACAATGTGATTTTCTTGGTTTGGAAAAAAGAAAAAAAACAAAAAGCCCTAGTGACTTACTCTCCTAAACATGGCAAAAATAGAAAAGAGGACATAAATATAATGCACACAGTAATGTCGCACTTTATGCTTTCCCCAAAAAGTGTTTATATACAGCATGTCATTTGAAGTTCAAGATCACGTGTGAAACATCGAGAAGAGTGCCTGGCACAGAGCTAGCAGTAAATAATGCTACTTGTTGTTATTATCCAGCAGTGCCTCCTGTTCAATACATCTGAACTATACTCCTCACTCATTCCCTCACTTCTCCAATCTCTTTCTGCTTTTTCTCACCTGACCTGATGAATGGCATAACCCACTCACTCTAGCCTGCAACCTGGGAGACGTCAGTAGCTGTGTCTTACCTTTCAACCTAACCACCATCTTCTGCTCGAAATTCTTGATGGCAGTGCATTGGCTTGGGTGCTCATGATATTTTGCCCAAACTCTTGCTATTGCCTTTCTCTTAACCTAAAAGAATCCCCATCCCTGAACCCTTACAATTCAATTGCTACACAGCTGGGGGAAGCGATCTAGTCATGTTGGCTGCCAACATAACCTTAAATATTCTCCTGGTTTTAGCATAAGACTCAAGAACTCTCACCCCTACCTCTTTCTTGTCACTTCTCACCAGCCCAACCATATCCTTCTGTAATTCATTCCCTCCATCCTCGGTTACATGTAGTTCTCAGAACACCCTATGTTCTGTTGAGTTTTTCCTCCTTTGCACAGCCTGCTTCATCTGAAAAGAATACTCCTTCCTCCTTCTCGGTCTGGAAATCCTGTTTTGAATTTTCAAGACTTGGGCGGGGCATCCATTCTCGGTAATGCTTACTCTGATGATCTTCTCTAGGCAGCTACTCCTCTGAGGCCTGGGCCCATATTGCTGGGTTATTTCCACTGTAGCCTTTGTTCGTTTTCACCATGATTCACTTGTTTAATATATATTTATTTTTATTTATTTATTTATTTTTAAATGTCTATTTTTAAGACAGAGAGAGAGAGACAGAGCATAAGCAGGGCAGGGGCAGAGAGGGAGACACAGAATCTGAAGAAGACTCCAGGCTCTGAGCTGTCAGCACAGCACAGAACCCAATGTGGGGCTTGAACTCACAAACCATAAGATCATGACCTGAGCCAAAGTCAGACGCTTAACTAACTGAGCCACCCAGGTGCCCCTTATTTGTTATTTATTAACGGCTGAATTTCAAAGATAAAAGACACAATCCAAGCTCTTAATTTGCATACCAATCCAAGTGGGAGAAAACTAAACAATTGCCATAACTGATGTATCAAAAAGTTGGCTTTTAAAATGCTGATTCAGGGGGGCTTGGGTGACTGAGTAGGCATCCAAATTTGGCTCAGGTCATGATCTCATGGTGTATAGTTGGAGTTCGAGCCCTGCGTTGGGCTCTGTGCTGACAGCTCAGAGCCTGGAGCCTGCTTCAGATTCTGTGTCTCCCTCTCTCTCTGCCCAGCCCCCACCCTCTCTTTCTCTCAAACATGAATAAACATTTAAAAAAATTTTTAGTGCTGATTGAGTGCTCTTTTCCTGCCCTGCCCAACTTCCCCACCCTGCCTTCTTTACTTGGAGTCTCCATTTCAAAAACTTACTTTTCTCTCTTCCTTCAAGGCCAGCATAATATTTTGATGTTCTTTATGAAGTTCACCCCCACTTTGAACAGGATGGGCCAGATTCCGCAAAGGGAAGTGAAATCAATGGATGTTTCCCTTCTGAACTTTACCTGCTCTGTAGCTGGCTCATGGCTCTAAACTCGGGAGGCATTCTGAGTACTTTTAGTTTTCATGCACACCTGTGCATCACTATTTCTTCTCTAGACCTAAATTAGTGACTGGATTTTCTTTTTTTCCCTCTCTTCTTTTCTCCCTTTCTTCCTTCTTTGTTTCCATCTGTCAGTAAATACAGTCTACATACAGTTTACCATGCATTCTATTCATTGCTATCCTAGAGTGGTAAATAAGACAGATACAGTTCTGATTCCCATGGAGCTCTAAGAATCTACCAAGGGACAAATAGGAAGTAAAAAGTATGTATGTATGTATGTATGTATTTATTTATTTAAATTATTTCATTATAATACTGATAAAAAGAACAAAAGAGAAGACTTTTTGTGCTAATGAGGTTCTTAGAGATTTGAAGCATGGGGCAGCATTTGGATGAGAGGTAGTTTATGGTCTATTCTCTAAGAGTGTGGCTGCCCTCAGGTGCATGGTGGTAAAGGGAACTCTCATCTTTACTTCCCCCAAAACACTACTCAATTTGTAATGTTTGTTGGAGGGGGGTGGCGCGGAGGGAAGGCAATATGATTAGACTAAATAATATTTAGGTAATAAAGTCCTAGCAATGTGCCCCCAGCATGCACACATGTGAATAAAAGCAAAGTGGCTTTAAGAATTTTCACTTGTCATATATTAGTGCTCTATTTAAACTGCAGAGTTGATTTAATGAGAATTCCTGATATATTGTCAGTTGCAAATAGATACCACCAGTGTTCTAAGGAGGAGCATTGCCTTACTTCTAGTGCTTCTGTCCTGTGGCCACACCATAGTTGGTGTAGTTTCGTGTATTGTAAGCATACTTTTAATTTGCATATGAGAATTGTTTGCTAATTTCTTGGGAAGGCAAAAAAATAAAAAGGGTCATGAGGATAAGCTCTGGAGTCACATGGCACAGTTCTTTGCTGGATTTAGAATCTTGAACAACTAATTTAACACTCTGTGTTATAATCTCTTCATGTGTACAGTGAGATAAAATGAATTAATATAGGTTTGTTGTAAGGATTAAATACGGAGGTAATACACAAAGTACTTTGGCATAGTACCTGCTAGGTAGAAGGTGTTCAGTAAATGCTAGGTAAACATTCTTAGAGACTAATTTTGATTCCAAAGGTGAAAATTAAATCTTTCAGTTATGCATTGAGAAGGAGACAGAGTAACAAATTTGGTAGTAGTATCTTAATGACCTTCTAACACAGTGTGATAGACAGAATAATGTCCCCCCAACCTCCAAAGATGTCCAGGTCCTAATCCCTGGAGCTGTGAATATATTATCTTACACTGCAAAGAGGGCTTTGCAGATGTGATTAAGAATCTTGAGATAGGAAAATTACTCTGGATTATACAGGGGGTCCAATGTAATCTCACGTGTTTTTATAAGATGGAGGCAGGAGGGTCAGAGTGAAGAGAAGGACACGTGATGAGGGAAGAAACAGAGGTTGGAGAGATGTGAGTGCTTGAAGGAGGCCACGAACCAAGGAATGCAGACAGCCTCTAGAAGCTGGAAAAGACAAGGAAAGGGATTCATTCTCTCCTAGAGATTTCAGAAAGAACCAGCCCTATTGACACCTTGACTTTAGCTCAGTGTGAACAATTTTGGACTTCTGACATCCAGAACTGTAAGATAATTAATTTGTGTTGTTTTATGCCAAATAATTTGTGGTAATTTATTATAGCAGTGATAGGGAACTACCACACATAGATTGGCCTGAATTGTTTCTTTTTTCTTTTTCAGGCAAAGCAAATTTCTAAATTTAAAAATGGAAAGCTATATTTCAACATATAAACATGTATTGCATATACTTTTCAAAGAAAACACAGTTATTGTTGGTCTTCATCATGTGAACAATTGAGAAATTTTTCTGCCTTAACTCTGAGGTTAGACCTAGATAAACACGTTATACCCTCTTCCTTGCTTATCTTTCAACTTGGCATTATTTAGCTGACAGGTACTAGTAGTTGTTAAGGATTACAAATTACAAATATATATATATAATACTGTGCTATATATATTATATATTATATGATATATAATACATATTATATTATATTATATTATTAATTAATTATTATTAATATATTAATATTATATATTATATATTAATATATAATATATAATAAATGCTGTGATAATATTAAGTGTAAATTTTCCTCAACACTTCTTTAAGAAAATAGCTAAAACTTCTCTCTGTTTTTAAAGTCCTGTTTTTTAAATTTGATTGTGCCTCTCTCTTCTGATTTAATGCTTATTATATTCAAGGTACAGTCTTTCAAAAGAAATAATTTCTGAGGATGAATATTTGGGTTATAAAATAAACCAGTACAGGGTTTCTTGAAATAGAACCTCCCTTAGTGCATTTCTAAATGTTTCAGCTTTATAGATGTGTGATTTATACACACAGCTGTTCTTGAGCACAGGTGTTGTACAAAGTGAAGAGTATCTGTGTGTATCTAGTGTCTGTAACTGGGCATGTTTCCATATATCTACCATGGTGTATGCACTTAAAAACATGCCATTTAAAAAGTAGAACACTTTTCTGGGTTTATTTTATTTCAGGAGGCTAGGGGCACCTGGGTGGCTCAGTCAGTTGAGCGTCTGACTCTTGATATGAGCTCAGGTCATGATCCCAGAGTCATGGGATTGAGCCCTGCATCAGGCTCTGAGCTAAGCATGGGACCTGCTTGAGATTCTCTCTCTCTCTTTCTCTCTCTCTCTCTCCCTCTGCCCCTCTGTCCCACTCTTTCTAAAATAAAAAGAAAAAAAAAAGGCTAAAACTTACTGTGTTGAGGTATCAAATGCTTACTCATACTTCCTTCTGTCTCATGTACCTTTCTTCATACTCATGGAATAAATTGAAAGTGATGTTTCCAGACAAAGACAGACAGAAAGAAAGAAAGAAAGAAAAGGAAAGAAAGAGAAAAGGAGAGAGAGAAGCTTGAGTCTATTAATAAAATGAATTTTGCCTTTAATTGTTTGTTTAAAAGAAAATAAAATAGGCCATCCTCTCTAAAAGGTGCTGCATAATGCCCCCAACATACTACAATAGAATAACAAAAATCTAAAGATGAACTTATACATCCCCCTGATTTTTTTAAAACATGTACTCTAGCTTTAGGAGTAATCTGAATGAGGTGCACTGATTCTTGAGAATGTGTATATGTGTATTTCTAAATTTTTCATCTTTCTCTAGTTCTTTAGTATTTCCAATGCACAGGGCCTATGGTAATGCCCCAGACAAACTGCCCAACTGCTCCATGTTTCCCACAGCAGGGACTTGTCAGGGCTGGAGAGAGACTGCCTGGCGCACGCCAGCTCAAACATGGACATTTCCTCTTTCTGTTTTCCTGCTCCCAAAGGCCAGCAAATCCAGGGTGAAAACCCTCAGCCCTGGCACGTGTGATTGAGAGTCTCCATACAAACGATGATGCTTTCATTCCAGTGCCTCTGCAGGTGATAGAAAGTAAGCTGCTTTCTCTCCAGGAGAGGGCTGCCGGCAATATGTTCACACGTGCTTTTCTTTTAGAAAGAAAACTATTCATCAATGCAGGGCAGTGTTTAGAAAAACTGTTAGTCAGCTACTCTTAAAAGCAGTGCTTATTAAGTTGTAAACCACAGTCAGAGAGTAAAGAGGACTCTGGGGATGGCTTCCTTTGTGGATTCCATACATAGTACGTCTCATAAAATTAGAGGTTCTTCCACTTTCAACTTCTCTCTCACTTATGATCTTCTGTCCCCAAGTGTTTAAAGCTTTCTGATAGGAAAACTTAATAACTTAATACCAGCTTCAAGGAGGAAATCTACAAGTCATGGGTAGTTGTTTTCTTTTTCTACACTTAACAATCCTTATAAATATTATGGTAAGTATAAAATGGGCAAAGAAGATTTTATGTGTGTGTTAGCTTTTTGTTGCTACATAATAAATTATCACATACTTGATGGCTTCATATAGTATTCATTTATAATCTCACAGTTTGTAGATTGGAAGTCCAGCACCATGTGACTGAATTCTCTGCTGAAGGCATCACAAAGCTAACATCAGTGTGTCAGTTGGCCTGAGTACTCATCTGAAAGCCATAGACAAAAATTCTCTTCCAAGCTCATTTGGGTTGCTGGCAGGATCCAGTTCCTTGTGGCACATGACTGAGGTTCCCATTTTGTTTCTGGCTATTGGCTGGAGATGACTTTCAGCAACCAGAGGACATGTTCCAATCTTTTTCACATGGCCCCATCAATTTTTTTTTTCAATTTTTTAAAATGTTTATTTTTGAGAAAGAGAGAGAGCACGTGCGTGTGAGAGGGAGAGACAGAGAGGGAGACACAGAATCCAAAGTAGGCTCCAGGCTCTGAGCTATCAGCACAGAGCCAGATGCAGGGCTCAAACTCATGGACCGTGAAATCATGATCTGAGCTGAAGTTTGACACTTAACTGGCTGAGCCACCCAGGCACCCAGCCCTATCCATCTTTAAGTCAGTAATGGCATGTCAGATCCTTCTTATAACTTCAAGTCTCTGGACTTACCCTTCCGCTACCAGCTGGAGAAAAACTTCCACACTTAAAAGGCTTCATGTAATTAGGTTAGACCAATCTGGATAATCTTCCTATCTTAAAATCAACTTATTAGTAACCTTAATAACATCTGCAAAAACCCTGTTGCCAGGTAACATAACATGATCATAGGAATAACCCCAGGGGGTAGAAATCATGATAGCTATCTTAGAATTCTGCCTATTACAGTGGATGTTCTATTTCAAACACCCTTCCTGGTTATCACCACCTTTTATTGTTTTCAAACTGTGATACAATTCTCTAAGTTCTAGCACACTAATAACAATGCAAGTGATACTTACCCATGGAAATACAAGTGAAATGTGCATGCTACAATGCAAGAGATTGTTGCCCCATGGATAGACTACTTTTGCATCTGTTTATAAATTCGTTTTAGCATTCTCTGTTGCATATATATGTATGGTTCTTTAAACTCACCTTTGAATTACTTGGAACATCTTTCTAGTCCCCTCATTAAATAATGGATTAAATAAAATATTTAACTTGTGTTCATTTAAAATTTTGTGTATGATTTGACTTTAAAAAAATTGATCCTTTAACAATATTTGTTATATGTAAGTTACTATAGTGTTCATCAGTACACAGAAATAACAATCTTAGGTAAGGTCATAAGAAGCTAGGTCTTTACATAATTGAAAAGTTTCCTAGAAAGGAAGGAGCATAGTTGAGTGGAAAAGATATTATTGTTTTAAGTGAAACTTTAGGCTAATACCTTATAGAAGATATGGAAAGATGTCTCAGTTTCAACAACTTTATAAGTAATTTTTTTTGGTTAAAGGGTAATAGTGAGTATGTATATTTAGTAATAGTAACACAAGAAAGATTTCCTTGAGCTTTCCCTAAATGAAGGAAAGCCACGAGTAGATGGGTTTACTGACCAAGGGTCCAGAGAAGTAGAAGCATTGATTTTAACTGGCCCGTGTTCCTGAGAACATGAATGAATCATTCATGAAGCTGTCAACTTGTACTCCATCTTATAATTTACAGCTTTGTGGATCAGTAGCCAATATTCAATCATTATAACATAATTTATAATTGCACTTGATTTGGTAATTATTACATGAACACTGCTGTTTGCCTTCAACTTTATCATTAGGTACAGATCTTTCTCTTACAATGAGGTTGCTTCCCAGTAAGCCCATTGTCAACAATATCATTAAATCAGGGTACCTGGGGGGCTTAGTTGGTTAAGCATCAGACTCTTGATTTCAGTTCAGGTCATGGTCTCAGGGTTTGTGAGTTTGAGCCCCACATTGGGCTCTGTGCTGACAGTGTGGAGCCTGCTTGGGATTCTTTCCCTTTCTCTCTCTCTCTCTCTCTCTCTTTCTCTGCCCCTCCCCCACTTGCATTCTCTCAAAATAAGTAAATGAACTTAAAAATATATGTATCATTAAATCAAAAATGCATTTAATATTCCTAACCTACTGAACATCATTGCTTAGTCTAGCCTACCTAGTACCTACTCAGAACATTTCATCATTGTGAAGGAAATCTCCCACAATTCTATAATACAAATTTATTTTATCCACTTCAGGATGATGAAGAGTTTTATCCTACAGTTGAGTGAAATCATCAAAAATAAAGCCTATCTTATCATAAAAGTATTGAATAGCTCATGTAATTTATGGCATCCTGTATTGAATGTGAAAAACAGAATGCCTGTATGGGTACACAATGGGTATAAGTGCATCAGTTGTTAACCCTTGTGATTATGTGGCTGACTGAGAGCAGTGCTTCACTGCCACTGCCCAGCATCAATAGAGAGTATCGTATTACAGATCACTAGCTCAGGAAAAGATCAAATTCAAAATTCAAGGTACAGTTTTTACTGAATGCGTATTACTTTCACACAATCATAAAGTAGAAAAATTGTAAGTTGAAGCTATGTAAGTCAGGGACTATCTGTAGTATCTAATTTAGAGTGCCCTGGCATAAATCAGGTAACTAGTATGCTTTATACTTTATAAAGCAAATATAAGTACTCATCTTAAACAGAATTTTAAAACAACCTAAGTGTCCATCCATGGATGAATGGATAAAGGAAATGTACACACATGCGCGCGCGCACACACACACACACACACACTGGGATATTATTCGGCCATAAAAAAAGAAGTAAATCTTGCCATTTGCCACAACATGGATGGACCTTGAGGGCATTATGCTAAGTGAAATAAGACAATAAAGGACAAATACCAAATGTTCTCACTTATCTGCAAAACCTGAAAACAAGAACCAAAATCTAAACTCATAAATACTATAAATTGGTGGTTGCCAGAGGCAGGGTGGGGGTGGGCAAAATGGTTGAAGGTGGTCAAAAGGTACAAACTCCTAAGTCATAGGGATGTAGTATGTAGTGTACAGCATGGCAATTATAGTTAATAATACTGTATTGTATGTTTGAAAGTTGCTAAAAGCGTGGACCTGAAAAGTTTTCATCACAAGAAAAATAAATTGTAATGATGTGTGGTAATGGATGTCAACTAGAATTATGTGATGGTAATTTTTGGTATATACAAATATGAAATCATTATGTTGTATACCTGAAACTAACATGATGTTATATGTCAATTATATCTCAATGGAAAAAAAATTTAAAAGAATGGGTCTATCAATTGACTTGACTAGTATATTTTTATGTATCCCTGAAAGATTTCTAGATCTGTCACACAATTGATTATACTTAGCAATTATGACAGGCCCGGCATTCTGAACTTGAGTTTTGCACAAACGCTTTGCTCCATTTGTTTCAAAATATTACAGATTATAATGAACTGCAATGATAAAACATAGAAAAGTTTTGTGTTTGGATGCTAAACAGTACCCCAAATTGGCATTTTAGTTTGCTAAAAATATTCTCTAAATAGGTAATATTACTATAAATTCTCTTTACACAAAAGAGTGAAACTGTAACTATGGAAGGAAAAGAAAGATAGCTAAATTTGCTTTACTTTGTTTCTAAAACTTTATATTCTGTTATTAGATGCAGGAAGTAATACACCAGATGTTTTCTGGAAAGTTTGTTTTAAGAAAACAAATGTCTTAAATTAGCAGCAATGAACAGTAACTTATTCAGTAAGAGTAGCTTACTTAAAAGCTTCTGAACTTCAGAAGGAAAGCATAAGGCTATACTTGGCCATCATCCTTACTGAGAAAAAATAATTCTCATAGGAAGCATCTTACCATGACTCACAGTTTTGCATCCATGAGAAAGGAGGAAGAGGCTAATGCTGAAATCAGTATTAAATGCGTAAAATAAATCTATATTATAGACGTGTAGGGGATTTCCTTCAGCATGATGAATAATTAGTCATTTCTAGATTCAGTGAGTAGCAATTTCACCTTTAACCCCTCTCACTGGTGCTGTTTTTTGTTTATTTATTTATTTTGGGGGGGGGGCATGTGCAAGTAGGGGAAAGGCAGAGAGAAAGGGAGAAAGAGAATCCCAAGCAGACCCCACACTGTCAGTGCAGAGCCCAACACGGGGTTCCATTCCACGAAACGTTAGATCATGACCTGAGCTGAAATCAAGAGTCTGTTGCTTAACTGACTGAATACCCAGGCACCCCTCACTGTGCAGTTTTTTAATACAGGCATTTGGCCAAGTAAGATCAAGCTGTTGTGCTACAATCATGAAGTATAAAGTACTGCTTTTAGACTTTACAAGTAGAATACTTCTATTTAAGTAAACTGTATAGATTGTGTTTATTTGTACTACTCTAAAACAAACCCTTGAGACAGTGTCACTTTTAAAAGTGACCTAGTATGGTGCAGAAAATATTTATAAATAAGTCCAAGGAACAAATAAAAGTGAATAAGCATATTCCAAAAAACCAATGACAACTTGCTGGAAAAGTTTTTACAAATATCTAAAGCTGTGGTAAGATAGACTTGACAAGTAAATATTATACCTTTCCAGCATCATCTTCCAGTGTCTGTGAACACTGCCTTTGAGTGCAGCTCTCTCACGGTCACATCGAGCTGCACTTTGAATTTCTTGCCTTTGATGCATTCCTGATTTTATTGGTGCTTAAAGGCAAAGTTTGGGTTCTATTTATTTTAAATGCATTAGAGAAATATTTGCAGAATTACTGGATTTATAATAAATGCCTCTAACAAACAGATATGTTAATAAACCAAGAAAACTACACCCTTATGGATTCACTTAGAAAATTGATAAAATTGCTTAGTTGATGATTCTTAAACATGAAATATTTTTTGAAGCTTTTAAAAAGTGTTAGTGGTTTTTTACACAAGGACAATCAAGTTTAAAATGAATGCCACTGTTCTGTTAGATTTCAACAAATGTAACCTTAGAAACGTGTTTAATTGTATATTACCAAATGAAAGCGGAAAACATATAGGCAGTAGAGCTCTAGATATAGAGCTCTACAGGGCCAAAGTAAACAATTACAAGGGGAAGAATTTAGTGTATATACATGTGGACTACATTATGACAGGCAATTGTTAGACCAGGGTTTTTAACTAAATTGATATCACTACTCAACTCCGACTCTTTCCTTTGGCCAGCCCAGACTTCTCAAGTCCACCCTGGCCTCCAAAACAACATTCAAGTTCAGCTTTCTCCATGAGGTCTTTACAACTAATTGAAATTACCTTGATGTCTTCTCACCAATACAAAAGTCAGTATCATAAATGTCTCACTCGCATATGTACTGTGCTGTATTAGTTTCAAGGTGCGTGTATGTGTGTGTATGCGCATGTGTGTGTTTCTATGCACATATGAATCTTGTCCCCCATGCAGGAGTTTGCACTTCTCCATGTAGGAAGCATGGCCTCGTGCCTTCTTATTTCCCATGGTGCCTAAAGTTATTAAGCATGAAATGGTTCCACTGTAAAACTCCAGGCTTCAGCCAAAGGGGTTTTTAATGGGGTACACAGGAAGTATACCAGAATCCACGTTTTTACCTAGTGGGGGATTCATTTTCATCTTGGACCTAAGCTGGAATTTATTCTCCGAACCAAAAGCAGTAGAATATACACCTTGTCCTTGCAACTGCTCAGCAGAACACAGAAGCAGCAGACAAAGAACACTCAGAGAAGACAGAGAGTTGCCAGGCTGCTCAAATAGAGACAGAAGCCAGTCCTTGTATAATAAATACTAGCAGTGGCCAGTTAGCTGACAGCAAGGAGTGAAACAGCTTTCATATTGAACTACGTACAGTTTACAAAGACTCTATATTGAAATCTGAAAAGCAAGCAAAATGGAAACTGAGAGTTTTCTACCAGCGGTAGGAATTTGATAAAATGACATGCTAATCCCAGTACAGAAGAGTTAGGGGTATAAAGAAAACAATATGGATGACAAATTGACAACACATAAAGAAAATTCATTTGTGCTGTACCTGAGTAGAGACATTTCACTAGTCTCACTGAGTTAATAATACAGAATTAGAAAAAGAATTTCCAAACTCTACTCAATATTATTTCTAGTTTGTTATGTATACGTATCCTTAAATGGAGGTAAACTCTAATGCAATTCTTATTTAATACTTTTCTTCCTAGAGCCTTGAGATAAAGAAACCCTCTAGGTATCATTAATGATAGAAATCTGAACCTAGTCACTTGCAGACATGATTCTGGTCCCTGTATTGAATATACCGGGGCAGCATTCTTTATAGAGGATCTCTGTGAGAAAACTTACTCTCATCAGGTTACAATACACAGCTGGCTGGGCAAACATGTCTGTTCACTAAATTCTTGTGGATTTGTTTAACAACCCCAAAAATTGCGAATATAGGAATTTCTTCTTTTGAGCACAGTTCTAAAACAGGATAAAACTACCTAATAATCTATACACATTTAAAAGAAAAAGGCAGGGGTGCCTGGGTGGCTCAGTAGGTTAAGCATCCAACTTCAGCTCTGGTCATGATCTTGTGGTCCGTGGGTTCAAACCCCACATTAGGCTCTGTGCTGACAGCTCAGCTCTCTCTGACTCTCCCCTGCTCGCGCTCTCTCTCAAAAATAAATAAACATTAAAAAAGAAAAGAAAAAGACAGGGCGATGTTGGGTGCTTAATAACCTTGGAATTAAAAGAGAAAAAGAGCTGGATCTTCATGAGCCTTAGAGGTGACATTTACTTTGGTCCGTTTACCTAGGCTCAGAGTTTGAAATCCCAGCCAAAATAATCTTGTCAGTCACCCAGAGATTGTGAATGTCAGGATGGCTAACTTGCATTTTCTAAACTCATAAGAGGCCAACTTTGTTAATTTACTATGTTATAACTTAGAACTCTTGGCCACAAGTGACAAAAACCCCAATGTCAAGCTCGCTTAAACACAAAGGAAACGTATTGATTTAAATAACACAAGTAGTTTGGAGGTTTAGTTAGCTTGATGGTGAGATTCAAACAACATCAAAATTATCTGGTTCCCTAGCTTGAGTTGATTTCCCTCCACATGTTGGATTCATTTGCAGACATGATCTCTCCTCTTGAGTAAAAATTTATTACTGCAGCTTCAGACTTTACATCAGATGTGGAAGGGAGAGCATCTCTCTCCCAATAATCCAGGATTTTGTTGTGGTGATTCCCACAAGGTCATACACCTATCTGTGTACCAATCACCAGACCAAAGGGATGGGATGTGCAAAGTTATGTTAGCCAGTCCTGAAGCTGAAGGTGAGGTCCCACCTGGTTGTGTAGCAGAGAGGGAGTGTTCGTTATTCCTCAAAGAGAAAGCTATGCATTATTAGAAAGTAAGAAGGATGCTGGGGGCTGGGGGAAAGGTCATTTCATTATACAATAAAAAATACAACTGAACTAGCTGTTGACCTCAGCCTGAGAAGAACATTCTTTTCCCCTAAGCAAGCTAAAAATGTGGATACAAATTATCAGCATTTTTTTTTTTAGTAGACAAAGAATTTGATTGAAGGAAGTTAGTTATGTGATTCAAATATTTTGTGATGACAACCTGTCCTATTCCTCTTCATGTTGAGTGTATGTTCTTAAGTGCTCTAAGCATTAGTTGCTGGGGCCTTCCTGCAGTCCCATGTACCAGCTCCCACACCTGTTGTATGGAACTCTAGCTGGTTAAACAAACTCCGTTTTAAATTTGAGGCAGCCAGTTCCCAGCAGAGATTCGTTTTAGAACTCTAATACAAAACTCTAATGTCAGTCTGTTAGACTTTGGTGGATTCTACAGACTGGCACATTGCCTAGAGCATGATACTGATTTATTATTATTTTTCTTTCATTTTCTTGAAAATAATGTCTGTTCATGAAGTGTGTAACCTTAGGCAAATCATTTAATCTCTCTGGATCCCAGCTTTATCAATTGCAAATGAGATGAAATTCCATCCATCCTTTCCATATTCTTTATGACACTTTGTCACTAAAAGAGGTCATTAAATTGTCTCCTTTATTTTACATGTTGTGTATATTCATGTTATCCTTTTGCTAAGTTAGCACGTTAATATTAAATTCCAAATCTTAGTGGCTTGGAAAAAGAGAGGTTTATTTCTTACACATGGTACGTGTCAGCTGGGACTCTGCTCCTTATCATCCTCATTGAAAAACAAGGCTGGAGGAGAAGTCTGTACCCAGGAAATGTCAGTTTGATGGCAAAGGGACAGTAACTGGTGGAGCCCATGCCCTGTATAGATCACTTCTGCTCATGTTCCATTGACCAAAGCAAGTCACGTGACTAAGGAAGTATTAATGTAGTAGGAGGTGAACCAGGCTCAGAAGGGAAAGCCTATGACAAAGAGCTGAAATACATAATTCTCTCACAAGAAAGGATGACTCACTGCCCAAGTACATTAAAAACTTAAATTATATTGCCTTATATTACCTTATGTTGCTTTATTTTTAAATTAAAAAAAAATTAATGTTTATTTATTTTTGAGAGAGAGAGAGAGAGAGAGACTGCACACAAGCAGGGAGGGGCAGAGAGACAGGGAGACACAGAATCGGAAGCAGGCTCTAGGCTCTGAGCTGTCAGCACAGAGCCTGATGCAGGGCTTGAACTCACGGACCGTGAGATCATGACCTGAGCCAAAGTCTGACGCCTAACCCACTGAGCCACCCAGGTGCCCCTATGTTGCCTTATTTTTAATGTGAATTAGTAAGACACTTAAAAATATATTAGAACATTGTATAGCTCCATTTACAGTAAACTCAGTAGAGAGGCTGAGAATATGGGACTGCTCTGAGAAAAAAGAATGTCAAGTAGATGTTGCGGTGGTAATGAAACCTGTGGAGAAGAATAAAATAAGTATGAGCCCTGGGTTTGTGACTTGATCTTTACTCTGACTTCTCCTGGTTACCTTTCAAAATCTGAACTTGGGTGGCACAAATGATGATCCCTCAACAAACTGAATATCAAATATTCACCAAGTAAGTGATTGCTGCAAGATATAAGCGGATTTAGCACATATAAACATGATATGAAATTGTAATATTGATGTCGACATGAGGCTCTCTTTCCTCTGAAGGGCTGCTGTGACATCCAAGTCAATGTAATGCAACAGCTCTCGAAGTGTGGTCCAGGAGACCACAGAGTTAGCAGTCTTTGGGAATTTGTTAGAAATACAAAATTGGGGGCCCATCTTTCTACCCAGTGAATTGGAAGTCCTAGGGTTGAGATCCTGCCAAGCCCTCCAACTATTTCTGAAATTCACTAAAGTTTGGAAACCACTGGTCAGGGAGTATTCTTAAGCCTCTGGGACTTCAAACCTGAATAGGTGATAGCTTGGGTCTTGAGTGCTAATGGCACATCAGCACCTTTGCTTCTGTCTAATAGAATCTAGTGCTGTTTACAATCTTCATCTTCACCTGAAACAACGTAGCCTATATAGCCTAGTGTTCTAAAACTTCAACTAGATCGTTGACATGGATTAGTGTGAGAAATATTTCTATATCACCGCATATTTGCTTTAAAAATATGTTTCAGCTATTTGCCTCACTATGCCACTTTGACCAGTGTTATGTGATCTTGAAATAAAAAACCTTGTCTTATTTTAGGGTCTGCTTTGCCAAAAATATTTATGGCTTTCCCAGCTTTGCCAGGATAGGAAAGCTGCAGGGGTTTGGTTTATAGCAAGCCGACTTGTGTAGGTCAAGGAGGCCTGTGGAAAAATCTGAACTGTGCCTCTTTCCCAAACCAAATTCGGGCCATGATCCAAGAAAAGGGAAATAAACACTCAGGTGAAGAATTGTTCATTTCTTCTGGAGTATTTAAAAGATCTTTCCTAAGAAGGCTTGATTTAAGATCAGAGAAATAGGATTAAAAATAAAGCTTTAGTGGAAATTGGTGAGTTTACTATTTGGGATTGGATAATTAGATAGTGCTGGGTTCCTAGCCTGTTTGAAATCTTCAGATCATTTTGGGATAATTCCTTTTTAGCAAAGTATAGTTCCTTACTTACGTTAGCACAGATATATTACTGACTGAACCTCCCATTGTTATTCTGGTTAATGCTTCTGAATAGACTTTGGGTATTTTTGTAGATTTCTTTAAAAAAACTTTTGTCTATTTTAGAAAACTATGTTATTTTTTTAAATAGAAGGATGACTTCTATAACTGAAAATTTTATGCTAAGATTTATGCTTTCTACTTGGAAGTGTTTACAGTTCATGCATTTAGATGCTTGCCTGACATTTTTACTTAGTCATTGTAGTATTTTGCACAATTTCTTTCCTTTGGAAGAAGGTACTAGGGGGAGGACATAAAGATATGGTAATATATTGATAGTTAACATGAAAATGAAAAAAAGGGTAAAGAATACCTTTTCAAGATCATATTAATAATCCGATTTTCCCAGGACATATCGGTCTGGAAGCTGACATGAATAAGGTGCTACAATGAAAGAATACAGGGAAAAATAATAACAATAAAAAATGTATTTCTAGCAACTGCCATCGCTGCTATAGCACCTCCTGTCATCCCTGTGTGTCTTTCTCTGTGCCATCCATCATCATCATCATCATCATCGCTGGTGTTGACACTCCCTTTGTGACATCATTCACATTACAATACAGCCTTGCCTTCATTTCAGTTTCAACAGCGCTTACGGTGAAGTAAAGACAAGTACCTTCTCACGACTAAACTCTACAGATGTGTTCCTTCTTTTCCCACAGTAGCACTCTTTCCCCCTATTTGATTTACTGATCTAGTCTCTTACAGCCTCCTTCCCCAAAGAGTCTGGCACAGGTTTCCCGAGGGCTGTTCCAGGAGACAATTTGTGTGACACATTATTTTGCTTCTTTCTTCCCCTCTTGTTCCCAGTGTGTTCCAACTCAGATTCAAAAACAGTCCTACCAGGCATGAGCTTTTTTTCTTGTTTTTTTTTCAAATGTATACAGTCCCTGAGAGGTAAAGAGTACACCATTTTTGCCTAAATGCTTTTAAAAAACAATTTAGGAATGGGGTCCTGAGTTTAGGCCCTGTGTTGGGCTCCATGCTGGGCAAGGAGCCTACTTAATAAAATAAAATAAAAAAATAAAATAAAATAAAACATTTGCTATTTTTTAAATGTTTGTTTATTTACTTATTTTGAGAGAGAGAGAGAGAGAGAGAATATAAGTGGGGTAGAGACAGAGAGAGAGAGGGAGAGAGAATCCCAAGCAGGCTCCGCACTATCAGCACAGACCCCAGTGTGGGGCTCAATCTCATGAACTGTGAGATCATGATCTGAGCTGAAATCAAGAGTCAGACACTTAACTGATGGAGCCACCCAGTCACCTCTAAAACACATTTTTAAAAAAGAAAATACCATTTATATAATTTCAATAGTCATTATAGGGCCCAGAGTAGGGGGTGTTGAGTTAGCTTGGGAGTAAAAGAATCACAAGGCTTTGTCATGGTCATCTCTTACTTGATTATTGGTGCCTATTATGGACTAAATGTTTGTGTTTCCCCAAAATTCATATGTTGAAATCCTGACTCCCAATGTCATAGCATTAGGAGGTGAGACCTTTGGAAATGAATTAGATCATAAGGGTAGAACACTCATAAATGGGATCACAGGGGGCTTCTGGTTGGCTCAGTCAGTTAAGCATCTGACTTTGATTTCTGCTCAGGTCGTGATCTCACAGTTCATGAGAAAGCCCTGAGTTGGGCTCTGGGCTGACAATGTGGAGCCTACTTAGGATTCTCTCTCTCTCTTCTCTCTCCTCCCCTCCCCCTGCTCATTTGTTCTCTCTCTTTCTCAAAATAAATAAACCTAAAAAAATAATGACAAATGGGACCACAGAGAGACTGTGGGGAGCTCTCTCCACTCCTTTGCATGTGAGGACACAGGGAGAAGTCAGCTATCTGCAACCAGGAAGTGGGTTCTCACTGGATACCCAATTGGCTAATGTTTTGATCTTGGACTTCTAGCCTCCAGAACTGTGAGAAATAAATGTTTGTTGTGTAAGCCATCTAGTCTATGATATATTTGTTATCAAAACCCAAGCTAAGACAGTACCCAAAAATACGGTGCCAGGGAGGAGCAAAATGACCAAAGGGCAAAAACTTAAATAAGATCACGATCCAAGATAGTAGGTAAAATATTTTATTGAATGAAGTATGGCAGCGGGGAAGGAGCTTAGAATGAAACATTCATTGAAGAATAGAATCAGGAGACATTAAAGACTCCAGTGGGTCCAAGAGAGGTTCAGAAGCACAGAGATCCATAAGCACACAAGCACTGTCTATGACAGCGGCCTTCTTATGCACAAGATGAGGAATTTAAAGTAAAAGCTATTCCAGACCTATTAATATAGTCTTTTACTATCCTTTGCATTATTTAGAGATTGGGAGCTTCCTTAGACTTGACTTTGGGTGTAAGCTGCTCTATCCATTGAATTCAACTTTGATCAACACTGAATCAATCATTCCTTCCTTTATTTTAACCTTTCTTTCATATACTGGTTGCTTCTCTCTGTGTTGCATTTATGTGTAATCTTCACCCCCACTTTCCACCTTACCTACACTTCATGATTTACAGTCTGGTAAATCTTACTAACTGATTGTCTACCCTGAGCTAAAACACCAATAGTGAAGAAGCATCACTAACTCTCAAAGTTGTTGATCTTTTCATTTTCAAATGGCTTTAATTGTTAGAAATGTCTTCCTTCTGATCACAAAAGCATGTACTCTACAATATGATTGTGCAAGTAAAATGTGGTTTCTTTACTACATTAATGGCTGCACTGATGTCTGTAATACTGCCTACTACACACACAGACATTCCAGAAAATGTGGACAGTGCAGACTTACAAATGGATGATATTCTGTCTCTTTTGATTCAAAGCAGAATATTCATTATTTCTAAATTGCACCTTCCTTGCAGGCTGGTTTCAACAATACATTTTTGATGACTGAATTTCCTTAGGTAATTGCCCAGTCTTTCAGGTTTTGCTCCTGTTTCTTTGTTCCCCCAAGATGGTATCTAAGTAGATGAGGACCGCTTACTGTATTTTCCTGTCATCAGGGAAGAAGGTTCCTCATATTCATATGGTATCCTCCAGATTATCTAGTCTCTGATGTGAAAGTGCAATATAGTCTGCCTCTTGGTATTGAAAATTTTGAGGGATGAATGGTCCCATATAGTATTACAGGCAAATATGAAAGTACTCAACACTGTAGCCCATGAGCTTGGCAATTTTACCCCCATTGTGAAAGAGCCCACCCATGATAACCTCTTTAATTTAATGTCTCTGTTCATCTACTGGTGCTGCCAGCACATCTGCGGCCCCTTACGAGGGCATGTGGGAACCATTGGGGTCCCTAAACACAAAATATAGGCCAAGGGAAACCAGGAACATGGCTACAACTTGGTAGATGTCCAATATCCACAAATGCCTCTGAGGTATCTTTTCTTAGCAATGTTTGTTATGGCGCTAAGCTAAACCCTGTCACCTTCTTTGGGACCTGAAGCTCCCCATTGCTAAACAGGGCGAAACTATCCCTATTTCTAACATTCACAATCATTGTCACTCCTTACAAATTTTTTTTTACTGTTTATTCATTTTTGAGAGACAGAAACAGAGATTGAGAGGGAGAGGGATGGAGAGAGAGGGAGACACAATCTGAAGCAGGCTCCAGGCTCTGAGCTGTCAGCACAGAGTCCAACATGGGGCTTGAACCCACAAAATGTGAGATCATGACCTGAGCTGAAGTCGGATGCCTAACCGACTGAGCCACCCAGGCACCCTGTCACTCCTTTTAAAGCTCAGCCAATTGAAAAGAGTGTCTAACCCTTTTGCTCTACTCTGTCTCCTTTCTTCCACAATCCCTGAAATGTGATGCTTTTCTCTACCTAATATCTGTCCAGGTTTGCAAGCCTAATAGCCAGCAATGTGCTGACAAATGTTTAACAACTGGCACTTTGTGGGAAGAAAACTAATTTGTAGGGTTTGCAGAATTTCATGGGGTAAGTGCTCCTACACAGCCAATTTCTAGCTACCAACGTGATGTCTCTAAATGAGTTATGGAGTGATGCATATAACTAGGTCTTGGAAGCCAGTACCAGCCCACCCCAGCACACCTGCTTAAGGTCTAATGATCACACACTAAGCAGAGGATTTGCTGTACAATTATCTGTGATCTGAATCTTTTAGCTTTCCTAAATTGATAGACTAACAATATTCTTTTTCTCCCTTTTTATTCCAGTTGAGCTGCAACTACAGTGCATATTCAGGGAGGATTATGTTTTGTTTCATGTATTTATCAAATTTTCCATTGTTTCAGGAAACTTTCATGGTATTTGAGCAGCCAACAAATCACACCTTTGTGAGTCTGTTGGTTCATGACCTTGGGAATTCCTGGGTAGGATTTGAAAGTGGCCCTTGTAAACAGAGAGCAGGGGGAGATGAAAGATAGGTCAGAACACTCCAGATTGGTAGGTGACAGCTTCAGTAAGCAAGGGAAGTTACACTCAAGGCTTGTCTTGAGTGACCGCAAGATCTTCTTGGATCTTTACACCCACCCCCTCAGAGTCTTGAGTTTATACAGAGGACTTAACCAGGTTCAGTCACGCATCCAGTCCAGATGGTCTCCCTAACACATTACTCTCTCAAGGTTGCATTCCCAAAGTGGCTCCTAGTGTGGGAACAGTGGGCAGAACATACATTCCAAGGACAGGGGAGGGGCTGGAGCCTCTGATTGCCCAGCTCTCAGGCCAACCTGCTGTCACATACTCTCAATGACTTCCTCTGATTCAATCTGCATTTATCTCTCTTGAGATTTGTGTCAACTGGTATTACAGGCAAAATTCCATGATTTCTCCTTATATAGTGAAACCCAATAATTGACGTATTGAAGTATACATTAATTTATCATAAAATTTTCTCCTTTATAGTTTTTCCAAACTGACAAGTGTGTTTGTAATATATTTAAAGTGCACAATGTGATGATTTGATGTATATATGCATTGTGAAAGGATTCCCCCCCATCAAGTTAATCAACACCTCCATCACCTCACATATTTACCCTATTTTATTTTATTTTATTTTATTTTATTATTTTTTTATTTTATTATTATTTATTTTTGTTAAATTTTTAATCTTTATTCCTTTTTGAGAGAGAAACAGAGAATGAGCAGGGAAGGAGCAGAGACAGAGGGAGACACAGAATCCGAAGCAGGCTCCAGGCCCCGAGCCATCGGCACAGAGCCCGACGCAGGGCTCAAACCCACAAACCGTGAGATCATGACCTGAGCTGAAGTCGGACGCTCAACCAACTGAGCCACCAGGTGTCCCTATTTTATTTTATTTTAATTAATTAATTTTGGTGAGAACATTTATGCTCTACTCTCTTGGAAAATTTTAATTATACAATATAGTATTATATCAGCTACAGTTATCATGTTATACATTAAATCTTCAAACCTTATCCATCTTATAACTGAAAGTTTATACCTTCTAACCAATCTACTCCTATTTCCCACATACCTTAGCCCTTTGGCAAGCACTGTTCTGTTTCTGCATTTCTTTGTTTTAGATTCCACATACAAGTGATACCATGCAGTATTTGTCTTTCTCTGTCTGACTTATTTCATTAGCATAATGCCCTCCAAATCCATCCATGTTGTTGTACATGATGGGATTTTCTTCTCTTTTTTTAGGATGGAAAAATTCTCCTTGTGTGTGTGTGTGTGTGTGTGTGTGTGTGTGTGTCCTATTTTATTTATTTAGTCATCTTGCTGATAAACATTTAGGTTGTTTCCATCCTTGACTATTGTGAATAAAAGCCAGATATAACCTGCAATTTTTTTTCCAAAAAATAAACGTTGCAAAAAACACGGAAATACAGATCTCTTTAAGATAATAGTTTCATTTCCTTTGTCTGTAGGACCAGGAGTGGTATTGCTGGATAATAGGGTAGTTCCATTTTTAATTTCTTGAGGAAGCTTTAAGCCATTTTCTGTAGTGTCTGGGTCATCTTATACCACCAATAACAGGGCACAATGGTTCCCTTTTCTCCACAGTCTTGCCAGAATTTGTTATCTCTCATCTTTTTGATAGTAGGTATCATAACAGGTTTTAGGTACCTCCCTTATATGAAGACTTGGAATTACAAATTATCTAGGTGGGTAGGTTACATTAGTAATGAATTTTATTTTGGTAAAGGTGACTGTTTTAGATTAGGATCCCCAATATGCAGGCCCTGAGAAAGGATTTGAATGCAAGGAATGTTTTTGGGAAGTAATCCCCAGGATGCACTGGCAGGGGGGTGTGGAGTGAAACAAGAGAGGAAGGGACAGGAGAGCAGGTGCATTAAAAAGCAAGTTAGCTTCCATGAGCCCCTGAAGCACCATCTCTTTGGAAGCTTCTGAGAGAGTGTGCAGAACACCACCATCTCTCAACTATCACACCTGAGATGTTAGGAAGCTAGAGTGTAAGTTATCCATTGCCATTTGTCATTGACTGGGGCAACTGCCAGGGACTCTGGCTCCCCAGCACTTTTGGCCTGTTTCATGTATGGATCAAGCATGGACCTGTGGCTACAGAAAGACCTCAGGCAGAGGGGGCACGAGTGTTAACACAAAGAGGTTTGTAGGCAATTTTAGGGCAAGTGCTGATAAGAGGGACACGACCAATGTCTGCTCCAGTCCACCCCTTGTACCACCACATCCACTCAGGCCCTGCCTGAAGTTATCTGTTTTGTAACTGATTCCACAAAGTTCCGGCAAGTCTCTCTCTCTCTCACACACGCATACACACACACACACACACACACACACACACATAATTTCCGAAACAAAACTACCTCATTTATTACCCATTTTATTTTTATTTTTTAAAATTTATTTATTTGAGAGAGAGAGAGAGAGAGAGAGAGAGAGAGAGAGGGTAGGTGAAGGGCAGAGAGAGAGGGAGAGAGACTCCCAAGCAGGCTCAGCACTGTCAGCACAGAGCCCGATGTGGGGGCTCGAACTCACCAACTGTGAGTGAGAGCATGACCTGAGCTGAAGCCAAGAGTCAGACACTTAACCAACTGAGCCACCCAGGTGCTCCTCCACCACCTGTTTTAGAGTCTCCTCACTTTCAGCCAGCACTTGTCCTGGCTTACGTCTCCCACCTGGTTGGGCAACACAGACCTAGGTCCTCGGTGCATTGTCTTGAAGATGTCAGATTATCCCCTGAGATGGAACGCACCAGGAGGCTCCACAGTGAATTCCATGAGTTCTAGCCATGTTCCTCTCTGCTCCCAGTATGCAGCACAACCCTATCAGCTCATGTCAATCATTATAGTAACTCTTTTCTTTGCCCGCTCTTCTATTGGCATGGGATGCCCAATATGCCTGGATAGCAGCCAAAGTTCTAGGTGCAGTGAAGGCTCTGCCCCGCCACCCTTCCCTCCCCCATTGTCTGTGCCCTTATGAGGTCATTCTCCATTCTATCCTGCTAGCATGTTCTGGCCTGCCACAGTGTGTGAGACTAGCGCTCGCTGCAACCAGAAAACGTCCCCTGGCAGAGATCAGCAATCAGAAGTCACTGGTGTGTACAACCAAGGGATATGGGAGAGAAGTGACAGCATCTGTTACACTTATGCTACAAAGTATTTGTTATAAAGGGGGCTATGATCTTGTGGTTTATAATAAGAAAGACATATTTGTTCTTATGGCACAGAGCTCCTAAAGCTCATGGAATTTCCTCAGTGATGAGAGTGATAAAGGTCTCTTTTGTTATGTTAATGAGACAGCTCTCGGAAAGCACCTAAGGATAGGTGCAGAATCAACCAGGTGCTTTGAGGGTTGGAACTCTCAGCCCCATCCCCAACCTCTAGGGAGTGGAAAGGGGCTGGAGGTTGAATTAATTAATCACCAATGGCCAATGATTATAATCATGCCTATGGAATAAAGACACCACAAAAACGCAAAAGGAGAAAGACTGGAGAGCTTCCAGGTTAGTGAGCGTGTGAAGTTCAGGGACACTGGCATACTCAGAGAACATGGGAGCTCTGCACCATTTCCCCACACTTTGCCCTATGCATCTCTTCTATCTGGCTGTTCCTGAGTTACATCCTTTTATTATTTATTTATTTATTTATTTAAATGTTTATTCATTTTTTGAGAGAGAGATGGAGACAGAGCATGGTTGGGGGAGGAGCAAAGAGAGAGGAGGAGACCGAATCCAATGTAGCCTCCAGGCTCTGAGCTGTCTGCACAGAGGCCAACACGGGGCACGAACCTACAAACTGCGAGATCATGACCTGAGCCGAAGTCTGACGCTTAACCCACTGAGCCACCCATGAGCCCCGAATTAATGGACCCGTAATCTTGTAGGTAAAGCGTGTCCCTGAGTTCTGTGAGCTGCTCCAGCAAATTAATAGAACCCAAGGAGGAGGTCATTGGATCAATCAGCTAATCTATAGCTGATTGACCAGAAGCACATGTGACAAACAGGGCTTCAAAGTCAGAAGACTGGTGGGGGGGAAGGGAATGGGGGAGTCTTGTAGGACTGACCCCTTAACCTGTGGGATCTGATACTATCTCTGGGTAGATAATGTCAGAACTGAAGTGAATTGTAGATGCCTCGCTGTTGTCTGAGAACTGCTTGCTTGGTAGTATGGGAGAAAAAAGTCACACTGGTGTGTGATAATAGATATGAGGTAAAGAACCACTGGCTATACTATGAACTATACATGTATGTACCTAATTGCATTTGATAGCTGGAGTCTAAATCTTTTATCACTCAAGGTATCCCTTATTTTATTTTATCCTTCATGTTATCATTTGGACATCAAAAATCTTTACATAAGGAAGTCCTGGGGACAGAGAAAAGGAAATAAAGCAGAGCAGACATAACCAGTGTCCTCCCAATTTTCAGGACCTCTTCAATAAGGACAGAGAAATACAGCTGTAAAAGTGAGCAGGACTTGAAGAGCTCAGTTACTGAGTACAACGTGTGAGTTTTCCGCAATCAAGTGGTAACAGAGAGTAGTCTGTTCAGATCCCACTTAGCTCTACTGCTTGGGTGCAAGAGGGAACTTATTTTAGCCGTCGGCCCAAATATATTGGTTAAATTATTACCATTTTAATTTGGAGGCAGCTGAGAAAATATATGGCAATTACTCCCAGTGACCACTAGATTCAAGATGTCTTTTCATTCATTAATTATTAAGGATTGGGCTTTTGTAAGAGGAGGTGATGGTGACCTCTCTCTCTCCCTCTCCCTCTCCTCCCCCCCTCTTTCATTTAACACCTCTTTCATAGAGGTGCTGTGAGGATTTCTGCCTGTGTGGTAATGAGGTTCAGTAGCCTGCTTTGAATTTGTCAGTGGAAAAGGTGTTATAAAATTTTAAAGTAAAAAATATACTACTACTAATAAGGATGTTGATCTTGAAATGCAATATGAAAACCAGAGACTGGAAATTTAAAATTTGTAATGAAATGCTCTAAAGCTGTGATCTCTTCAGACCTCTGGAGTTCAGCAGGGGTGGGCCCAGGGAAGACTTGGATGGAAGAAGATGCAGGATGTGGTGGCGGTGATTCAGTAGGTGGCCCTCTTCCATCCCAAGGTGGTCCAGAGCCAGCTCCCAGCCCTGGGTTATGGAGCACTGTGCTGCAGGAGAACCATCCATTGGATGAGATGTAAGACTGAGTTTCTGACCACCTCTGCTCATTAAAAATTCTGGGGCATTTTTATAAGGTTAAGGATGTATCCTTGTGTTCTACAATCTGATTCCAGTTGGGTAGCAATATTGGCTTCTTGGTAAAGTCTAGAGAAAAGAAAATGCATGGAAATTTCAGGAAGATGGTTAGCATTCCTATAGGAGAACATGCAGATAGATTAATTCAAAATTTTATCCCCAAATCTTATTTTACAGAGTAGCAAAACAAAACACCTGTTTGAGTAAGTTTCTTATTGGAGTGTAAATGTATTTGTAGATGAGAGATAGATCCCCTTTCTTGGTAAGTTTATATAATAGGAGTTAATTTAAGGAGCCACTCCAGTATTTATATACGGTGATGAAATGTAATTTGAGGTATGTTCTGGGCTTTGGTTCAGTCCTTTGAATAACTCATCTTTGGGATAGTAAATGGAAAAAGATACATAGTGAATGATAATTGTGTTGATTTAGAATAACCTGAAAGCTTTTCTTCACCCCGTTTAGCTCTGTGTCATCTGTAACTTCCTGAACTCTTAGTTCTATGTCACCTATAACTTTACATGTAATACACTGTGATTACAAAAATCAGAGCAAGAATGTAAAATTTATTCTTAATAAGAAATGGACTAGGGTAGGGGCGCCTGGGTGGCGCAGTCAGTTAAGCGTCCGACTTCAGCCAGGTCACGATCTCGCGGTCCGTGAGTTCGAGCCCCGTGTCAGGCTCTGGGCTGATGGCTCAGAGCCTGGAGCCTGTTTCCGATTCTGTGTCTCCCTCTCTCTCTGTCCCTCCCCCGTTCATGCTCTGTCTCTCTCTGTCCCCAAAAAATAAATAAACGTTGAAAAAAAAAATAAAAAAAAGAAATGGACTAGGGTAAAAAAAAAAAAGAAAAACAAAAATTAGTATAAAGATTAGGTCAAGGAGAGGAGAGTGATTATCCGAGAAAACTTGTGCATTCTGAGATTTATTCAGAGTCACCCCTTTTTTGGGATGTGAGAAGAACCACTTTGCTTTCTCCCATGCATCACTTACTATTCTTACTGAGCTCAAAATGACCCATTTCTAGATTTTTGTTAAAGAAAATCATTGAGCCTAAGCTCCCTATGTAATTTGCCATTTCTGTGGAAAGTTACCATAGCACTGTGGTTCATGTAGAATGAAAAAAATGCCTCACAGCTTCAGGCAGACATCAGCTCAGATTAACTAATATGGCACTTCCCTCTCTGCCTCTGAATGTGAGATATTGATTATATTGAGAAGCCCTGATGTCTTCTTTTCTGAACTCCATATTAATGGAAGAAATAGTAGACTAGCATATTGCTTTCTGTATTTAAGTCTTTTTGAGTACATAATAGTTACCTATGCACACTGATTACTTCTTTTCTACAGTCTCTACAGGTAGTTATTTTTAAATGCTGTATTTTGACACTTTTGCTATGCTTTTAACATACTTATTGTGTTCAAGCCAACCAGACATGCCATAGTCATAAGTGAGATTGCCCTTTGGGGGCTAATGCTTTGAGGGAGGCAAGAATATAAGAGACACTATAACAGTATAATAAATAGCCCTAGATTCTGTAGGATCCAATGCAGCTACAAATACAAATAACATGTAAATGTAAGGATAACTGGTCAAGTGCCAGTATTCTTTAGCTACATTTACTTAAAGGTACAAAATATATAATTGCTGGATCATGGTATCAACAGATCAGGAATCCAGACTGAATTGTGGGGTACCTTAGCCAAGGGACCCGAAATATCTGCGTCTCTGTTTATATTTATTATGAATTATCCTCATTTATAGCAGTTAGGATGCTATCATTCTCTCCTCCCATTTCATGTGAACAATGTTAATAAATAGTCTTTAAAAGCAAAGACTAAAACTATATTTAAATGAAGTTCCCCCAAAGTTCATGCTATACCACTTTTCTTTTACAAAAGACCTACATTGGTACCTGTTTTTGCTAACTGAAAGAAATCGAAGAGGATTTTGACGTTTATGAAAAGAGGCAAAAAGTGCAAATAACATTCAGCATGTGTTTGACAGCGAGCCGAGCTGTTACAGAAGCCGTGCACACTCTGAACAACGAGTGGTACCAACAAGCTTCTTCCTGAGAACTACGCTGAGCATCTCAGCATTAAGCCACCATGACTTTGACCTGTGTCTGTAGGCATTTGTGCTTTATCTCGATTTATTTGTGCACCCATTAGCAAGATGTGTCTTAAAGTATCAGCAAAGCCTCAGAGAGGTTATTTTGGGGGTCTGGGAATGCTCAAAATTTTCCCAATGGATTAATGGTAATTGCTTCTTTGCTTGACTCCACTTGGGCTTACAAAACTTTACATAGATACACTCTACTTTCAGATTGCAGGGGAAGCCTGTACTTGTAAGTATTTCTTTTCAGGATAAACTGCTCTATGAGAGCCAAATACTAAATTTTTATATTTTTAATATTCTTTAGTTATATATTTATTTTGCTTTACATGATATCCAGCAATTATTTTATAACAGAATTAACCAAATATCAAAAGAATTTCAATGTGTGACTAGTACAGAGAAAACCAGTACATTTTTTAAAAATGATCTGCCTAAGCATAGGCAGAAGTAATAGAAATTCTCTTTTTAGCAGTATCACAGATAATGCAAAATATAATTTGTTTTCTTTTTATATTATAGATTTACATGTAGTTGTGAGAAATAATTAACAAATTCACATACCCTTTACTCAGTTTCCCTCAGTGATAACATCTTGAAAAACAATAGTACAATATCACAAGCAGGACATTGGCATTGATATAGTCAAGATACGAAACAGATTCAGCAACACCAGGATCCCTCCAGGTGACCTTTTGTAGCCACACATATTTCCTAACCACTCAATCCCTGCTCCTGGCTCCCAACCTCTGCCAACCATTAATCTGTTCTCCATTTCTATACTTGTTTAAATTTGAAGAATGTTATGTAAACAGGGTCATACAATATACAACATTGGGGGTTGGCTTTTTTCATTCAGCTTAAGTGTCTGGAAATTTATCTAAGTTTTTGTGTGGATCAGTAGTTTGTTGCTTTTAATTACTGAGTGATTGGTATTCTGAAAAATACATTTGTTAAGCTCTAAACACACCTTACTAGGAATGCTGCTTTACCTAGGGGATCCTTGTTTTTGAGTAAAGTGCACAATGAAAGAATAATAACACATAATGAGAGGGCTATTTCTTGCTACAGTCTACTTTTAAAATTCTGGTAGTTTAAATGAACTATGAGCAAAAACAACATGAATGTATCTGGAAAACACAGTTAACATATTTTTAAATTACATTAATATAAACATGCATCCATGATCATGGGAAGTAATACAACAGTTTTCTTCTCTTCTGTAGCACAAAACCAGACCTAGAGCATTCCAGAATGCTGCTGATAAGCAGGTATAAAGGTACAAAAGATACTGAAGGGCCAAAATCCATGTTGCTCAATAAACTGTTCTACAAACTGGGAATCTCTCTCTCTCTCTCTCTCTCTCTCTCTAATGTTTATTTATCTATTTTTGAGAGAGAGAGTGAGAGTACAAGTGGGGTAGGAGCAGAGAGAGAGGGAGAGAGAATCCCAAGTAGGCTCCACGTGTCAGCACAGAGCCTGACACAGGGCTCCAACTCATGAACCATGAGATCATGACCTGAGCCGAAATCAGGAGTTGGATGCTTAAACAACTGAGCCACCCAGGCACTCTATCTATTGGGGAAAATAAAGCTTCATAAGATTTCAAATATTTTGAATGCTGGCTGCCATGTATGGAAACTAACAAAGTCTTATTTTGTATTTCCCCAAGAGCAGAATTGGGAAATATATTTGAGAAGAGGCAAATTTTATTTCAGTGTTAGAGAAGGCTTCTCCCTGCCTTTGTTTTACTGAGATATAATATGTATAGACATTTGGTTAATTATGATTTCCTCCAAAATGATAAGGAGGCTCAAAACATTTTATTAGCCTTTAGGAACACTGGTGGATTTCATTTATAAAAGAGGATTACATTTATAGACCAAAGATGTTTCTGAGCTATGTATAATTTTTTTCCTCGCATCTTTTTATGACATGCACAAAAAGTAATAGTTTGGGTGCTATTATAACTTCTGAGGGTAAAATAAAGCTAACTTTAAAATTCAGTGGTATTGGAGTATCAAAATAAATAGGCTATACTTACATATTATTTCTATCAGGTACCCATCAAATTTTTCTCTATAAATATGCTGTAATTGAAAACACAAATGATCCTTAAATTCGAACATTTTAAAGTGGACTGCATATCAGTATCAGCTGTAGAACTGAGGTATTTGCTCAGGGAGTCAGTAAGAGCTCAGTCCTGGACAATCTATCAGTACTTTATTTGATGGACACTGTATTTTTTTCTTCTACTTCTCCCCCCAAAGTAGATTTTTTTAATGTTATTACATATTCCTTTTAAATTTTAGTAAAATGTGTCCCTCTTTATAAAAGTACTTGATGTCTTCTTTGGATAGAGAGGCTCTTTACTGCACCTACATAAATAGGGAATGCCATTCATTCCTGAAGATGGTGTTAACAGAAAATCGGGGTAACTCTTCCCCTATTACGTGTTCTCTGTTCACCTTTGCCTCAACATCAAAATATTTAGTTTCTGTGATTTATTATTGTATGGCTCTGTCCGGAGTCCAGTGGAAGAGATCTGTTGTTTGGATTTGAAAATTAAAGTGAATGGTCTCAAAAAACAAGGCGTAAGAGTGAATCTTTATTACTCCCAGGCTGTTGTTAACATATTGCATATATTTTGAGATGAGGGTTATTTTTAAAGTAATTATTACTGCTCAGAGATTAGTTCACATTCAGTCCAACCCCTATCCTCTTACTACCATTTACTTCTGCAGACACAATTGAAAATTACTATTCCTAATGATGAGTCTGAGACACTAGACAAGTTTGAATCATCACAGAAAGATTCAATTAAACCTGTCATGCTGATCGCACTAAAGCAGAGAAGTGGAACAATTTATTTAAAAAAAAATCTTTAGGGGGCGCCTGGGTGGCTCAGTCGGTTAAGCATCTGACTCTTGATTTCAGCTCAGGTCTTGATCTTGGGATCGTGAGTTCAGACCCTGAACTGGGCTACATGCTGACATGGACTCTGCTTAAAACAAAAGCAAACTCACAAAAAAACATAAAGCCTCTTTAAAACAGTAATATGAGCATTTTTTTTTTCAACATTTATTTATTTTTGGGACAGAGAGAGACAGAGCATGAACGGGGGAGGGGCAGAGAGAGAGGGAGACACAGAATCGGAAACAGGCTCCAGGCTCTGAGCCATCAGCCCAGAGCCCGACACGGGGCTCGAACTCACGGACCACGAGATCGTGACCTGGCTGAAGTCGGACGCTTAACCGACTGCGCCACCCAGGCGCCCCAATATGAGCATTTTTAAAGCTCTCACTACTCATACTATTTATAGTATTTTGCTATTTGTATGAAAATAGATGTACAATAAATGCATTCACAGCTCTTTTATTTGACTCAGGTACTATGTGCTCTGCTATCATGGCCTGTGATTTCCTTCCTTCTTAATAGTCTTGTCCTCTGAGGTTGAGATATTAAGGGTGTCGAGGAAAGCCTTAAGTCTTCACTTCTATACAGAACATCACCTTTAGATATGTACGTATATGAGACTCTTAAGTGAAAAGCATATGGACTACACACATTTTATCATTTATCATTATTTAGGAGACTAACTATATACATACACACACACACACACACACACTCACTTGTATCATTACATAATGATTCACTTTGAAGAGTTGCAGTTGTAGAGGAGTTACTGAAATTACTGGTGTTACTAATGAGTTACTAATATGATCAATGAGAATAACTGATGTGATGGAGAACACATCAACGTATGGTAGGGAAGATTTGGATTCTAGGCCTGGCCATGATCATGTCCATCCTACAAATCATACCGAGTATGTCTCATTTCCAAATGTGAAAACGAGATAAAAATCATGCATTTGAGTTGGAGACCAACTGAGGGAATTTATGGGGAAGTGGCTGGAAGGAAGGGCTAAGAAATGTGAACATGGTAGTCTGCAAGCTACTGAGACCTTGGGATTCACCCCATGTTTATTTTAACAGCCTTCAGAAGGCGGCTTTATATTTTATTAGTGCATCAAATATTAACTGTTTCAAAAATTCCCAGATAAAGTGCCACCAGTTAGAGGTGTGCCTGAGATTATGATCTCCTCAGGCCCTGTGCCTGAAACCTTTGTCTGCAAAGGGCTTTGTCCTTTAAATCCGATGTGACAATAAATATTATCATTTTCTGCATGTGCCACAAAGTGAACAAGGTTGGGAACCCCTGTGCCTAAAGCACTCTGATTTCCTTGACAGTTTGTTTAGAAAAGGTGGAGCCAGCAGTTACCAACATCCAAACGTGTTGTAGGAATGCCAGCTGTGTGTCAGACAACATGGATACAGAGGGCACGGAGGGTAAAGTAACTGTCCTGGTGGTTTGTGCTGCAGACAGTCTGACGCTTTGTTAAAAACTTTTGCATGGGTCACCATCAGTCCTCACACCTTGCATTTTCCTTTAGTGTTTCTATGCAAGTTCACAATTGTATTTTGAAAGCTGTTACTTAATTTCTTTGGAAATTAAACGGGGGCAGCACTCTACAGAAAGAGTGGGATGTTTGCACTTAAAAATACAAGTTTTCTATGTGTTTTCCTCTGACTAGATGTGGAGCAATGAGTATTAGTATGGTCTATCCTGGCAAAATGTTTAATATTTTAAATTAAAAATTTTTTTTTAACATTCATTTCTTTTTGAGAGACAGAGCATGAGTGGGGGAGGGGCAGCGAGAGAGAGGGAAACACAGAATCCGAAACAGGCTCCAGGCTCTTAGCCGTCAGCACAGAACCTGACGTGGGGCTTGAACCCACAAACTGTGAGATCATCACCTGAGTTGAAGTCAGACCCTTAACCGACTGAGCCACCCAGGCGCCCATCGATTTAATGGTTTAAATTTAAATTCAACTCCTAATGTAGTGTTGTTAATTGGAATAGCTGGAAACTATGTCACAGATCACGATGTGAGAGTTATGACTCTTTAGTAATTTTTATTTAGACATCTCCTAATCCTCCTTTCTCAGCTGACTTGCTACCCAGATGCATATGGTTAAACTGATTTTTTTTCTGCTGGGCCCACGAGAAAACGGCTGTGGATTATGGACATTTCATCTGAGAATCCATACGGAGCTTTCAAAACAGTGATTTTTTTAAAAGCAACTTTCTATTAAAAAAGTGATGCTCCATGATTCTGCCTATCAGTCCATTCTGGGCAGCAGTATCTTCCAGGCAAGATTTTGAGGGATCTGTCCACCTGAGCAATTAGTTGTATAAACATATGAAGATTGTCTTTAACTTTGACTTTGACAGAGATACCTGTTTCTTTTATTTGTGCATCTATTATTTGTTGACTTTCTTCATTCATCAAGTATTTATTCAGCAAGTATGCACAGAACTACTACCATGTTCCGAGCACTATTAGGGTCATCGGTACTACCCAGCAAACAAGCCAAAGATGTCCATGGCCTTTGTTCACAGGGCAATTACACCCTAGTGAAAGGAGATGTAGGATAAACAAGACAACAAATAAATGAGCAAGACTATAGCTAAGTGCTATAAATAGACTGCAACAGGGTAGTGTGGTAATAAATGAAAAAATGTGTGTGTGCACAAGGAGGCCCAAGACTTTTTCATGTTTGGGAAAAAGCTTTTCTAAAAAGGTAACATTTCAGGGGCGCCTGGGTGGCTCAGTCAGTTGAGCTTCCGACTTCGGCTCAGGTCATGATCTCTCGCGGTCTGTGAGTTCGAGCCCTGCGTCAGGCACTGTGCTGACAACTCAGAGCCTGGAGCCTGCTTCGGATTCTGTGTCCCTCTCTCTCTGCCCCTCCCCCACTCATGCTCTGTCTCTCTCTGTCTCAGAAATAAATAAACATTAAAAAAAAATTAAAAAAGGTAACATTTCAGATGAGAACTGATGGAGCAGAAGGAGGCAGCTGTGTGAAGTTCTGTAAATACTAAGGTCATGAGCAAGATTTTCAATTTGACCTGCTAAAGAATGGAAAGACGGCTTGAGGAGCAGGAGACGAACCCATCAGAAACCACTATTCAGGTGAGGCTATTACATTTTTAAAATATATTTTCTTTTAATGTTTATTTTTGAGAGAGACAGAGCGTGAGTGGGGGAGGAGCAGAGAGAGAGGCAGACACAGAATCCAAAGCAGGCTCCAGGCCCTGAGCTGTCAGCACAGAGCCTGATGCGGGGCTCGAACTCACGAACTGTGAGATCATGACCTGAGGTGAAGTTAGATGCTTAACTGAATGAGCCACCCAGGCGCCCCGAGACTATTGAATTTTAAATTAATTGAAATAAAATATAAAAACTCAGTTCCTCGGTGGCACTATGTTTCAAGTTCTCAACAGCCATATGTGACTAGTTGCCACCATACTTGACAGTGCAGAGTATATCTGCATCATTGAAGAATGTTCCGATGGACAGTGTGGCACTAGTGAAGTAGGAGAATTGGACTAGGGCAGGTCACAGAGAGTGGTTTGCAAAGATCATGAAGGTCCCTCCCTGTAGGTGGCCATGAGAACTGCAAGTTCAGTGGAAAGCCTCTGGATGGTTTTAAGCAGGGAGTGACATCATCTGACTTGCATTTTAAAACTCTCATTCTGACTACTGTGTGGAAAATGGTAGGAGAGCAAGACCAGTGAGAAAGTTATTGCAATGTCCTGGCCAGGGATGATGATGGGTCTTTGGGTGGTTATTGTAAGAGGGAAGGTGAAAAGTTGATGGACTCAGGATCTATTTTAGAGGTGGAATCAAAAGGACTTGCTAATAGATTGGAAGTAAAATAAGGTAAATAAAAGAAGGAATTGAGGGCAGTGCCCTCTTTTGGGACCTGAGCAGTTAGGCTCAAGCCTTTTCGCTCAGGTGCTTAAGCTTTTTCCTATGGTAGGAGGACTGGGGAGAAATAGTTTGGGGTGGTGGGGATTGGTGGAGGATGGCAGGGAGGGAGTTGGAAGTCAGGAATTTTGTTTTGGATGCATTGTATTTTAGATACCCTTTGATATATATGCATAGAGGTCAGGGAGGCAGTAGGGAATGAATAAACCCCTGCTATAGAGTATAAACTTGTAAAATTTAACAGAATTCCCTTAAGCATAACTATGTTTGGCAAATGATATGCAACCGGGCTGATTTCTAGATCCTCTTCACAAAGCACTAATGAAAACATGGTTGCTAGATTTAGCTAAGTGGAGAGCTTTACCAAATGGATTTTTCCTTTCCATTTTCCATACTCTACTTTCCCGTGGGTGCCTTTTTCTTATCCTTTGGCTGTGTTGTCACGTTCTGAATTGGGATTCATCGCTATCTGTAGAAAATAGGCAGTTTTATATCTGGGTGATTATTCAGTGTCCACTTTATGTACTGGGTCTCACTTCACTTAATATATTCTGCCCAAAGTTTGTCACTTTTTCAGTATAGTGTTGTAGCTTTCTGCATCTCTCTAGTAAGAGTATTTGTTATTTTCATTCATCTGCTTCCAGGTTTGGGATGATAATGAAGGTAGAGGGGTGAGGGAATCCACCTTATTTCCCCTGGGTGGGACAAATAACTTTCTGGGTGTGATTTTTGTTGAGAATGGGGAGAAGCCCAGATGCCAGGACATTGCCTCTGTAATACCATGGAATACCTCAAGGATGTCAGTTTAACATTTAGATCTAGTATTGTTGTGTTGGTGCATTAACAAATGTCATTCTTATTTTTTCTATTACAGTTTCTTAAAATGTCAACATTCCATCTCTCATAAATTCAACTTTTATGATGATGATTATTTTCTAAAGAACTGAGATAATTGTGGGGGTGGGAAAGAGAGAAAAGTGAAATATTCTAAAATTCCCCTCACTATGCCTTTCTTTCTAACCTTGATACATGCCGTATTTTTCATTTCAATATGCTGTTTTTGATCACCATTGGATATTAGCATGATTTTCCATTCAAGGTTTTTTACTCTGAAGTGTTCCAGGTAGGCTCTGGCATATGAATCATATATCTAAAAAGGAAACTCAGAAAAGTATGTGTGCATGCTAGGGGGCTCATTTGTCTTTGGCAAAGACATTGCTGCTTCTGTTTCCTTAATTATCAAACAGATGGTGCCCACTGCCATTGACTAGCTGCCCAACTTGTTCTTCACGTGATAGTATAGTTCTGGACATCTGATGGAGAGTTGTATCATCATAGCTCCTCGTATCCATTTGTATCATAAATTAATATTAATACCTGCCTCTAAGGAGAGCAGGCTGTTTCCCGTAAAGCTAAGTTTAAGACTTCAGCCATCTTCTCCCCCCTACCTCTATGAATTAATTTTATCTCAAGTATCTCCTTTGGCTTTTCTTTATATTACTTCATCTCTACACACAAAATACAGTGGCATATTGAACCAATTATCCAAATACTCCAGGCTAACAACACACTTTAACCTGGAATGTCAAGATAATTAAGACAAAATTGCATTATTATTAATATTAGTGAAGGCAAATGACATCTAAGGTAGCCATATTCAACACGAACAAGAGTGGACGATCATATTCTTATGTTCTAAATGTAAAAAGGAACTAGCTCCCAACACTGATGGATTTTAAAGGCCCACTGGGTGGATATTGAATGATTTTTCATAATCTGCCTAAAAAGTTAGCTTTAAATTTTTTCTTTAGTTTCTCAAAGACTACATTCCTACAGTATATGAAGCATGCATCCTGTAAACATTCATAACGAGGGTCCTGATTTTTTCTCACAAGCATTCTTTATGGTAGACATACTATTTCACAAACATAGTGAGTCTTCTCAGAGCTCTCCTGCTGTTAACCTACCTGGCCTCACTTCTCCCTTGAGATTTCTTTTAATTCCTTTTAGGCTTCTTAATTTGGTAAACCTTATTGAGGCTGGGGTCACTTAATCTCCATGTATTTACCACCCACCATCAACAGCTGTTGCCTAATACTCTCATACCCTGGATTTTTCAAATAACAATTTGGAAAAAACAAACTAACAAAAAACCCCGCCCTCAACTCTTATTTCCCAATTTAATAATGCTGTTATGGGGTGCCTGGGTGGCTCAATGGGTTAAGCTCCGACTTCGGCTCAGGTCATGCTCTCACGGTTCATGGGTTCAAGCCCCACATTGGGCTCTGTGCTGACAGCTCAGAGCCTGGAGCCTGCTTCGGATTCTGTCTCCCTCTCTCTATGCCTCTCCCCTGCCCACGTTCTGTCTCTCTCTCTCTCAAGAATAAATAAACATTAGAAAAAAATTGAAAAATAATAATGCTGGTACTGTCTTGGTAACTTTTTGAGATTTTCCATCATTTGGAATAATAGGAAAGGCTTGGGTTCTGTTTAAAACAGACCTTCCAGCAGGAGCAGCCAGAGCATTACAATGCCACCTGAAATTGGTTTGCTGTTGTAACTGACTTGAGAACTAAGAAGCATCTTTGAATCACTGACAGTAGATGTGGCTTGTCATCAGGAGGTAGCATGTTAGTTTCCACTGCCTGACAAGTAGGCAAGGACAATCCTTTTTTCCTAACGTCCTAGGAAGCTCGGCCTGAGGGCCAGCCGCAGAAACCCGCAACCCCTGGCTTCAGTAAGCTGGGCGGTGGTAGAGCAGCCTCAGCAACCCTTTCTCCAACGTGCTCAAGTGCGTGCGGGACCCGCTCAGGAGAATGCGGCAAAGCGCTGAAAGCAGCGCCTCCTCCGGGGGAGGAGGCGGGAACTCGGCTAGGAAAGCTTTCCTAGGGAGTTGCCTTAAAGAAAGCAGCAAGCAAGCTGAGTCGCTGATCACTCCAGTTGCCCGCTTTTTTAATACAGTTTTAACCAGTCGTCTAAACTCGTTTCCCTTTTGCAAAACTGCAAATCACCACCTACATCGCACCAAAAAGAAGGGGAGAAAAAAAAAAAAAAAGTAAATCTCGTTCTCCCTTCTCACCCTCCCTTCCTCTCACCCTCCCTTCCTCTCCAGCTCGCTCGCTCTCCCTCCCTCCCTTCTTGCCGCTGCCGCTAGCCTCTCGGACTGTGTCTCTTTCCGACGGGACCTAGCAACTTCTTGGTTATTTCTCAGCCCCCTTTCCATTTTTTTTTGCCACCCTTTGCCATGGACTGGACCGACAGACGCAGGGGAGGCTTTGCTTTCTGCCCCGGGGAATGGCGGTTCGCTTCCTGGGGCCGTGCCGGGGAGGATCGGCCGAGGAGAAAGAAAGAGTGATAGAGAAAGAGCTGCAGGAAGGAAGAAAAGGGGCACCTCCAGACGCCGCGGGCCCGGCGCGCTGCAGCGCAACGCCGAGCGCCGCACGAGATGGCCCCGAGCTCGCCCCGCGCCTCCGGCTCCTCCAGCGGCTGCAGCCCCCGTGCGCGGGGCGCGTGGGGCAATTTTTAAAATCCTGAAGTAGGAAGAGACCCCGGAGGATAGAAATCGGGGGTGGGGGTGGAGCACAATTTTTAAGAGTTTTCCAAAGAGAGAAAAGGAGGAAGTCTGATCGTTTGTGTCTGTGCTAGCTTTTAACTTGAAGGCGTCTCTTTGGAGCATCCAGGATTCCCCAGGAGTTTACTGGGAAGCTGAAACTTGTAGTGGGTCTCGGGGGCCCGGGGAGAAGGAAGGATTCCGAGGGTGGGATTAGGGAGAGGGTGCGTGCGTGCATGTGTCGGGGTGGGGGCGTCGGGGGGACCTTGGGGATTCCGTGAGGAGGGCACACAATGGCAGTGCCCCGCGAGGCCGCCCGAGTCCGAGACAAGCCAGGCCACGGTGGGGTGCATCCAGCCCCCGCCGCGGGCCGGGACTACCCCGTTCGCCCCGGCGCCGCACCGCCGCGGGACTCCGGCAGCCGCGGCCGCTGGAGAGACCTGGTGCTGCAGCCGCTCCGGCGCTCCCGGAAACTTTCCTCAGCGCTGTGCGCCGGCTCCCTGTCCTTTCTGCTGGCCCTGCTGGTGAGGCTGGTGCGCGGGGAGATCGGCCGGGACCCGGCGCAGAGTAAGGAGGTGGCGGCTGCGGCGGCGGAGGAAGCGGCCCTGGGAGCAGAAGGGGGCGTCTTCCCCGGGCTTCGGGGAGGTGCTCCCGGGGGCGGCGCGCCGCTCAGCCCCTGGCTGCAGCCCTCGGCGCTGCTCTTCAGTCTCCTGTGTGCCTTCTTCTGGATGGGCTTGTACCTCCTGCGCGCCGGGGTGCGCCTGCCTCTGGCCGTCTCACTGCTGGCAGCCTGCTGCGGGGGGGAAGCGCTCGTCCAGATTGGGCTGGGCGTCGGGGAGGATCACTTACTCTCGCTCCCGGCCGCGGGGGTGGTGCTCAGCTGCTTGGCCGCCGCGACATGGCTGGTGCTGAGGCTGAGGCTGGGCGTCCTCATGATCGCCTTGACTAGCGCGGTCAGGACCGTGTCCCTCATTTCCTTAGAGAGGTTCAAGGTCGCCTGGAGACCTTACCTGGCGTACTTGGCCGGCGTGCTGGGGCTCCTCCTGGCCAGGTACGTGGAGCAAATCTTGCCGCAGCCCGCGGGGGCGGCTCCGAGGGAGCATTTCGGGTCCCAGCTGATTGCTGGGACCAGGGAAGATATCCCAGCATTTAAGAGGAGGAGGCGGTCCAGTTCCGTGGTGTCCGCCGAGATGTCCGGTTGCAGCAGCAAGTCTCATCGGAGGACCTCCCTGCCCTGCATACCGAGGGAACAGGTAAGCGCTGGCAAGCTCTTCTCGCTCGCCTCTCGCCTCTCGGGAAGACTCGAAACGCTTGGGATTCGCCCCAAAGTGGAGGGAATCCCAGAACTGGGTACTAAAGCAAAGATAGCCTAGAAAAGTGCTCTAACTTCAGACCTAGTAGGAAACTAGACACGTATTCTCCTCGTCTCCCACAGTATTTTACAACCTGAACAAAAGAAACAATAATAAGTAACAAAACTAGGTGGCGTTTGCAGGGTCTTCCACAGCTGGGTCAACTTTTTAGATGTGCTACACCTGGCGTTTGACTTCCCTCCACTTAAGTACTCTCGTAGCTTTACTAATGTAGCAGAAATCTTCCAATGCAGCTTTTTAGCACTGGGTGATTTTTCAACACGTGGATCTCACTAGATTTTTAAAATACTTTTGATAAAGTTTCATCCAAAGTGACAGATGTTTATGGAAGTCAGTAAAAGCAAAGAATGCTTGAAGGTGAGGTGTTGATACACACTTTCTGGCTTTGCGGTAAGTTTTCCTTGAAGACGCTGCATCTGGTGGTGCCCAGTTTGTTTTTAAATGTAACTTGGGGACATAGTTATTTATGTGCTAATGTGTTTTGTATCCTAATGATAAACTTTTATTTGGGGAACAATATGTCTGAACTGCGGAATTTGTCAAAGTCTTGAACTGAGCTCTTAGTGTCAACTAAAAGAAAACATTTCTCTTGATTGCGCGCTTAAGTGGATGTTTAGAAATTCAAATGAATTTATTCAGATTATACAGGAAATATTAATTCAGGAGAATAATTCTAAGATTGCTGGTGGTATAAATCTCTCAAAAAGAAAGAAGAGAATTATGAATGAAGTTGTCCTAGAGGGGGGAAAAAAGGTTAGTGAATTTTGGAGATGAATCTCCTTATCATTAAGGGATTTGAGACCATGGAATATAGTTGCTACAAAGGGCATAAAAGAACAAATCCCAATTTTAAATACAAATTGTTTCTGAAAAGGTATACATAAGTGTTTGCTTCTCTGTTCCAAACAGATAATGACACTTAAGGGGGTGGGGGTTGTAGAGAGCTTATTATGTACACAGCAAGTGGAAATTTACACTTTTCCCATTTAAATTTATGCCTATCTATGGTCTTTTTAGGACAACTTTAGTGAGTGGGAGAATGTCCTAATATATAGTAAGCTTTTCTTTTTAGGTTATTCTGTGTAGAATCATGCAGATTCTAAGACCTAGCAGTCACCATATGGTGTGGTGGCTAGTTTGTTTTTGAAATGGAGTTGATTACACAGAATGCAGTTGTTTGACAGTATTTGGCAGAATGGATGACAGCATCATAGTCTCTGTGTTTATTTTAAAACAAATGTACTTATTTAGCTTTTTGTTTAGATAAAGCAAATATTTCTTGGGTATAAGCTTACTCTAAGAGTGAAGTTAAAAACAGGCCACTGACTGATACTTAGTTTTGGTAGAAATTTGGAAATCACCAGAATAAAATAAGCCATCTATTTAAAGGTAAACCAATTAGGGGGGAAACACAGTTCAGTTTCTTTTCAAAGTGTCAGGAGAGAATGTTTTTTAAATGAAAACACCGCTAGTTTAATTACAGTTTGAACACTTTTCTTTGACTTGAAGGGGAATGTGATATGATCATTGCAAAATTGAACCATACTTTGTAAGGCAAATCTGTGATTTAATCATAAATAGCTTGACCACAAATTAATATCACTTAACCTCTTACATTTCTGAAATTCCGTACAACATTTAGAAGTTAAGGAGCTCCAAGTGGATTTAATGTAAAGGTGTTTAGGTGAGTTAACTAGCAGTGTTAATTATCCTACAGATTTTTCTTGGTTTTCTCTGATTTGAATTGATAAATGGAAAATTCAAATAATGTGCAGACTTACAAGAAAACTTAGCATTGCATTTTTAAATGTTTTGCTGATTAATGGTGTTGAAAATGCACATTTATAATCTACTTTGGCCATTTTCTCTGGTTCCTATTTTTTTTTTTTAAGACTTTATGAAGAATGTTCTCAAGTGAGAGAGACTAGATCTCTTATGGTTGATGGAAAAAACAAGGTTACATTTAGTAGAAATTTAGATCCTTGAAGTTTTAATGAGGGTACTGGTTAGTGTGTGCGTATTACTTAAGGCTAGTTTTCATATATGGCTCATTAAAATTGTTGCTGAGTAGAATTGGGGGTGGGTGGGTGGGAACTAACATGGAATAGTTTCTTACAAGATAGGGCAATATCTCATACGTTAGCCTAACTGTGTGAAAAGTTCAGGAGCTATATAATAAAAGGCTTATCTGTTTTATCATAAGGAAACAAACTTCTGGTTAAGAGTGCAAAGTGTACACTGTCATCTGCATACTTTATGAAGTCAAGAATCAAAATACTTGTAAAACACATATATGACCCTGCCCTGAATACTACCTTTATGAAAGAATGTCTGTTCTCAACTCAAGATGATAGGCAACAAGTGAATTTTAAATGGAGGCGTAAGGACATAAAGCCCAGAAAGGCTGGCAGAGGCCTCTTGAGAATTTACTTGGACCTTGCTCATTGCGAGGTTTAAAGGTGAGAGAATTTCAGCCTTTTCTTCTCTGTATGAATGGTAGTGGCTGCTTGCTTGCGAGCTACCTCTTTTCAATGACTCGATTCTAAAAGGTCAAGGAGAATGGATGATAAAAATCCTCGTAAGACAAACTAACTGACAGAGATATTTTCCTCTCTTTTCCCCCTTCCTTCCTGAACCATAGCTAAGTCTACAGATTGGATATTGCACATGGGATTAGTTTTGCAGTGTGGATGATGAAGATGGCTTTAAGCGAAGGAAGGAAAAATAGGGCTAGTCCTCAGTCACAGAATTAATCTGATACTGGGTCTGTCTGTGAATGCAAGTGGAGGTATCTTGACTCTTCGTAAAGAAAAGTTTGTAATATTTGTGTGGCTTTTAGTTCAGTAGTATACTAGTCCAGTATCCTCAAGACTCAGGCTGATTTTGTAGATCAGTGTGTCAAACTGCACTTTTTTGGTTGGCACATGTGTGTCCATTATGGTATATGTATCTTTTCTAAGTGGGTGTTCGTTCACGTTCTAGAGCAGATATGTCTCTCTCAAGTTATCACTGCACTGTCTAAACACTGGACTATACAAGATACTTAGAATTTCTTGAATTACTAGATATTTTGTATGATTAATGCTATTTTTCAATATAAAATTTTATGAAATTTTTACCATTTGGAAATTGTGTTTGAAGTGGTGTCTCTATTCTCTTTATAAGTCAAAGAACACCATTGGCTGGTCGTTCCTCTCTAATTACTGTGACCACCTTGCACTTTCAATTTTGAAAGATTCCTAACCAATGCTATTTTATTTTGGTTACATGTCAAGAATTTAGTATTTTTGCCTATGGCTTCACACAAAATACACCCCAGGTATGTGTCTCTCTCTGTTCGTGTTATTTGGACCACTCATTGACAAAATTCTTTAGGATGGATACCGTATCCATCAGAAATGTATGGCTATATACTTTATATTGTAGAATTAAAATTCAAAATGTTCATTTCCCTAAAAACTCTTAAACATCTTTAGCAACAACAGATTTTTGTAGGAATGTAGTGGAGCCTGGTGGTTGGTTGTCAAAAGTAGAATCAAGTTTTTCATCATTGACATAAGAAAGACATTTTGAAATGAAAAAGCAAGTAGCAACAATAAAACAAAAATATGAGAAATAGGTATGCTTTTTGCTGGTAGACACAGATAGGCCTTGATACATCTTTTATATGGAAAAGTATAACTTCTGTTTATAGTGTGGCTATAAAAATACAGAATTATTTCTTTTGAAAATAAAGACTATATTGTCCTTTGAGTTCCTAATACATTTAAGTATAATACACTATATTCCTCAAACTGAATAAATTTCAGAAACAATCATAGGTTTTTAATTTTATAACATTTCAGTAGGATAACTCAGCTTATGGTGATACAAAGAACAATACTGATTATTTATGACCTGCTGACAGAATTAAAATTAATTAATCTCAACTTCTGAAAACATTAAAAAAGAAAAACACAAGACTTATCCCTTGGGAAAGGTAAAGGAAAATAATTTTGTGTGTTTGTGGGGACAAAATTGTGATTTTTACTTTGTATATACAGATAAATTTAACGCATACTGAAAAAACGGTTTTAACTGACAGAAATAGTCAGTGAATCTATATAAATTTACAGAGGTTGGAAGGAGTCAAACAGTAATTTTACTCTTTCTGTATTGAGTCTAAAGTGTAAAAAGTTAAAACTGTAGAACTGAAAGAAATGCTGTGTATGCTGGGCTGTCATGTTAATTAAATAAACAACCAGAACAGTGACTCTGTGTATGAAATACATTTTGAAAAGCCTGGGCAGGGGGTGCAGGCAGGCAGGGGTGAGTGACACTGGCATGAAAAAGCATTCATTGTATTTGTAGTGACATTTGTGTGAATTTGTTGTATTCTATTAGGAAATAAAATTCTGAGACTAATCTTTGCACGACTCTAGTTGAATAAAGGCTTTACTAAATTTAATTTCACTTCTCCTTTAAATAGAATTGAAATGGAATGTTTATGAACCTCAAAATTAGAAAGATTTCTATATGTTTTAAGATTTCAGTTAATATGGTTGGTGCCAGTAACATCCCAATAGAGTCTATGTAGATTAACACAAGTTTTCAATGATGTCTATCGAATGAATGAGTTTATTTTGGATTTAGGATAGGAGTTGTATTTTTCAGGAAACATTATTGTTGTGAGATGTAATCTCATGGATGTAGGAAGGCAATCAATGCAACTGTTGTAGCATGTGGTATCCTAAAGAGATTTTGACATGCAGACACAGTGCCTTTGCATAGGGCAAGTTTCTTTGGCTTTGTGAAATTATGTGTGACCCTACATGTTTGTGGTGAATTGTTTATTTAGTTGGTCTTCTGTCTCCTATCCCATCGAGTCTTCCTCCTCCTCCTCTTCTCTTGTGATATTTATAATTGTATCTTTGAAAAAACCCTCAAGATATGAGATTGAAAACCTAATTTGTGTTTGCTTTCTACATTCATGTTTTTAATGAAGCTCTATTAAATAATTCATAATGAACCTCAGAAGGTTCAGGTATCTTCATATTCTTATATTTAAATTTGCTCGGTTAATATTCAAATGAATATTATTTTTTTTGTATGGGAATTTAAATCCTCTTAGTAACTACTTATATATACTTTTACTGTTGGTAGTATTTTTTAGAAGGATCTCCTACCTCCCCAATAAGGATTTTAGGGAATTGTCTTAACTTGGATCTAAGAATATAATGCTATTGTCAACATAAAATACACAGCTTACTGTCTGGAAGAAAAATATCTTGAAGATGTTGAATAAATTGTAGTTCCGAGAAAGATCTGTTGGATAAAAATTTTCAAAAATAGTCAGCTATATGTGTTCACCATAAATGTATACTACGGTTTTAAAAGAAGATGCTACATTTAGCGAATGTTATCCGTAAAGGTCTTTGGTCAGTGAACCTCTCGAATGTCATATCAGCACATTTTATATATTAGGCTGTGTGCGAAAAGCCATACAAATTATACACAGATATAATATAGTACTTGTCTCTCCAGAGCTTAAAGCCAGTTAGGGTAATGAGAGATCAACATAAGAAAAGGGGAAATCAGTAAAATAGCTAAATGACCTCTTAGATAATAGTTGAAAGAATGCATATAATGGCTGAGCATAGGTTTTACATCTAGATCCAGAACCATTCATCTCTTCTCTGAAATTTTATGCAAAACTTCATCTGTTCATTTTTCTGGGATAAAAGTCTATAGTTTCATAGATTTTCATAACTTCCTCATTACTGGTTAAACATAAATGTTTTTAGAATTTCAGCAACTTTGCATTTTGAAGACAGAATTTTTTATTTGAAATGGAAGTTACATTAGTATACCTTCATAGTACTTCTGAAATAAAGCTATTACAGGATTTAGGAAGTTACACTTCAATATAGTACAATGATTGTTTTCATATCCTGAGGTAGTTTATGGCCTTAAGTAATTTATTTGTAGCAAGGAGATCTCAAAATGCTCAATTCTGTACAGTTTGTAGTTAAGAGACTAAAATTAGTCTGATTTTAGAAGAAACTGAGGGAAAGTCAGCTAAATGTATGTAGTCAGACTGAGGCAAAATGTTGGGTTTTATCCATTTTTCTCTTGGGCCTGAATATGCTGCTTGGGGAAGAGTAGGAAAGGAGTCAGGCTGGTAAATTTAAGTATCATTTGTGAGTTGCACATGGAAAGAATTCTAAATTCTCATTCAGAATTTGAATAAAACCCATTGAATGGACAAATAACAACAGAAAACTTGAGCCCTTACAATGAATTTTCTGGTTATCAAAGTACCAGGTAGCCTCCGTAATGTATCATTCAGGACTTTGTCCCATGATTGAATATCAATTGCATTGCAAAGTCTAACTTTGTGGAGTCTTTATCTCATCAAAGAAGAGCATGCTCTGGTGGCTTGACTATTGATTTTTGTTTTTATTTTAGTTTTTTATATCTATTTAAAAATGTTCAGGATTTCAAAATCCAAGGCAAAAAGTAATCTGCACATCAGTAAAGCATTTCTTTGTTAGCAAAAACAGCTGGTGGTTTTTGTTCACCTAAGTTATTTTGCATGGTTTCCTCAGGAATCCATTAAAATGTAAGTAAATAGGATGTAATATTAGAGGAGGTTGTGAAGAACATTGCCATTTATAAGGTGGAAAGCTAGTTGGGGAAAAATCAGCAACTAAACAAGTTCAGCCTGTTTGATTTGATTAGAGCTGTCATTTGTTATCGAGGAATCTGAATGATCATTACAGACTTTTAAATATAGCTAGTCCTGCTAAAATGGTAATAAAATTACTTAAATGTGTTCATGTTGTCATCCTGAGATAGTAATAAAATTACTATAGTGTACTTTTTCTCTCATCCTAAGAAAGTTTCATCCCATGAATATAGATATAAAGAGCATATTATGTCTCTTGGTGTATATGTCCACATGGGTACATGTGCGCATGCCTGTGTGTGTGATTTTTTTCCTCTGCCAGGAAATTGCTTTGGTTGTACCAATTTAGTGGAGAAACAGTGTCACCCAGTGGCTTTGATGAAAACAGTCTTGTAAACATTATAGATAAGCGCTGTCCAATAGAAATCTAACATGAGCCACGTATTTAATTTTATATTTTCGAGTAGCCACATAGAAAAGTAAAAAGAAACAGGTGAAATCCACGATAGTCATATTTAAAGTAATCCATTATGTCATATCAACATAAAATCAATATAAAAATATCAGGATATTTTGCATTTTTTTTTGTTGTTGTTGTAAATTTAAATACCTGGTGTATGTTTTACACTTACAGCATATCTCAGTTTGGTGTGGCCACATTTCAAGTACTCAAATGATATATGTGACTAATGGCTATCTTTTTGGACAGTGCAGCTGTACTTAAAACAATTTTTTAAAATATTTATTTATTTTGAGAGTGTGTGAACAGGAGGGGAGTAGAGAGAGAGAGAGAGAGAGAGAGAGAGAGAGAGACGGACAGAAAGAATCTCAAGCAGGCTCTGCACTAGGCTCTACACTGTTAGTGCAGAGCCTGACACAGGGCTGAAATTCACAAAACAGTGAGATCATGACCTGAGCCCAAACTGAGTCAGATGCTTAACTGACTGAGCCATCCAGGTGCCCCTACCTTTTAAACAAATGATATATTTGAATATGCATGTGACCTGTTCAGTTATAATGAATAGCAAGTCTATGTAGATTTAATAATGGCACTTGATATACAATCATTCAAATTTATAAGTGACCTTAGTAACTCTTTCTTGTACCACTAACTGCTACACTAATAGGTGGAAAGTCTGTTTTTCGTCTTTTCTTCATTTCACATTATTGCACATATTTAAAAATATTATAATTGGAGGGGAGTTTCACAGACTTCTTGAATAAGGAGACTTTATGTTTACATGATTCGTAACACAGTATTAAAATTGCCAGTTATTTATGATTCTGCCTTTCAGAGTTTGATTTTTAACAGGGATCGCTTGTGTGGACAGTGTGACCATGTGATTAGTCACGTTCATGGTGATTAGTGTATAATTGGGTTATCTAATGTCTCTTTAGAAATGAAAGTGTTTATGTTTATAGTGCAGGTCGTTATCTTGGTAACTTAGGAAACTAAAGTGACAAACCTGCTGGTAATTTTAATGGACGAAAAGTATAACAGTGTCTGTAAAGGGCTGATGACTTCTCACCATTGTTTATGCAAACACTATACAAAACGAAATGGAAATAGTTCTATTTTGTGTATAGAAAGGATTAGAGATTCAGGTAGTATGGAATTTCAAGACTAGAGATTGAGATGAGGTGGCTTTGGAGCTCTGTGTGATTTCAAACTGCAGGGTGAACTCAGAAAAAGGTACAGGTTTTGAAAAAGGTAGTGATTTTTGAATGTCCCCTTCCATCTCCTCTCCCCAAACTCCACAAAGTCGTTAACTCTAGGCAATGTTCCAGTATTACATTGAGAATGCAGGGAAAATTACTTTTTGTATAAGGCATGTTGCTTTATATACACAGATACATACAATGATTTTTTTTTTAAGTATGTGTTTATTTTGTGTATAATGGTTTATATCTGTGTGTGATGCTTGTGGTGACCTTTGATTTATAAATTCCTTTTCTTTGAGCCAGGCCCATTATTTATCTTTGCATTCCAGAATAAAAATAGTGAGATACATAGATTTTTCACGTATCACTTGGGAAATCTAAAATGAACAAAAGGCAGTAGAATCATGATATGCAAAGAAGCACATTTAGCTAAAATGAAATAATGTGAACTCAGGCTCACTCCTGGTGAAGTTGGCTAAATTTAGACTTCTTGAAGTAGCTAGCTGGAGAATAAAGTATCATAATAATCATAACTGTTACTTGAAAGAGTTTGTATTTGAATGTAACTAGTCATTCACCCTGGCTAATTTTTGAAATTGCTTTAAAAAATGCAGAAGTTGGTTGTGTAAAACTTTTTTTGCTAGTCATCTTTTCTGATAAAGTATGTGTTTGTGTGTGTGTGTGTGTGTGTGTGTGTGTGTGTGTGTTTCAAAGAAATGCTTTTACTTCATGTGTTTTTAACCTAGGAGATTCTTCTCCCTCAGAGTATATTTAAAATTGGAGGAATACCTTTCTATCCCCCACACCCCACAGTACCCTGTCAGATTATGGAAATAATTTTATGCAAGAAGCTTGTGGTTTTGATTTAATAGGATTTTAATAAAAATATTCCATCTTCTGAAGGAAGTTTAAATAACTGAATATTTATGCTATGTCTATGGCAGGTGTTTGCCTCTGTCCAGGTATAATCCACTTAAATAAAGTTTGAAGTCATTAAAAATGTTCTTTTGGGAATGCTTTATTTTGTGGCAACCCACGTGGAGTCGGCACTCTTACCTAAACGCTAGTTTAAAAATGAAGGAAATAGTTCTTACTTTTAAACTAAGCGTTGCATATGATTCAATTCACAGGTCCACTTAGGCAATGCTCCTCGTGAGGCATGGTGATACAAAGCATCCCCTTGTTTGGTAGTTTGTATTTTGGGGTCCTGACCCCTCAACAGCCTCTCAAAGTTTGAAAAGCAGAGGACCTGTTGAGTTGCCTAGGCTACCTTCAAACTTTGCTTTCTAGGCTAACGAACTAACGTCAGACTCTGATCATAACTGTTTTCATTATAAAAGAATCAAACTTCAGAGCCTGCTCCAGCCCAGCGCCTTGCTCATTGTGGGTGCCGGCTGGCAGGTGTAATGGATGGAAAAGAAATAAATGACTTTCAATCTGAAATATTTATCTCCCTAATCTACTGATTGAGCTAGTGATTAAACGGATTTAAGTGAATTTCTATGGAAAGTAGAAAAGAAATAGCCTATCAGCTAGTCCACAAACTTAGATTTTTAACGTATTTGTATTTTTATTACTTAAAAAACTGTTCTCTTGCATGTGTCAGATAAGGGGCTGAATTTGCTGTGCTCTTACTGGGAGGAAATCCCACTTTCAGCATGAGTCCTAGATATTTATTTTTAGCTCATTCCGAACTGAAAATAACCAAAGCTACCACCAAGATCGTCACAGTGTAAATGTTAAAACAAGCTTTGAAATTAGGTACATCTTTTTAGAAAAATAAAAATTGAAGTCTTCTAAGCCTTCTCCATGTTCAACATGACAAAGAATAAGCATTGACTTTATTTGTTCCCATCACTTTCTGCAGAGTTGGCAGGTGATCTGAACTGCCGCCCTTGTATACTGTGTTGGTCTCTATTTTTGTTAGAGGTTCTTACTGAATAGGTGTATATCTGGAAACGTCTAATGTAAAGTAAATCTCTCTTTTTTTCTTTTAATTGTGCTCAATTACGAAATCTGATTTGAGTCCGTTGTTTCCAGAGATGACTTGTCAATTGTGCTAAATAATCTAGAAACTTGGTGGCATAATTGTAGAGTCCAGATGAGCTGAAAAACCAGAAATGGGCACCATTTTCTTGAGATGGCAAGTTTTAGTTTATCCAATTATTTTGATATATCTAGTTTTTAATAGAACTTGTTAAGATAGAAACCTTTAAAACCAACAATATTTTGTTGCTGAAGTTTTAATACTTAATAGAGATATTGTCATAGCCTTTCACTGAAATCAAAAATATCTCTTTTCAGCATGGCAGTCAGATTATCATGCCCTTAGATAAACTGGGAGTACAAGTGTAGTGGAAAAAAGGTTACGTTCAACTATATTATATAGTGACAAGTTTCTTTTACTTTGTGGATGTCAAATGGTCTCATAGGTAGATTTTTTTTTTGAAAGGTTGCTGTTACTGAAAACTATCGAGAGTTTGAGATTTCTTTAAATATATTATTTTTTAAAAACCTGAATGTTTCTATTTGAAAAAAATAAATTACAAACTAAGAATTTAGTCCTAAATTTGTGTTTTGAAATAAGCAAAATATATTTTTGAAAATAAGCCATTTCCAATTTGACATTTTAATACAAAATTTAGAAGCAAAATCTTTTAACTACATTTTGGGACAGGAAGCTAGCTATGTGTCTGTACCATCTTGAATACTGTCTGTTTTTACTCTTAATGATTTGTTTTTGCTCTGATTGGAATTGTTTTTGCTAGATAAGCAGCACCTAAATTATAGCCCAGTTTTAAAGGCAGTGGCCTCATATTGTCGGCTTCTTTTTATTTCTTTTGCTTGAATAATAATTGAATCGGCTCTTCTTAACCCCTTTAAAGAATGACACTAGAACTTTTAAGTGTCCAGTGGAGCTTCTGTAAGGAATTAAGTAGTCCTAAATGAAAAGTGTGAGAATTTGGTTAGGAATGTTGGGTACAGATAGAAATGGACACTGATTAAGTTATCTAAAAAAGTGGCGTTGGGAAATGGAAACTGCCCGCAGTAAATGAGTGGAACAAATTAAGGCTGGTATTTGCTTGTGCGGAAAGAAGGCTAGATCAAAATCAAAGGAATAATTCCTCAGCTTAAAAACATATATTTACTGTATAGTCTTTGGGGGTTATAACATTGGTGCACTTAAAATCTAGAAATTTTTGTGATTTGGAAAGAGGAGAAGACCTGAGGGAGTCACTCCTGGACACTGGGCAGGAAGCCCATCCATGTATTGGGTCAGGATCTGTCTTCAGACCAAAAGTACTTAGATTATTTTTCAGAAGTCGTGATGCTATTTGTGAACTTTCCTGACATTATTACTTTCCAAGACATTGATTCATAGTCTTTACTTCTTTAGTGCATTTACCACTTTGACTTATAAATGTACTCTTATGGCAATCTTGTGTGACTCTTTTTTTTTTTTTTTTTATACCTCTTATGGGCCCAGATTGATTAAAAATGTCAGCAACTAGGGGCTCCTGGCTGGCTCAATCAAAAGAGCATGTGACTCGATCTCGGAGTCATGGACTCGAACCCCATGTTGGGTGTAGAGATTACTTAAATATTTCAGCAAGTAGATGTATCTCATTTAACATCCAGGACTGTTTCACAATGACTATTTGTTACCTTCTGGGTATCTCAGTAAGTCTAGAGTCTTAGCTTCTTTTTCCTTGGTGTTAATTAATCTTATATAATTATAATGCTGTGTTAATCAGACTGTTTTATGAATTCTAATAGTGCCTGTTTCTGATTAATAGATTAGTAGACTTCCTTTAGACGCTTTACAAATCTGCGAGGAGATGGCCTGACCTCACCTACTTATAACTACATATCATCTGGTACTTTCTAAATCCAGTTGCACGCTGTAGTTCTCAAGTTTTAGTGTGAATAAAAATTAGATGGAAGCATATTAAAATGAAAATTTCTAGGTCCTATGGTGAGATATCCTGATTTAGTTATGTGTAGAGTGGGGTCTAGAAATATGAGATTTTTAAAATTTAATTTTAGAGAAAGAGTACATGACCGGGAGAGGGGCAGAGGGAGGGAGAGAGAGACTGAATCTCAAGGAGGCTCCATGCTAAGCGTGGAGCCCGACACAGGGCTTGATCCCATGACCCTGGGATCATGAGCTGAAATCAAGAGTTGGACACTCAACTGACAGAGCCACCCAGGTACCCCCAGAAATCTGAAGATTTAAGGTGCACTGTAGGTAGCTCAGTGGAGAAACATGGGGACTACAAACTTCTGTCTACTAAAACTAGACAGAAAGTTCTGACTTCTGCAATCTGATTAAACAAATAAATAGTTAAAAAATGATTGGTTCAGTGTTGTGGGGAAAACTTCTTTATTTATACATGTGTACAGATTATGGTTTATGAACGTATGACATTCATAAAATTTTCACTTTGATTTCCCCATTGAGGATATCTCCAAAAAATTATTTTACCACTCTGCATATCAATTTCTTCTTCTGTAAGACAGGAATAACAATTTTTCTACCTATTTCATATGGCTGTTATAAAACTTAAATACAAATAAATTGCTGTACAAATGTTGAGTATATGCACTTTGTAATGTGTACAGGTTTCTTCAACTTTCTGAACTTTAATAATCCATATCATAACATGGAAATAATACAGTCTGTTTTTTTAAGGTGTGAAGATAAAGTTAGTGGAAATAATGGGCATAGGTTTTTGTCAAACATCACTTCTAACTGAATAAGAATAGTATCTATTCCTACCCATTAAGGCCAAGTCATTGAAGGTTGTGGGCTTAATATCAGAAAGTATCAACTTACATTTGATTTAAAAAAAAAAAAACAAGCTTGTAAGTCTTATAAAAGATTTAGGTTTTCTGGAAGTTAATTAAAATGATATAAGATTACAGTTGCTTACGTACAATCAAAGCTGACCAATGAAGAGCCTGGGGAGTCAGACAGATTAACAGTGGAAAGAGAAAAATCTGACAAAGATGGTGAGAGGTGCTTCTGAGGAAAATGATGCGAGTGAAAAAGGATGAAGGGAGATGTTGAGGAAAATTGATGGAGTCTTTGAACATGTTTGCAAAAATGGCTGATGATGCTGTTGAGAGTGAGCTTTGCAATCATGTGTCATAGAATCCCATCAGAAACGTGTTTTGTGCTATAGCTGCCATTATAACCCATATTTTGTTTTGAAAGTTTTCTCAGGATTTTTTATTTCATTTTTCATGGTAAAATTCCAGTCTTATCCTTCCTTTTTTTTTTTTTTTTTTTTTCATTATTTACCATTATTCTCAAACAAGGGACTTCCTGCTTATAATCTCTGGAAAACAGCAGTACAGCATAGGTTCAGAAATGACCCTCAGTGGAAGGGGGTAATGGTTTATTTCACCACATAAAAATATTTCTCTAGATGTTCCCTCTTTTTTCTAATTCTCACAGGACTTCAGTACTCAGACCACTTTTCTTCCAGATTTTCCCACTTATTGAATGATCTTTCAGTCTAGTCTGAGGTGGTTATTTTGGTTTGACCTCAGGGGAGCAAGAGTCCTGCATCATTTCACTGTACCACCATTGGCTTCAATTTAGAAATTCTTCCTGTGGTAGTCTTCTTTCCCCCCAACTTGGTCATTGAACATTCTCTGGTTTTTGCTTCTGTCATGTAGAAGGAGATATCAGACAGGTGACAGGCAGTAGATAAGTAAGCCATGGGAGTCATTGCCAGGCCGTTGCTCCAAGCAGAATGGGAAGCCATTGAAGGATTTTTGGTAGAGAAAGAATGTAATCAGGCCTATGTTGAACAGGATCTCTCAGGCTTTTTGTGTTGAGTGAGAATAAGTATTAAGATGGACGAAGAGAAAAGGCTATTGGAACAATTGGGAATTAGACCAAGAGGTAGTGTTAGTGAGAAATAGATCTTGAAGGCAGTCCACCAAGATTGGTATTGACTGACTGAACTTCTCTTTGAAGGGAGAAGAGTTTCTTTAAGTTTTCTCTTTTATTCAGAGGCCAAATATTAAGGGAATATCTATATCTTCATTTCCTTTAAAAAATCTGATTGGTTCGACTTTATTGCTTTCCAAGTTTATCTTTTGTCTTTGCTTTTCAGAGGATGTACAAATTGTAAACCCCACTTTCAGGAAAACCATCAGATCTCCTTACATTGAAACAAATTACTTTAAAAAAAAATTTTTTTTAATGTTTATTTATTTTTGAAGGAGAGAGAGATAGAGTGTGAGCAGGGGAGGGGGCAGAGAAAGAGGGAGACACAGAATCCAAAGCAGGCTCCAGGCTCTGACCTGTCAGCACAGAGCCCGATGCAGGACTTGAACTCATGAACCATGAGATCATGACCTAAGCTGAAGTCAGACACTCAACCGACTGAGCCACCTAGGTGACCACATTGAAACAAATTCTAATCAGGTGTCTTATACTCTTCAAATGTCATTAGTTTGTTAGGGTATTATAACATTTGATAAAAGTTGGTTTTGGAATTTTATTCTTACATATGTGTCTTATTATTTTAAAACAAATTTTTAATACATTTAAGTGTCCTCATGCTCTCCCTCTTAAACAGATGTATTTGTAGATGCTTTAACATTTCAGCCTCTAATACAGCAAAAACATTAGACTGTTCAAAGAAAATTCAAGTCTTTCTCTTCTTATTAGTTTTCAAATAGTCTGACAAATCCCATCTTATCTAAAGGCATGTGGCCAGTCCATCCCACACCTTCCTATAGAGGAAAAACTTCTATTTTGTTTTCATATTAACTCAGACCATTTGTCAACCTACAGAGCACTTCAATGATAGGTGCTATATAAATATTTAAATTCTGATAGCCTGATTGCCCTGCAATTTCTCTGAGTTTGCTAACTCTACACTATGGTTAATATCTGATTCTGAAACATTTTATGTATTGCTTGAGAGCAACACAAGATAGGAATTTTAAAAAGTGTTAAATGAAGAGTGTTTAATCACATGGGAAAATGTGTTGATGAGGAGAGGAAAACTAGGAAACAGAATCGAGGATACGGCAAGCTATCACCTGTAACAACCAAATTCATAACAGAGAGGATAGTTGTCAAAATGTTTGTTTGTATGAGTGCATCATGGGTGATTTTTACTTTGCTATTTTCGGTACTTTTAAAGTTTTTAAACCTGAACACACATTTTATAATCAGAAAAACAATTAAAACATTGTAAAGAAATGTAGTCATTTGACATTGTTCTGCTTGACATGTTCAGAAAGCATTTTTAGGACCACCTGCTCCATAGTTGTTGGACCTATGGGCAAAATTAATAAAATTTTGAAGTAAAATTTTACATTCCTGTCTCTTGACCCAGATGGCTGGACAAGCTTAAATTTCTTAGAAGATCAATGTTTAACTGGTATGTGACCCTCTGAAATGGGTTCCTGAAACTCTAGATTGACATATACACAATTTTTTGTGATGTGACCTGGAAATATAGTTTCATGAAAGAAATATACATATGCACTGAAATATGTATACATATTTGGAAATGTATTTCAGTTTTTACAAAGGCTCTTGGACCTGTTTAGGTTGAAAGGTGGTAGTAAAACTGTAACTGCATTCCTGTGATATGTTGAGATGAATATGAAAACAAATGACGTTCTAAGGAGAGACAGTTCTTTTTAAAACGTACACAAGAGAGTACTGAGCCTACTTCACTGATTCTCAGGCCAGTAAAGTTGCAAAAAAGTCAGGTTCATAATGATTTTCAAAGTAATGGACGTTAAAAAAAATATCTTTGCCTGAAGGACTTTTAAGTACCAAAGTATTTATTAAATACATAATATAATTTTTCTAATAGTTTATGCATAGTCTAGAAATATAAGCCTTTTTATTTTATAATATTTAAAAAATTTTTATCCATCATTTATATGCAGAAACATGTTACTTTTATGCTTTGCTTTTTCTGCATCTGAGTTATACTGTGTATAATGATTAATTTCAGTTTTACTTGTCAGGATTTTGTTGATTATTCTTTGCATTTCCCGTATGAGACTAAGGAACTTCATATATTTTCATTTGCTATGGTTTGTTTAAATCGATGAATGGGGGGAAAAGCAGTGTGTGTGTAACATTTTAAAAATTATTTCCACACCTTGGATTATTACCATGCTTTAAGAACTGTAAAGTTATGTAAAACTAAATTTTAAAATATTAAAACAATTTCTGTAACTACCTAAAAACATAAAGACAATGTGTCTACCTACTAAAGAAAAATCTTTGCAGGGGCGCTTGGGTGGCTCAGATGATTAAACATCCTACTCTTGTTTTCGGCTCAGGTCTTGATCTCAGGGTCCTGAGTTTGGGCCCGGCATTGGGCTCCACACTGGGTGTGGGCCCACTTAAAAAAAACCTTTGCAGAAATAAATATGATAGAATCAGAGATGGTGTTTAAACAAAACAAAACAAAAAATTTTTACTCAAGCATTTCATCTTTTTACTATTCTATCCAAAGAGCATAAGTAGATTAGCCTTAGCTGATTGCTGGTTATGTTTAATATGGTTGAGTTAAGGTGACAGAGACTGGTAGGCATTTCTCTGTCAAGTGTATGTGTGTGTGTTAGGGGTGGGGAAAGGGGTGTTGGTTTTGGCACTGAAGTTAGCATTTGGCTAGAATCCAGATCTCAGCCTTGCAGGTCAGAGATGCACTTTTTCTATAGAACCAGAGGTTGTTCATTGCTAAAGTACACTAATAAAATTCTAAGTCATGAATCAGAATGTCAGGTTATTAATTTATATGAGGGAATTTAATTGTGAGGAAGATCAGAATACCAGTACTTACTGGTAAAGTAAGTAAGTTTCTCGTTCCTAGTGGGAAAGTCACCTTTAGCATGGTTAGCTCCTAGATTGAAACTAGGGATCCCTAGCCTGTGGGAATTTTCCTTGGAAAACTGACTGTGTTCATGTTTTTAAATTTTAGAACCTTTGAGGAGTTCTCAGAACATACCAGAGAGGTGGGATTGTTGGTGAAGGGTTCAGAGTGGACCTCTGTTGCACCCCCTCCCTGAGTAGATAGTAAAGATACAACATTAACAAATGATTGCAGTGCAAAGTGATAAATACTTTGAAACATGGAAAGTTATGAGAACTTGGCACTCCTGAAAGAGCAGAGCTAAATTCAATGCTTAAATACTGTCACCTTCTTTTTTTTTAAGTTTGTTTGTTTGTTTGTTTATTTATTTATTTAGAACGAGCGGGGAGAGAGTGAGGGGGACAGGGGATCCAAAGTGCGTTCTGTGCTGACAGCAGAGAGCACAGAGAGCCCAATGCAGGGCTTGAACTCAAGGACTGTGAGATTCTGACCTGAGTCCCAGTCTGATTCTTAACAGACTGAGACACCCAGGTGCCCCTCAAATACTATCACCTTCTTAGCATGGATTTGTGGTAGAATTCTGTCTCCCCTTCCTTTCTTACTTCTCTTTTATATTTGTTTCCCACCTTTTCTTGTGTATATAGGGTACAATATAAAGAATGCATCTAAAAAAGAAGAAAAGGGGATGCGTGCGTGGCTCAGTCAGTTAAGGGTTAAACGTCTGATGCTTCATCTTGGCTCAGGTCTTGATCTCAAGGTTGGTGGGATCAAGCCCCACCCGCTGGCTCTGCCCTGACATTACAGAGCCTGCTTGGGATCCTCCCTCCCTCCCTCTCTCTGCCCCTCCCCTGGTCATGTTCTCTCTCTCTCTCATTCTCTTTCACTCTCTCTCTCTCAAAAATAAATAAATAAACTTAAAAAGAAGAAAAATCTCAATGTATCCTTATAGGAATGTTTGTGTTTCCCCTGTGTACATGAGGTTCAGAGGGAAGGACAGAGAAAGGACAAAACATGTTGTGGGACTGGATGCCATGTATGGAGCGATGGTGTATTCTGGAAATGACATGTAGAATGGAGAGGCTAGCCTTTGTGGATGTGGGAGGGGTGGGATGGTGGGAAATTTTTAAGAGTTAAGATAGAGAAGGGTGGGGATAGAGGAACGAATAATGGAGTGTTCTAAGATTAGGGTGAGGAATATGAACATTATTTTATCTGTGCCGAAAGTTACTAAGTTTTTAAATTTTTTTTTAATGTTTATTTTTGAGAGAGAGAGAGAGAGAGAGAGAGAGATGGAGAGCATGAACAGGGGAGGGGCAGAGAGAGAGGGAGACACAGAGCCTTAAGTGGGCTTCAGGCTTTGCACTGTCAGCACAGAGGCCAACTCGGGGCTGGAACTCAGGAACCCATGAGATCATGACCTGAGCTGACCCCTCAGAGGCTTAACCAACTGAGCCACCCAGGGGCCCCCGACAGTTACTAAGTTTTTTAACCAGAGAGTGATGCCAACAGATGAAACATAGTTTTGATAGCAGTGGATCAAATACTGGACAAACTGACATTTTTGGGAGATGTGTAAGGGACTATTGTAAAAGTCCTGGTTAGAAACCATGGGATTTATTAGAAGAGTTGAGGTTGGAAAGCATAGATGATTCAAGAAAAAACAAAGAGCTGCAATTGGCAAGATTAGTCAGTGATCGGTGGTGGAAGGTGTTAACAAAGTGTCCGGGACAGTCCTTTAGTTTGTGATCTGGGAAGCTGGAAGTATTGTAATGCCTTTCTTGGAGAGAGAAAGCATCAGAATATCAGCGTGCATTTGTTTTTAGGTTCAGAGTGAGGAAGGGAAGGTGATGTGTGTATGTGTTAGATTTGGACATATCCCATGAAGGTTACTTTTGCAGCCTCATGTGACCTTGTTTGCTTGAAGGTGCCCAATTTCATTTGTTCACACAAAATATTTCAGTGTCAGAGTTACATTTGCTCCCCATGTTCCCTTGCTCAGTATGTACATAACTTTTAAAAAGAACCAGAAGCCTCTTGTGCCCTGTCTATAACCACAAGGACGGAAAGGTTGTAGGCTTTGGCCATTTTAATAAGTTCAAAGATGATCACCCTATTTAAGATTAGATTGTAAATTAGTCTTAAATCTTACAGGACAGACAACTTAGTATTTTTGGTGTTGATCTTACCACTGAAATAGACCATCTAGAGTCAACAGACACTGCAGTCTCTGTGTAATCCTCTGAGATTCTTGGGTGATTTATGTCATAGCCCCAGATTGCATTCTAATTTTTTAAAAAAGTTTACTTATTAGAAAGAAAGGGAGAGTGGGGAGGGGGGGCAGAGAGAGAGAGAGAGGGAAAGAGAATCCCAAGCAGGCTGCACTGTCAGCACAGAGCTCATTGAGGGGTTCCAGCTGCACCAACCATGCGATCATGACCTGAACTGAAATCAAGAGTTGCATGCTCAACTGACTGAGCACCCCCAAGACTGCATTTTAGAAGTACATGGTCAAGCTTCTCATCGTTGAACAAATGAATGCTGGATCATAGAATTAGTTACAAATTATTTTGTCAGTTGAGTTAATCTAGGCAGTCTAGAGCCGTTAACCTTGTAAAATCATCTGGTTGAATTCCGCTTTGGTAGATTTCTTGGGTTATTCTAAATGTTTAACATGATTTGTGTTTATATAAATAAATGGTTTGTTTTTATAAACATATATTACATATGTATAAAATATATTAGGCTATGCATTCTAGGTCAAGTTTCCTTAAGTGCAATGCAACTTCTATTCTTTGCCTACTTGTAAAGTTTCCCACCTGGTAAAACCCTTCATTGCTGTCTGTATTCTTCTGAACTTGTTTTTATATATCATTGTGGAATTTTGGAGAACTTTTTTTCTTGTTTATGTATGTGTTCCTTTCCCTAGAAAGCATCACTGCTGTTACATTCTAGAGTTGGAAGGAAATTAAAGGTAGAGCCAAATTTGTAAAATTCCTAACAAGTGGCCCTCTATAAGCTTTTGCTTCATTGCTACCATGATGGGAACTAAGTTCCCTTCCATAGTATTTCTACTCTCCCTTTCCTCTTCCCCTCTACTTCTTGTTAGAAGTCATGGTCTTTTGAAATTGAGAAGTCTGGAATCTGGTACAGTAGTTTAAATGTGGTATAATTGGGACAAAGCAGTGTGTGATTGTCTCCTTTTTCTTACCAAATAATTTAGACCTTTGTTTAACATATACTTGCCTAAGTACCAATCCTAGACCTAAACTATGTTAAAATACAGGTGAACAGGTAGGTAGGATGTGTGATTCTGTAATATACTTGCTTACAAACCACTAATCTAGATAGTAAGATCCTTAATATATACTAAGACTGCATTTGCTTTTTTTTGTTAGCAAAATAATCTATAGATATATATTTAATTTTTGGTGAAAACTTTGAAGACCTTCACTAAGCTCTGTCTGTATTGTGTGTTTGGTACTTTCGACTTTCTGCTTGTGTTTGATTCACATGAAAAGAGGAAGATAGTCAAGGTTTCTGCTGTGTCTTCCAGTGATTTATGCATGGTTAGAATAGTGAAAAGTGAGAGGAAGCAACACTATAGATGTGAAATTTGTTCAAGTTTTAGGGATTTAAAATAGTTCCATTTATCTGATTTCTCTTCATTCAGAGTAGACCTTTAACACAATAGAAATCTGTAGCAAGTTTAATAATGTCTTAAGTTCTCATTGGTACAGAACCAGTACAGAAATGTGACATTTTGTCCATGATTTTGTACATAATACTTAAATTTGAAAAAATTGTTTTAATATTTTTATTAGCACTCCATATAGATCTGAAATGTAGCTGGAAAGGGAAGTCATGAGCTTTGATGCCCCAAATTATGGGTGCCCTTGGAAATACTATCAACATAAGATGGTTCATTTCAATGGTGAAATGAGCTTTTTATCCTAGGTGAGATCTTTGAGTTGGCAGGAACATTGCCTCTTTGTTTCCTACAAAGGTGATGATCACATAGTAGGCTTTTCAGACACTAACCTGCCTTTGATTCTTATATGTTCTGTTGAGGGAGACCTCCCCACCTCCTGAATCAATGCTTTTGTGAGCCATAGTTACTAATGTGTGTGTGTGTGTGTGTCACGTCCATCAGGTATGTTGAAGTGAGAGAAAAAAAAAAAGAAACTTGCAAATCACATCTCTATAAATTTAATCCAAGAAGGACATGAACCTAATTTAGGGATCAAGTGAACATTTACTTTCCTGTACAAAGTTCCTGTAAGGAGGTATTTAAATAAATATAGCTTAGAGGAAGGGCCTTTTCAGGAGTTTCATTTGACATGAATGAAATATTCTTGCAAGAGGCAATATTTACCTCCATTTTTACAGGTCATATAGATTTTACTTTTGATTACTGGTTTTCTAACCTTGGATGACAGACGATTTCATATTTTTCCCCATAAAGTTATGCTTCGTTATTTATTTTCTATAGCTTATGAGTTCATGCTTGTAACTTACAGGGAAATCATAAAAAATGAGGCAGAGAGTAGCTTGAGCACCGGAAGTTCTAAAAGGGTATTTCTGTCTTAAAGATGGTATAAATTACTTTTTCAGGAGTTGGGATAAATACAAACCTCTGTAGCACTTTGGGCAATAAAGGAAGGTGTACTTTATTTAACATTGGAATGACACCAACTGCTAAAGAATTGTACCTGAAATGTTTTTTTTTAATCTAATTTAGTTAAATATTTGTAGAACACATTAGCTATCAGAAAAGCATTGTAATTATGTAGAACTCCACATTTTCTTCTAGAAGTGCCAAATTCTATAATTGTAATCTTCACAGAAGAAAACAGGACTTTGAAATATAAATTATCAGAACTTGAATTAGTCATTCTGATTCTGTGTTTCCAAAGTTTGAGAGTATTGTATTGTTAGCTGGGACTGATTTTGCCCCTAGGGAACATTTGGCAAAATCTGAAGATATCGTTAGTGGTTAGGATCCGAGGGGTGCTAGCAACATGCATGTACTAGGTGGAAGCCAGGAATGCTCTTAAACATCCTATAATGCATAGGGCATTCCCCCAAGTAAAGAATTATCTGCCACAAAAGGTTAATAGTGCTAAGATTGGGAAAGATTTTAGAGTATTGTGCACTTATTTTTATTATCACTGTGCATGAACAAGAGGATGAAATAAACAAATTGAATTCTTATTGTAAATGTGAAATAGTGGTAGCAGGGTCTATTGATGGAATGGAGGAATTCAAGTCTAGTGCAGTAATTAAGAAGTAATGTTTGTTATCAGATTTGGGTTCTGATCTTTACTCCCATCACTTGTTAGCCATCTGGCCTTGGGTAAAATGATTGATCCCGCTAACCCTGAATATATCCATTTATGCAATGTAGATAGTAAATTTTACCTTATAAGCTTGTTAAGTTAAATGATGTTTGCAAACTAGAAAATATTATACATTCAATAAATGGTAGCCACCGTTATTATGTTTAGGATGTAATTTGGGATTGGTAGTGTAGGATTTATATGGTTATATAGGGAGTGAGATGGCAGAAATGTTCTCAGTAGAGATGAATTTCCTGAATGAATCTAACTGTTTCTCTGTAATTGAAGGATCCAGTATATTAAAGAAGCACTGGGGTTTGTTAAAAAGAAAAAAACAGTCTTTTTTTTCTAATTTTACATTCTTCTATGTTTAAATGTTTGTTTAAAGAATCCATTCCTTTTGTAATTGAGAAAGCAAACATGACAACAACAAACCCTCATAGTTTCTTAGAAGTCTTGAAAAATATGATACTTATAAAACCATTCCTCTCCTAATTTATAGTTACCCTTTTGCTAGTTTTTCTCCATTAGTTGGTTTCCCTCTTTAGTTCCCTTTCTGAACGTGGTTAAACTGTGGGACCCATTACAATTTTACTGGCATGATAAAGCTCATTGTATTGATACCTTTATCTTCCAGTTGGCATCTGGTTCTCTCCCTGAAACCACCAAAATTTGGTCTGGGTGGGAAGTAGAGAAGAGCACAGGAGAATTTATAACTGAATCTCCAAAGCCAGGACACTTCACTTGCTCAGGTTCTCTTTAGTGCTTTATTAAGTACTTGAATAAAAACAGAGGAAGCATATTTAGTAAATGTCTACTTGTCAAAAATTGGAAGGCATAGGTAATTGGATGATTAGATATAGATTTCACAGTGTGCATAGATTTTAACAGTGGGCAGAGACTAAAGGCATGAAATTTAATGGGAGAAAATGGAAATTCTGTAAATTTAGTTTTTGAAATGATTGTATCATTTCACAACGAGAGAATTTGGACACTTATCTAATTCCTGTTTAAGTAAAGAATAAATATTAAGTGTTGAATGGTGCAAGTTCAGTGAGTTGACTCCTATTTGCTGCCTTATTAGACTTGGTTTTGGCGGCATAATATCCAGAATTCCCCTGGGTTTGTAGCTTTGTGACCAGTTCTGCTTGCCATTATTTTGAAGGGAATACTGACCACTAGAAAACGGTCAGAAAGCCTAGAATTAGTCATATCCCTGCTTTGTCATGTAGTAACTGTGTGGCTTTAAATAAATTATAATGTGCTTAATGTGCTTAAGCTTTAGAAATTAAAGTTTAGGTTTTGTCATATAAAATATATTAGGTTTTATGTAAAAAAATTTTAAGTACCACATAGAGATGTTTTACGGGCTGAGATTGATGATGATGCTAATAATAACTATTATTAAACTAATGTATTGCTAATTATAATGTGCTTAATGTGCTTAATGTGCTTAAGCTTTAGAAATTAAAGTTTAGGTTGTGTCATATAAAATATATTAGGTTTTATGTAAAAAAAATTTTAAGTACCACATAGAGATGTTTTACGGGCTGAGATTGATGATGATGCTAATAATAACTATTATTAAACTAATGTATTGCTTATTCTAAGCCTGGCTAAATGCTAAGAATTTATAAGAACTTCACATTTATGAATGCCTTTTTTTTTATGTTTTGCACCCCCCCCCACTCTCCATCCTTTTCCTGCCTCTAAGAACCACCTATCTGTTCTCTGTATCTGTGAACTTTTCCCCTTCCTTCCTCCCTTCCTCCTCCTCTCCCTCCCTCCCTCCCTCCCTCCTTCTCTCTCTCTCTCTCTCTCTCTCTCTCTCTGTCATCTGATTCCACATATAAGTGATATCATATGGTAGTTGCCTTTCTCAGACTTATTTCTCTCACCATAATTCCCTCCAGGTGCATCCATGTTGTGGCAAATAGCAAGATTTCATTCTTTTTTATAGTTGAATAACATTCTGTGTGTGTGTGTGTGTGTGTGTGTGTGTGTATAAATACATGCCACATTTTCTTTACTCATTCATCCACTGATGAACACTTAGGTTGTTTCCATAAGTTGGCTATTATAAGTAGTGCTGCATTGGATATGGTTGCATATATCTTTTCTTGTTTTTGCTTTCTTCAAATAAATACCTAGAAGTGCAATATATAGTTCCATTTTTAAATTTTTGAGGAACTTCCATGCTGTTTTCCATCATGGCTGCACCAATGGACATTTCCATCAGTAGTTCCCAAGGGTTCCCTTTTCTCAACATCCTTACCAATGCTTGCAATTTTTTGTCTTTTTGATAATACTCATTCTAACAGGTATGAGGTGATACCTCACTGTGGTTTTGATATGCATTTCCTAGATAATTAATGATCTTGAGCATCTTTCCCTGTACCTGTTGGCTGTTTGTGCATCTTCTTGGGAAGAATGTCTATTCAGATATTCTGACTATTAAGCTTTTTTTTTTTTTTTTGCTACTGAGTTGTATGAGTTCTTTCTATATGTTAGATATTAATCCCTATCAGATATGTATTTGCAAATATTTTTTTCTTCATTCAGTAAGTTTCCTTTTCAGTTTGTTAACGGTTTCCTTGCTGTGCAGAAGTCTTTTAGTTTGATGTAGTCCTACTTGTTTAGTTTTGCCTTTGTTGCTTTTACTTTTGGTGTCACATAAAATCACCAAGACCTATGCTTTCTTCTAGGAGCTCTGTGGTTTCATGTCATACATTTTTAATGCTCATCAGTACTCTGGGAGGTTGGTAGCATTATTCCCATTTTAAAGCTGTGGAAACTGAGACACAGTAAAATTAATGTCACTATATATTCTAGTAAATCACAGTTTGATATTTTACACATATACAATGCTAAGCATTGTGACATATGTGTCCTGACAATATGATGTATTTTACATATTTTGTGGCCTTATTTCACTTAGCATATGGTCTTCAAGGTTCATTCATTTTTTTATTTAAAACATTTTTTTTAATGTTTGTTGATTTTTGAGACAGAGACAGAATGCAATTGGGGGAGAGGCAGAGAGAGACAGGGATACACAGAATCTGAAGCAGGCTCCAACCTCTGAGCTGTCAGCACAGAGCCTGATGCAGGGCTTGAACCCATGAATCGCAAGATCATGACCTGAGCAGAAGTCTGGCACTTAACTGACTGAGCCACCCAAGCACCCCTCATCCATGTTGTAGCATGTGTCAGAATTCCTTCTTTAAGGCCGAATAATATTGTATGCATCACATTCTGTTTATCCCTTGATGAATACTTGGGTTGCTTTCACTTTTTGGCTGTTATGAATAATGCTACTATGAATACATGTACACAAATAAGATTTTTATATTAAAACGGCATTAATATAACTTTTTATATAAAACTGTGAAGTGCACGAAGGAGCTGCTGCAAATGTGGGTGACTTGACTGCATTTATTTAACTAGCACACTTTTCCCAAACTGATTCTAATCAATCACATCCTCATGGAAAGATAAAAGATAATAGGAAGAGATTAAAAGGCATATGTGAAACAGTTTTAGAACATTAATTAGGACCTGTTGTAAATTTTGGGTTAAAATGGACATTTAATTACTTGGCTGGTCATTACTTTTAGGATTCAGATTATTAAAGAATTGATTAGAAAAGCTGAAAGGTATTATTATAATTTCAGTTATTTTCTACTGGAGAAGCAAAGAAACCTCTCTCAAATAACAACACTGTGGACAGAAATAAATTTAAGAGCATTCGATGCTTTGATTTTCAGTATTTGTTTTAGCAAGGCATAAATAAATTATTTTTTCACCTATACAACTAGTATCCCAATATTCTGAGTTCCTAATTGTTGTAGGGATGGTTTAACCATATTCAGCAAATCTTCTACAATTTTTTTTTAAATATCGTTTTAAGTATTTGGTTGTAAATTCGTATTAACTTCTATCTAGTCATTCCAATTGAAACAGAATTTTGTTAAGAATGATTGGACAGAGGGAAGAGCACATTAGTTTTTCTAATTTAGGAGCATCGTCAGGTTCTCTGCTTGTGGTGTGTGCACAGTTCCCCCTCAGTCCTATCACGTCCACCTCTGCTCTGAGACATCCATTAGTAGATAGTTTTCCCAAGCATGTATGAGATCAGGAGCCAAGGCTTCAGGTTATTTTACCTTCTGGAGTTCTGTTTCTGTGTTCTGCCGAATGTCAGACTGAACTCTGTTTTAAAAATAAGGAGTTGCTACCTGAAGCTAGGGAGCTACTGGAGAATGAACAGCCTTGAGACCTCTGCTCTCTGAGGGAGCAACACAGCCAGATGCTGATGAATGTGGGTGGGATAGCTGAAATCTTCATTATAAAAGCCCATTTTTACTCCTTCATATTTTTTTAATTAAAAAAAATTTATTTACTTTTGATAGAGCACAAGTCAGGGAAAGAGAGAGAGAGAAGGAGGCACAGAAACAGAAGCAGGCTTCAGGCTCTGAGATGTCAGCGCAGAGCCCGATGTGGGGCTCGAACTCACAAACTATGAGATCATGACCTGAGTGGAAGCCAGACACTTTATCCGACTGAGCCACCCTGGTGCCCAACTCTGTCACATTGTTAATACTTTTGTTTCTCTTGCTAGTTCATCCTTTTCCTAATTACTAATTTTTCCCCAGTATGCTAAGCATTTTCCAGCATTTTTCCATGATAGCTAAATCTCCTAACAACCTTAGAGAGATCTATTATTGTGTCTGAAGCTCAAAGACGTTAAGTAACTTACCCAAGATTTCATTGTTTATCAGATGCAGAGCCTGGATTTGAGTCCAGGTCTGTCTGGCTCTGAAGGCTTCCTGTTTCCATTGCACTAGACAGCAGAAGCATTGCCGGAATTCACAGGATATAACTTTCTTCAAAGTGATAATCATTATGTCAAGCTGTTCCCTTCCTTTTCTGCTCTTGCTGTCCTACTTTATGGCCTGGTCACATCATACTTGAATGGACTGCAGGCATATGTCAGAGATATTCCAGGTTTGGTTCCAGATCATGCAATAAAGCAAACATTGCAATAAAATGAGTCAAGTTTTTTTGGTTTCCTAAAATGCATGTAAAAGTTATGTTTATACTATAGTCTATTAAGTGTGCCATTGCATTATGTCTAAAAATACAATGTACATACCTTAAAAGTTACTTAATTGCTAGGCATTATATGAACTTTCAGCATATTATAATCTTTTTGCTGGTGGAGAGTCTTGCCTCTAATTGCAGTTGTTGAAGGTCATCTGTGGCAATTACTTAGAATAAGACAGTGGTGAAATTGGCCATATCATTTGACTCCTCTCATGAATGATTTCTCTGTAGCATGCAATGCTGCTTGATAGTATTTTACCCACAGCAGAACTTCTTTCAAAATTGAAATTCTCTCAAACTCTGCTGCTCCTTTGTCAACTAAGCTGATATAATATTCTAAATCCTTTCAACAATCTTCACAGCATCTTCACCAGGAATAGATTCCATCTCAAGCCATTTTCTTTGCTTGTCCATAAGGAGCAACTTGTCATTCGTTAAAATTCTAACATGAGATGGCAGCCATTCAATCTCATCTTGAGGCTCCACTTCTAGGTCTGTTGCTATTTCCACATCTGTAGTGTTATTTCTTCCACTGAAGTCTTGACCCTTCAAAATCCTCCATGAGAGTTAGAATCAACTTCTTCCAAATTCCTGTTCATGTTATTTTGATCTTTTCCCATGGATCACAACTATCATTTAAAATATTTTAGAGCGTGAGCACGTGCAAGAGAGGGAGAGAGAATCCCAAGCAGGCTCCATGCTGTTAGTGCAGAGACCGATGCCAGGCTCATACTCATGACCCATGAGATCATGACCTGAGCTGAAATCAAGAGTTGGACATTTAACCGACTGAACCACCCAAGTGCCCTGTTTCACGAATATTCTTAATGGCATCAGAATGGCAGATCCTTCCCAGTTTTCAGTTTATTTTGCACAGATCCATCAGAGGAATACTTACCTATGGGAGCCATAGTCTTATGAAATGTATTTTTTAAATAATAAGACTTGAAAGTTGAAATTACTCCTTGATCTTTTAATTTCCTTGAAGAACTTTTGCTCTGCATTCACAGCTGCGCTGGTTGGAACATAAAGGCCTAGCTTTTGGCCTGTCTTAGCTTTGACATGCCTTCCTTACTAGTTTAATTGTTTCTAGCTTTTGGGTTAAAGTGAGAGAGATGTGACTGTTCCTTTCACTTGAATACTTAGAGGCCATTGTAGGATTATTAATTGGCTTAATTTCGATATTGTTGTATCTCAGGGAATAGGGAGGCCCTAGGTGTGTGTGTGTGTGTGAGAGAGAGAGACAGACAGATATCTGGTTGGTGGAGCAGTCAGGACACACACAACACTTACCCGTTAAGTTCACTGTCTTGCATAGGAAAGGTTCCTGGTGCCCCAAAACAATTACAATAGAAACACCAAAAATCACTGATCACAGGTCACCATAACAAATATAATAATAATGAAAAAATTTGAAATATTGTTAGGATTATCAAAATGTGACACAGAGATTGGAAGTAAGCAAATGCTGTTAGAAAAATGGTGCCCACAGATTTGCTGTATATAAGATTGCCATGGACCTTCAGTTTGTAAATGAAAATAAATAACTAAATCAAAACCCAGTACGTGTGAAGCATAATAACGTGAAATGCTCTACAGCAAGGTGTGCCTGTATTGTGTGGTGGCTTCCCAACTGATCTTCCTGCCTTCATGCTTTCTAAATATTAACTCATCCCCTGAACTTCTGCCTTACACCTTCCTGGTCAAGTGTAATCATGACAGTAGTTTTGTTGAATGCTCATGTAAGCTCTTATCAATCCCTTGATAAACAGTAGTTCATAGTTCTTAGTTGCATTTCAAACAAACAAATACCTCTTAATTTGGGATTCTGGACCCTCTCTCATTTGCCCGTCCTCCCCTTCAGTCACTGCACACTGCCACTTCTTTGTCACATTAATTTTCTAGCTTGTTTGAATTGCTTATAGGGCACGTGCTCTCTAGCTGGTGCTGGTTTGTGTTCTCTGCTCTCTCTGCCCCTCCATGCACCACCCCCATTAGGTAGGTAGATAGGTCTCTGTAGAAACCTTGTTTCCTATTTCTGTTGCATTTATTGCCCCCTGCCTCTAATGCCCATCTCTGAATCCTGATAGCCAACTAATGTAAATGAAAAAAATTCACCCATCTTCTACCTGCCTCACGATGCATTTTCTGATCATCCCAACTGGCAGTTCTTTCTGCTTTGAATCTCCAGAGCACTCTATGTGTTATTCTCTTATAGCACTTATATTTTTCACCTTGGATTGTGAATATTTTTATAAATAAGAGTGAGGTCTTGTGGGGGGAAGGGTCCGTGTATAATTGGCCTGCCTTTCTCATGTGCCACATTGTTTTCCTGCCATGTAGAGGGTCAACAAATGTTTTTAAGTAAATGAGATTTTATAACTTACATGTAGATATGCTTGGAAATTCAGAAAATATCTTAAGTGTACATTTTCTCATTAAATTGGGCAACAATAGTGTAGAATTGGGTGGTTATCTCCATTTTATGGATAGCATTTGGAAGTTTATGGAGATAGGGTCAGGAAATGTCAATGGAGTTTTATAGGCAGTTCTCTTGGGAGAATGGCAAGATGGGACTCCAAGTTAAGCAGTGTAGAGCTTTAAGGACTTTTAGGGCAATTGAATTAAGGGTTTTGAACCCTGTTAGTGCCTTGTACTCAACCTTCAGGAAATTAAATACAAAATCATTTACCAAGCCCTCCTTCCCCTACTCAGACCCAGACATTGGTATTTTTAAGTGTAGTGATTTTTAAAAATATTTCTTAAATGTTTTATTTATTTTTGAGAGAGAGAGAGAGAGAGAAAGCGAGCGAGCAGGGAAGGGGCAGAGAGAGAGAGGGAGACACAGTATCTTAAACAGGCTTCAGGCTCTGAGCTGTCAGCATCGTAGGCATGAGAGGCCATCGCAGGGCTTGGAATTATGAACTGTGAGATCATGACCTCAGCAAAAGTCAGACGCTCAACCGACTGAGCCACCCAGGCATCCCAGTGTAGTGATTTTGAAAAATATTTAATTGTTCCAAATTTATGGAAGAAACTTATTAATAGAGATTTATGATTTCTATTATAAACATATTAAAATTTTTTAAGCCAATCGTTCACAGACTTTTTTCTTTTTATAAAGGGAAACTTTTTTCCCTTATTTGTACAGTACTGTCAAAATTACTTTCTGATGCTGGTTTGAATAATAGGTCCATATTGTAGTTGTATGAGGCATAGATTTATGTTGATGTGGTCCTAACTAGGCTGTCAGACTTGAAATATTGTATAATGTGTTACTGGGATTCTACCTAGATTTCTGGGAGATGAAACTTGGGTACCAGTAAAGGTTATATTTAAAACTAAAAAAACAAAAACATAAACAAAGAAGTCTTATGTCTTAATGAAAATTATTTGTTGAAAGAAAGTTATATAGGAATAAAGAAATAATGTGTAACTCTTATTTGCATGGCAATGTCTGTTTTTTTCTCTCGCTTAAAGCAATGTCATCGCTTGGATTTTTATTGTTGCTGTTCAGTTGGTAACTGAATTTCTTTCTTTCTTTTTCTTTTTTTTTTTTTTTTTACTGTGTAGGTGTGTTCATAGTGCACACTGACTTTAATTACATTTTTTCTTGCTAGCTCAAGGTCTTGATTTTCAACTTGAATTATTTTAAAATGCAGCAGTACAGTAACATCCTCAGAGACCATTAAAATATTTAGAGATATTTTCCCGATGCTGAATGGCTCATCCTTCCATGCTTCTGTATCATAACGTGTGCTTCTTTAAACTTTCCTCCCCCCTCCTTTATAGTTAGCCGTCCAAAGTGCCTGGCAGATATCTTTTTGATTCTGCTGCAAGGAATAATTGTCAGCCTGCTACAAGAATAGTCAACCACACTTCCTTAGTTAATAACTCCGTGAGCTGTAGGTCGAGGCATGAGGGTGACAATACATCTTTCTTACACAGGACAGTGTTTAGGATATGTGACCACAATTGTATCTAATATTTAGGCGCTAGATTTACAACTGTGTTATGAATGGAAGGGTTTTGTCGGAATTGCTTCTTAAAGGAAGTAAAGACACTTAACATCAGAATGTTCAAAATGGCAATCTCTTATGCAGAAGGAGATTTAGAAGTTTGACAACCAAAGATTTGTCCTTTTTTTTTTTTTATAAGACAAGGAATGGTATTGCTTGTCATTTTTATTTCAAAACTATTTCAAATCTGAGCTTTAAATAAAAAAACCCCACAAAACTGTGAGGACTATCAATATTACTATTTCAGGGCAATCAAATTTAATTTCGATTGTATGTACATATATGTGTACGTAGATCTATCTAGAAATCTAGGTATAACTATTTCAAGGGAGACTGTATACATGGTAGACATTCTAATGTTTATTCTAACTTTCTACTTTGAAATTTAACAATTTGGTCAAAGTTCAGTCTTGAGCTTTCTACTTGAACTTCCTAATGAATTATATCCTTTCAAAGGCTTTTCCTGGAATTTCTCTTTTTGGCAGGTAAGTTTGCATATCTAAAGTGACATCATTTGGCCAGATTCCTGAAAAAGAATAATTTAAGAGACAGAAGAATGTAGGTTGGCTTTTGAAAGTTCTAATGTTAAAATTCAGGGAGAAGCTAAAATAGAGAAATCATATGTTGTATTAATAGGAATGTGTTAATTTCTTAAACTTCATCAATATTTCATGAGGTTTTTTTGTTTGTTTTAATAAGTTCATGAGGTTTATAACTTTATTTCAGGTGGGAAATACTACTTTTCCTTTTTTTTACTGGGTTAAGTTTTGGCAAAAGTGACTTAGTTATAATTTTGGAGTGCATCCTGCAAGAAAGTAATTGGGTCTGGACTTAATAAAACCACACTGCTATAGAAAGCCATACAATTGTTGGTGTGGAAAAGGAACAAGATAGCTTTGGTAATTTCGAAGTGAAAAATATAATACTGTACGTTGCTTGAGGTAGGAACCACATCTTGTAATTTTTTCGTTATCCTGAATCGAACTTAAAAAAATGCTATGTACATGATGGACACTCATTAAAAAATTTTTAATTGATTTATTGGTTACCAAATAAATGCCTGGAATAGTACTAGCCATTCTAACTCAATTTGGCTTTATCTAGTGTTTTTCTTATGGAAATAGTCCTAGAAGTTTTTTCCAGTATTGCTATTATAATTTGGCTTTCTCTAATACATATTTCTATTATGAAAATAGCCATTCTCAAAGACTTTAGCTAGCATTTGTCTCCTGGAAATCACCGTTCCTTAATGGTTTAGCTCTTTTTGAACTGTTAACCTCAGATCACCTTGTTTCTGTCTATTCAGATTATTTTCCTTTTGAGCCATTATTCATCTTTCTTGAGCTGTTGGCTACTTGCTAAATTTCATGCTCATTTGCATCCGTGTAGTTTATAAGTTTGGTGGGGGGGGATAGGAACTAGCACAAACCATTTTTTAAAATATGCATTTGTCTACTGGCCTTAGCTAAGAAGCGCTAATGGTTCCCCACTGCTTGCTGATTCAATACAGAGTTTTCTGCTGGCTTCCTTTATCTCCTCCCCAGTTTTTATTCTGACAGACTTATTCAGAGAATGAATCAGCTTTTCTGTATAAAGCTTTGAATTTGGTGTGAAGGAAGAAGTGACAGAGGTAACGGAAGAGAAATGGGAAGTGTGAGGTGTGATCCATGCTGCTTAAATTGCTACTTATTAATCCATCCCTGTTCCCTTCAGCAATTTTCTGTCCATCTGTGTTATATGTATTTTGTCCATTCTATTATGTGAGGGTCTGGGGTGTCTGGGTGGCTCAGTAAGTTAAGGGTCCGAATGTTGGTTTCAGCTCAGATCATACTCTCACGGTTTGTGAGATCTAGCCCTATGCGTGGCTCTGATGGTAAGGAGCCTGCTTGGGATTCTTTTCTCTCTCCCTCTCTGCCCCTCTCCCTCCCTCCGCACCCCCCCCCCCCTCAAATAAAACCACTTTATTATGTGAGGGTTTACTTCTGGGATTATCCAGGCTTCTCACGGTTTCTTTGTGCGTACCTCTTGTATACTTTGATGGATACTCCCCACTTCCTGCGAGACCTCCAGGTTTCTTCCCACCCTCATTCTCTTCCAGTCCCTGGGATGACCTAATTTCTCTTTGGCGATTTACTAGAATTCTGGTCCTCTTTCACACACTGATCCAGAACATTCTTTTGCAAACCCTTCAGAACCTGTGCAGCTCATTCTCATTTACCTGAACTCCTCCTACATAGCACTGCATGGCTTAGCATTTCCTTACCTTTTGTGTGGTCTTATTTCCATGACCACGTCAGGGACATCCTATCTGAAGCTGCTTCTCAGCATTATTTAGTCAGGAGTCATAGTGGTCCAACACAGAGTTTGGGATCAAGGCAGATATTCACTGCCAGCTGTGTGACTTAGGGAAGTTACCTAGCATCTCTGAGGCTTTTTCTTCATCTGCTTAATGGGGATAACAATTTCTACTTCATAAAGTTGTTACTTAATTTTAAGATAATTTGTTCACAGCATCCACCAGTGTCAGGCACATAGACAATAGATCCTTTTCATCATACATACATGGTTGGGTTTAGAATAGGTATTTACTAAAAACTTTTTTTTTTTTTTTTTTTTTTTTTTTTGCAACTAAGTAGCTATACTCCACTTGAGTGGCTGAATTTTTAGAAAGGCATTAGGAAGGCAGGAGATAGAATTAGTTTGACGTGTTTTCACATAGTTATTCTTTGTCAATGAAGGTAGTAGCTCTAAATGTAGCAAAATGAGGTCTGTTGTTACATAGTGTAGCTGTTACCAAGGTTCCTAGATAAGGAAAGGAGTTGGTGGAGAAAGATACAGTAGTACTCCCCAGTTTTGTACAATTCAAAGATTCTGTTGCTTGGAATTAAAATTTTAATGGATTTTGGAGTCCTAAAGTTTAGAGTTTCAAGTTAGTTTTTGTAAACTTATCATTGTTTAAAAATTACTTTCATCTGCCTTCCATGTGTTCAGCATTGTATTTGTATTCTTTTTTTTTTTTTTTTTTTTTTTTTTTTTTAAATTTTTTTTTTTTTCAACGTTTATTTATTTTTGGGACAGAGAGAGACAGAGCATGAATGGGGGAGGGGCAGAGAGAGAGGGAGACACAGAATCGGAAACAGGCTCCAGGCTCCGAGCCATCAGCCCAGAGCCCGACGCGGGGCTCGAACTCACGGACCGCGAGATCGTGACCTGGCTGAAGTCGGACGCTTAACCGACTGCGCCACCCAGGCGCCCCTGTATTTGTATTCTTAAAATAGGTACCTGAAAAGCAAGTAGCATACGTAATAAATATTTATGTTTTTTGTGGAATTGGATTATATTTTAGACTCCTTGTACTGAAGTATGGTAAGACACATTTTCTTACAAGTAAAACTTTATTATAAATGTCACATATGTAGCTTAATATTTTAGAAATCTATAATAGAGTATGGATGAAGTTAAAAAAATTAAACATATGAATCTGTCTCCCTTCGTAAATAATTGGAGGAGGACCTATTTGCCTTAAATGAAAACTGGTATTATGGTTAACAAATTTATATTCTTAATGATGTCTTGTGTTATTCTGGTCTGCTGTTCAGCTCTATAGATGTGAGAAAACACTCATTACTAAGGGCACCCTTTTTCTTTGTGGAAAATTAGCTCAAGCTGACATTAATTTGCAGATAGCTTTCATTAAAGAGTTTCTTTTCATAAGGGTCATTCTTCATTCTTATTTCAAAGATTAAATGACTTTATAAATATTTTAATGTAGCATCTGTTCTTATTTTTCCCTACTCACATTTTTCTTCTCAAATATTCCATGTTTGTGTCCTGTAAGCTATACAAATGAGTTTTCAAGAAGAAAATGCAATAATTATTGTGTAATTTATTGCCATTCTTTCTCTTATAATTTTCATTTTATTAAACATATTTCTCAAGTCTTTCAAAAGGCTTTTCTAAGTGCCGTGAAAAATTTAAATGTATATGACATTACTTATGTGTGTATGTATATTATTTCTGCTGCATAGTTTCTCAGAGTGCAATGATGAATCCATTGACAGTGAAGGGTCTGGAAGGCTCTAAAAGAGAGATTTTTCTTCCTTCTCCCTTCCCCCGTTCCTCTCTACTTCTTCTAGAATGGAACGTTTGTTCTGAAATCGTATGCAAATCTAATGAATGGATAGATTAAAACAAACCAACCTGATCCAAGCCCTTGAAGGCAGTGGGGGCTTGTGGACCCAGAGCACCAGCCTTTTCCCATCATTCCACCTGAATTCCCCCTCCCTGCCTCTCCCCTCTTGTCCCCTCCCCTAGGTTCTTGGGCTAGTGTGCCAGGAATCTGGAGCTTGAAAGTGATATTTACTACAGCATTTGAGGTCCTAATGGTTGTTATGTTTTGTAAGTCAGTGACCCAGTTTGAAGCCACAGACGACATTCTACTTTGAATAGTTTGTACTTTTAAAAACTATTTAAGCTGTTTCACTAACTGTGGTCACTTCTACAACTCTTCCTAGAAAACACGGTTTTTTAGATTTTAATATATTTGCTATTATTGGCTTTCTTATTTAAAGATGAACCAGATCTCTGTTCCTTAAAACCAAAGAAGTCCCAACAATTTTAACGCACTAGATGGAGAACAATTTTCTTTTTAGAAGTTATCAGGATTGCAAAACCTTTAATAGATGGGAAAAATATTCATCTTTGCTTGTGATGAATTCTTTCAAAATGAAGTCACTGATTCCAAAATAAAATGATGAAATATTACAGCTGGACATCATCAGAGAAGTGAGGTAAGTTTCCCACCTCAAACAGTAATTATTCCTATAGTATTTCTGTGACAAATGTTTATTTAGCCACCCCTTCAATACCTTAAGTGAAAGCTAGCACAGCACATCCAAACCAATACAAAGCAGTGGTGTGTTAGAAAGAGAAGGGAAGGAAATGAATGGTAACAACTGTGAGATGATATGTTAATTATACCAAAACATCATGTTGCATGCATTAAATATATATAACTTTTTGTCACTCATACTTGGAATAAAGCTGGGGAAGAAAAAAAAGAGCTTTGGTTCCAAATGAACATTGGTGCACATTGTGCTTTGCTACGTATTCGCTGTTTGGTGCTGGGCAAATATGTGAATTTCGTAGCTTTGGTTTTGTATTTATTAAATGAAAAGTTAAATCCCAATGCTGCAGGTTTGTTGAGTGATAATATGAATAGATTATCTCATATGTGGGATATTTAATAAAACATTGCTATAGGATGGTTGTTATGTTGAGTCAAAAAGTGCCCTTTTATAACTTTGACCTCTTTTCTTAATATTTATTTTCTATTTTATGTAATAAATTTAGATGGTGACCATTCTCATTTGCCTCTTAGAACTCTTACGTCTCCCTCCCCCCGTGGCTAAAGATGACCCTATATTTCATTTGACCCTATATTTATAGTTGTCCTTTGTGGGACTTGATTTTCATATCTCAACAACTTTCCTCTTCCCTGGTGTGCAGTTGTGGTCAATTCCCACTTGGGTATTGGGCTATACTTGGTGTAGCCATCAAAGCCACACTTGCGTGGCTTGACCCTGTTATCTGACTGCACTAGATTGGACTCAGGAGCAATGAAATTCTGATCCAGAATTTGGTATTGGGACTGAGAGTTAAGTCAGTCTTTTCCATAATGGAAAAGCACCTTTCTGAATCCCTGTGGGGCTAAGGAGCATAGAAAGTCAATTTGCAGAAAGAATGAAGCAGATATGGGGAGTGGGACAAAGGGAGAGGGATCTTAATTGACTCAGGGCTTTCCTTCCTTTGCTTCTGCTTCTCCCCTAAGGCTGCGCTGTGCTCCTGTCCCTCATTCTATGAATAACCCTGCCCTAAGCTGTATCAAGTTAGTTTCTGTTTTTTTCAACTACTGTTTTGTCATCAAAAGATGCTATTCCTCTTTTGACCAAAACAATTCAGAGATATCAAAATGTGGGGGAAAATATGTTAACATAATAAATTTTAGAAACATCTCTGTTAAAATCTAGGGCTCAGAATTGATCATCATGATGGACTCCCCTATCCCCCCACCCCAAATGGGGACACCAAAGTAAAAACCAGCATATTTCCTGTTCTGTCCACAGAGCCCTTATCTGTTGCTTCCAGCTGCCTGAGAAACATTTCCATTTAGATGCTCCTATCAAACATATTTGACAATTGACCCTCTTCTCTGTCAGGCTGGATCCCCTTTATTTCAGTGTTCCTTCCTCTTCTAAGCTAGTGGTCCAGAGGAGTTGAGAATTCTTTTCTCATTCTTACCTAATTCCATTTGACATGAAGTTTTGACATTTAAAAAGAATTATTACTTTAAATTGTGGTGTGATATGATATTGAGTATATTCATGCTGTTGGGCAGCCAACCAGTGACCACTGTCTCCTCTCCAGAGCTCTTTCCTCCTCCAAAACTGATACATTGCACCTGTTAAACAAGAACTCCTCACTCCCAGCTTTCCCTGGACCCTGGTAACCACCATTCTACTTTCTGTATCCATGAATTTGACTACTCTAGGTGCGTCACATAGGTAGAATCGTACACTGTGTCGTCTTGTGACTGGCTTATGTCATTTAGTGTAATGTCCTCAAGTTATTCCAAGTTGTAACGTGTGTCAGAATTTTTGGCATTCTTTATGTTATCATTATTCTGTGACTCTTTTTCTTTTTTCTTTCTCCCCTCTTTTGACAGTCAAGATTCTAAGCCTTTATCACTGTACCTGTTACTGAAATTATGTCTTAGTCTCTGAAGATTCTCTCTCTGCTTACAGTCATCTATAATGCATGAGTCATCTTTAAAAACACGGCTTTCATCTAGTTATAACCACAGGACGACTATGAATGGAGCTCCATGGGTGGTTGGTGCAACATGGAGGCCCTGAATAGCCGCTTCTTGCTAAAAACAATACACTTTCCCACCCGATAGCCCCTGTCTCCTTAATTTTTGAGGCCTTCATAATTTATTTAGATTTTCTTTTAATTATCTCCTCACCATGTGCTTTTATTTGTATACCTCTATTATTAGTCAAACACTTTAATTTCAGTCAGATAGTCATTTAACTTTCTCTACCAAATCCATTGTTTATACTTGTTTCTTCCTCTTTTTTGCCTTTAATTCCTCTCAGATGAAAATTTCAACTTCTCATGATCTTTCTGAATACCACGTACTGGGTGTAGTTGACCTTCTTCATGAAAATTTCACAGCTGTGAAAGCCCCACATATACAGGTCACTTCGTTGTAGTCTTGCTCTTAAGCCCTTTCACTGTTGATTGTGTACTGCTGGTTAGTAGTTTCCTAACTAGATTACAGTTTCTTGAAAACTTATGTTTGTTTTTTTTATACCTTCATATTAGCAAGCGTTGCGTGAATATGTATTCAGTGGGCAATAAATACTTGTGTTAGCGACATGTTTATGTTAGTGCAATAAAAGAATATGGATGTGCTTTAAAATCTTTCATGACACGACTGTCATTTTCTATTTCACCGTTCTTTCTAAACCACCCACCCTTAATCTACTTGCAAGTGCTTTTAAGTTTGAAAATATTTAAGAAAATTATTGGTGATAGTCTTTTTCCTTCTGTGAAGCACATGGGCATCTTATGATTTAATCTAGCATCATTCCAAAGTGAGAAGTCTTTGACATATCTATAGGTAACTATCATTAGATACATATCCATGAAAGGAGGGGAAAAAAAAAACTCCACTTGAATCCATAATGCTGGCAATAGGACATAGATGGCTATTACAGCATTTGAAATGCTAGCCTTCCTGCACGGGTGGAAGAATATTGTTTAGTCCTTTTGCTTTTTGCTCCTTTTGAACCACTTTTTTTTTTTTTTTTTTTTTTTTAATTCTCCTAGCCCTATTCTGAAACTTAAGCTCAAGGTTATTGATGAGTGTGAAGGATGTTTCTTGTCCATCTTTTTCCTCCAACTCAGGTGGATGGACTTATTGTTGGTCCTGATTTCTCTTCTTTCCGGTAACCCTGAAAAACACCATACTAGCTATAAAAATAAAATGTTGTAATTAGAGTGCGGGGGAGTATATGTTTTTTTGTTTGTTTGTTTTTGTTTTTGTTTTTTTGTTTTTTCAATATATGAAATTTATTGTCAAATCGGTTTCCATACAACACCCAGTGCTCATCCCAAAAGGTGCCCTCCTCAATACCCATCTCCCACCCTCCCCTCCCTCCCACCCCCCATCAACCCTCAGTTTGTTCTCAGTTTTTAAGAGTCTCTTATGCTTTGGCTCTCTCCCACTCTAACCTCCTTTTTTTTTTTTTTCCCTTCCCCTGCCCCATGGGTTTCTGTTAAGTTTCTCAGGATCCGCATAAGAGTGAAAACATATGGTATCTGTCTTTCTCTGTATGGCTTATTTCACTTAGCATCACACTCTCCAGTTCCATCCACGTTGCTACAAAGGGCCATATTTCATTCTTTCTCATTGCCACGTGGTACTCCATTGTGTATATAAATCACAATTTCTTTATCCATTCATCAGTTGATGGACATTTAGGCTCTGTCCATAATTTGGCTATTGTTGAGAGTGCTGCTATAAACATTGGGGTACAAGTGCCCCTATGCATCAGTATGGGGAGTATATGTTTAAAGTCGTAGATATATTAGCTTATATCACATATGTGGAAAAAGCAGATATTATACAATTTAGTTCAGTAGCAATACATTGAAACACCATTAGCATTCTCTACTAGGAATACAATGATGAACAAGGTAACATCATTCTGCCATTGTGGATTATACTGTAGTAGGACTATATTAAGTAATTATAAATATATAAGTATGATTGAAGGGATGTGGAATATTGATTGCTGTGGGAGAGAATAGCAAGGGAATTTTATTTTGTCGATGGGGTCAGTGAAAGCCTTTGATGAAGTGTTCTTTAATGTATATGCCTTACATGTGTGCCAATCAGACCTCTAAGGAAGGGTTCAGGAAGTAACTGGGGTATAGGCTGTAGATGAGACCTGATGGAATCAGCCACCCATGATGGAATCCTCTCTCTACAGATGGTGTAAGGCCATGGGAGTAGACACAATTCCTTGGGAGTTTGTAGAAAAGAAACACTCTTGAGAACCAATATTTAGCAAGAGATTAGAGGTGCATTTAGGACTGACAACCCCAGATATAAAATTATGTAAGTGGAAATATCTTGTACATCATCTAATCTGATTTAGTCAGAATAAAGATGAGTCAGATAAGGTCCTGTTAGACTCAGTATTTTTCTTTTTTTTTTTTTTTAATTTTTTTTTCAACGTTTATTTATTTTTGGGACAGAGAGAGACAGAGCATGAACGGGGGAGGGGCAGAGAGAGAGGGAGACACAGAATCGGAAACAGGCTCCAGGCTCTGAGCCATCAGCCCAGAGCCTGACGCGGGGCTCGAACTCACGGACCGCGAGATCGTGACCTGGCTGAAGTCGGATGCTTAACTGACTGCACCACCCAGGCGCCCCAGACTCAGTATTTTTCTATACGACATGGCACAGAATGTCTCCCAACATTTACCTTTCTACTGTAGGTTTTATATTAATCTAACTTAGCCTTTTAGTGGTATTTTATCTGCATTGAATTACAAATTGTGAGGGTGCAAGAATTTTTTCCCCTATATTTGTCTTTAACACCCTTTGGTGGTAGAAAAACTTAAGATATCTCTCATGTAATCAAATCTAAATGTCTGCCTTGTCCCTGCTTATAAAACAATTATCAAATAAGATAATTCTTGGACATTGACTCTAGGTTGTTTTCCTTGGTTGCTCAGCCTGTTACGTCTGTGTGCTTAGAATATCATGTACTTTTTCTTACAGCCTTTATTCATTTCTCTTACTAGACTCTAGGCTACCTGTGGGCAGTTTCTGTTTTCTAACTATGGTTTGAATCCAGAGAAACATAGTGCCTGGCAAAAATAGGAATGGTATTTGCTAAATGAATGAAACATGCAGATATCTGAGACTATAAATTCTTTAAAGATAGAAACTCACTGTTTTCTTCTGGACAAGTACAAATATTTGCACATAATGAAAACACAATTATGTTGACTTATGGTTCTTTCTTTCTAGGAGATATCTTTTCTTATGGTTTGAACTGAGGGCAGTAAGTGATAGCATTAAGAGTAAAAGGTGGATTTTTAAAAAAATTGAGTCTCACAAGAAATATGAACCATTATTAGACATAAAAGTATGTCAAACAATAAAATTCACAATTGTAAAATACTCATTACCTTTGGATCTAAAGATTGAATTGTACAGGATTGCTCATAAGGTTCATAGCATATATATTTTTAAGCCTCCAAAATATCTTTTATTTAAAGACCTTCTTTTTAAACCACAGAGTGTAGAGATAGTTAGGTTCTATTTATTGCTAATTTCTCTCTGGCTATTTTTTTCCTTTTTGTATCATGCCCACAGCAGCTGTTTCCCTAACCCTTACCCCAGCCCACAGGCTTTCCCACGGTCCTTTTTGGGCTGTCACTTGGCATTGATCCTTAGTGTGACAGATTAAACATGTGTCTGAATTGTAGTTATGACCACACTACCATCCATCAGGTTTCCCATAAGGGTGATTATGCTTATTTTTACTCCCAAACCAGGTGATTATTTTACAATGAAAGTATTCAGTTCACTTTGAATAAGTCTTCAGGCTCCTCATTTAATCTCTCATTCCTTGGTAACATGCTGATACTTTGCTCTTAGGTTTTGTAGTTCAGTGTGAGCCAAGCTCATGGGATATTAGTGTTGGGAACACAAAGAAGGGCCTCCGTGTTAGACAGAGGTGGGGTTTAGTTCAAACTCTGACATATATTAGCTTGTAAGCCTGCACGTGTGATAGTTAATTTCTATGGGTTTTAACCTCCTTATGTATAAAATTATGTGCTTTTGGCAACACTGATCCAAATGGTATCATTGTGGAAGATTGGAAGCTAACATATGATGGGCCCTATCACTGTTTCATTCAAAGGTATGAAATCAAGGCTGCTACTTCTAAGGTATGCATCCATGGCTCTACGATATCCATAGCACAATTTGAACTTAAGTTGCCGGGACACTTCCCAGGTTGACATATGGGTGTATGTGAAATCATGGCGGACAAGGAAGGAATAAATGACTTAAAACAGATTATAGTTCTCACTTGTGAACATTAGCACACTGGCATTAAAGGATCTGGTAATCAGTGGTCTAACTTATATTAGAAACAAAACAAAACTACCTTCAAGTTCATTTAGCTATACAGAGTAATTGGTAACTACATTAGTTGCATTCTTAGGAGCTATCTTTATTGTCCTTGTTCCCAAGCGCTATTTAATACATTTTAAGTGTTAAAGGAAGAATAAGTAGTGGGTCAATAAATAAACAATAAATGATTTAAAGATGTTCATTGCATTCATAAATTTCAGACATAAATACAAACAACCTACCTTTGTGTGGGTGCCTATATGCATATGTGTGTGTGACTAAATGGCTACAATTTAAAATCAGGCCAAAATTAAACATTCAAAAGAACACTTATTAAGCAGCTACTGTGTACCAGGAATAGTAGGAATATTTTCATCCAAATTTAGGACTCCTCTTGCACACACTGTGTAAAACAACTTAATTTTTTATTGGTGTGTATTTCAATCACATCTTTATTAGTCTTCCTATGAATGCCTTCATTACTTCCCAAAGCCCTCAAGAAATTATGAAAGAATTAGAAGAGACCTTTGATTTTTAGATTCAAATTTTCAGACAGGATCATGTGAAAATTCTTCTTTTCTCAGGTTCTCATACATATATGGTTATGAATACACAAGTATGGGCTATTCTTAGTTACTGTTAATTTAGAAAGAGCCCTCCTTTAGGAATACTTTTTATAGCTGTAAAATGGCTTAAATTCATATCTATACTCTTAATTTTATACTCAAAGTATATAAGGTAATCTGTTGTGATTTTTCCCCTTACATATGTACCTTATTAAGGGAGTATGGTTATTTTTATTAAAAAAAATTTTTTTTTAAGTTTACTGATTTTTTTTTTTTAGGGTGAGAATCCCAAGCAGGTTCCACACTGTCATTGCTGTCAGCACAGAGCCTCCTGCAGGGCTCAAATTCACAAACTGTGAGATCATGACCTGAGCTGAAATCAAGAGTCAGATGCTTAACTGACTCAGTCACCCAGGTGCCCCTGATTATTTTTTTTTTAAAACAAATACACATTTTACAAATGATAGTGGAAGCCTTAACCAAAGTATGCTTAATATGTATACAAGATAAGAAACTTCGTTTCTGCAACTAGAATTCATGCTAGAATGTGGACACTGATACTTAAGGCATAAATATATTTTGTAAAAAAGAGTTTATTTATTTATTTTGAGAGGGAGCGGGGAGAGAATCCCAAGCAGGCTCTGTGCTGTCAATGCAAAGCTCCACACGGTACTGAAACTCTTGAACTGCTAGATCATGACCTGAGCAGAAATAAAGATGCTTAACTGATTGAGCCTCCCAAGTGCCCCTAGGCGTAAATACATTTAATTTAACCTTTCCTCTGTACTTGATTTGTTGTTGGCTAAAAACATTATTTGTGTGACATTTATGTGGCAGTCCTTAGCTTTTAGAAACAGTTTACTTGTTCAAAAAATAAACTGGCAGTGCACAAAATTACCATTATATAAAAAGGACATTTTAAGTCTGATATTAGAATGATATAACTTATTTTTTGTTTTACATTAAATTTTTAAAATTGATTTATTTAGAAACTTAAACAATTTTTAAAATTTTTTTTTGTTTTGAGAGAGAGAGAGCATGAGCGAGGGAGGGCCAGAGAGAGAGGGAGACACAGAATCTGAAGCAGCCTCCAGGCTCTGCGCTGTCACCACAGAGCCCAACATGGGGCTCGAACCCACAAACTGTGAGATCATGACCTGAGCTGAAGTCAGACACTTAACTGACTGAGCCACCCATGTGCTCCTGGCAACTTCTTAAACCACAAATTATATCTTGGATACTGACATATTTAAGAATATTGCCAAAGTTATGGTATAATTAGGCTTGAGAAGTCAAAGTTGCCCATATTTTTAATTTCCTGTGGTAGCAATTCATAAATGAAGATTCTGGTGTAAGTGCTAAGAGTATGGACTTTTGTTTTGCAAAGTTTCTTTAAACTTGAAGAGACAACCAGAAGGTTCTGAGTTCATCCACCGAGTTTCAGCCAGAATGGCTTTCAAATTGTCACATGGCTCATTTAGGCAATTAAAACATTGTAATTGTCCTATTAAAGGTCTAGAAGTATGCATTTACCTCACAAGTATTATAAACAGGAATACTAGTTAAGTTTTATGGAACGATTTAATGGGAAAAATGTAGAATGATAAAACCCACATTTGTAGAATGCTTGTTATATATCCCAGGCAATTTATATCACCTCATATTTTTGTCATAAAGATTAAGTAAATTAATAGAAAATACATACACATGCCTTGCATATGTGTTATCTATTTATAATATCAATTATTAATTATAAAAAAGTAATAGGTGGGAGAGCCTTAATTTGAAATCTGTTTGAATTTGAATTCCTGCCTGACCTCTATGTCCATTCTGCTTTTCATTGAGCTTTTCTGATTTTCACATGTAAAGAATCAGGATGGTCCAAACAGGTCACTAGGGCCTCCCTGTTAGTGATCCTTCAAAACAACCTTTTTTATGGTTTTTATTTTATTTTGTTTAAAAAAAATTTTTTTTCAACGTTTATTTATTTTTGGGACAGAGAGAGACAGAGCATGAACGGGGGAGGGGCAGAGAGAGAGGGAGACACAGAATCGGAAACAGGCTCCAGGCTCTGAGCCATCAGCCCAGAGCCTGACGCGGGGCTCGAACTCACGGACCGCGAGATCGTGACCTGGCTGAAGTCGGACGCTTAACCGACTGCGCCACCCAGGCACCCCTGGTTTTTATTTTTATTTAATTGGAAAGTTCTAAATTTTACTTCCAATATAGTTCACATACAGTGTTATATTAGTTTCAGATGTAAATATGGTGATTCAATAATTCTATACATTACTCAGTGCTCATCATGATAAGTGTACTCTTAATCCCCATCACTATTACACACTTCCCCGTTCCTTTCTTCCCTCTGGTAACCATCAGTTTGTTCTCTATAGTTAAGGGTCTGTTTCATGGTTTGTCATTTTTTACTTTTGTTCATAAGTTTTGTTTATTAAATTCCACATGAGTGAAATCACATGGTATGTGTCTTTCTCTGACTTACTTTGCTTAGCATTATACTTTCTAGCTCCATCCACGTTGCAAACGGCAAGATTTTATTCTTTTTTTATGGCTGAATACTATTCTTTGTGTGTGTGTACGTACAACATCTTTATTCATCTTTCAGTGGACACAGGTTCCTTCTAGAATTTGATTATTGTAAATAATGCTGCAGTAAACACAAGGGTGCATGTATCCTTTTGAATTAGTATTTTGATATTCTTTGGGTAAATGCCCCATAGTGGAATTACCGAATCATATGGTATTTCTATTTTTAATGTTTTGAGGACCCTCCATACAGTTTTCCACAGTGACTGCCAGTTTGCATTCCCACCAACCAGTGCATGGGAGTTCCTTTCTCTCATATCCTTGCCAACCCTTGTCGATTCTTGAGTTTTTGGTTTTAGCCATTCTAATAGGTGTGAGGTAATATCTCATTGTAGTTTTGATTTGTATTTCCTGATGATGAGTGATGTTGAGCATCTTTTCATGTGTCTGTTGGCTATCTGTATGTCTACTTTGGAGAAATGTCTGTTCCTGTTCAAAAAAAAAAAAAAATCAACAACAAACACAATAGACCTTGGGAATAGAAGTTGGCTTGTGACGACTTACCAGACTATCAGGATGCCTTTCAGTGGTCACTGAATTTACACCAAACTACCTACTACCTACACTTTCTCAATTTCTTCTGTAAAATGGGGATGATGACAATACCAACCCTAGATTTATTGGAAGGAGGAAATGAGATACTGCATGTAAATTGCTGAGCACAAAGCTTGGCATATAACAAGCACTCAGTAAAGTTTAACTGTTACTGTTGCATTGAGGACTGTGTATCATATAACTGTATTGGCTGTGAGTGCTCACTTGTGGCCTAACTGAATCCTATGTCCCAAACTTGATGCTATACTTCGGGAACTAATCTTCTTATTGTACCTTGACACTCCTCTTCTTATTTTCTGGCAATCCACTTGCCCCATCCATTTTGTTTAAGTTTTTTTTTTTAATGTAGCTATGTTTTAAAAAGATTTGTTAGCTTAAATTCTGTGATAAGCAACAAAATAAATGACAATAATCAACGTTAATATTTTAGCAGCTTCTCCCATTTTTTCAATGCTTTTACAGTTTATATAATTAGGATCATAGGTTACATATTGATTTGTTTTCTGTATTTTTAATTAACAGTATTTTCTAACCATTTCCTACAGCATTAAAAGTATGAAAACTTTTATCACTTGTATGCTTTTTCGCTGTACATCATTTTTATTACTTGTATACTTCTTAAGAGTCTGTGTATGAGTGTGTCCTTTTTTATTTAAGCATTTCTCGTTGTTAGACTTGTTGATTATCTCCAGGTTTGATCAGTATAAATAATACTGAAGTAAATATTTGAATAAGCCTTTATTTGATTTCTGATGATTACTTCCAGATACATTTCTATGTATGTGATTATGGATTAAGTAACTAAGCATTCTGGGGAAAAAAAAAGGAACCAAGCATTTTGTACTTTAATGGTTTACAATCTAATAACTAAAATTGGGAGAAAATTTCTTTTAAAAATGCAGCAATGGTTTTTAAAGTGCTCTGTGACCTCTTTGGGGTTACTATTGAGACGGCAAGAGCTTTACACTGATGGTAACCTTTTTCATGTCCCTTTCTTTCTGACAGCAAGTGAAATTTGTTATTTAATAACAAGGATGCATTTCAAAATATCAGGCTTGACAAAAAAATTAAGTTACGTGTTCTTGCTTCATTTTATAATATATCTATTTTGAGCACTCATATACTAGATACCATGTTTATTTATTTTTTTTAATGTTTATTTTTGAGAGAGAGAGAGAGAGAGAGAGAGAGAGTGTGTGTGTGTGTGTGTGTGTGTGTGTGAGAACAGGGGAGGGACAGAGAGAGAGAGAGACACCGAATCTGAAACAGGCTCCAGGCTCTGAGCTGTCAGCATGGAGTCTGACACAGGGCTCACACTCATGAACTGTGAGATCATGACCTGAGCTAAAGTTGGACACTTAAGCAACTGAGCCACCCAGATGCCCCAAGATACCATATTTAATAAATAGTTTAAAATTAAATTACAATCCTCTGATTAAATTTAATATTAGTGAAGAAAGGTAGTTGGAGGAAGGTGGTTTTAGGAACTTTTTGGTAAGTCAGGTGAAGAATATTTTACTGACTTTACAACTATTACCAAAATTCTTAGAAGAAAGTATGGAAAGATATTTAGCTATTGTTTCAAGTATAGAGAGAACATTACACCCTTTTCACTCTACCCATTTCCATAAAGGGTTTGGATGTCAGATGGAGCCAGACTTCAGAGAGGAAAGAAAATATCTGTGGCACAGATAGAATGTTTTGGAATCTTCTTGGCAGCTTTATAAGAGTGTGGGAAGGAGAAAGTCCAGGGAACCAGGTGAGCAATAGACTGCAATGTGCCTCTTCCTTGTAAATCTCCCATCTCCATCCTATGAACTCAGAAATCTCATCAATTCATGAATGCTTGCTTGCAAGTTTTACATCGTTCTTAACATGTGAGAATGGGCTTAGCTTCGTGCTGAGGTTGACATGTGGATTGAGGCAACCCTGAAAGACGAGTGAAAACTCTTGAAAGAGACTAGCACCCAAGAAGAGTGAAAACTCGGTGATGACTCCTAGGGGCAGGAATTTGACGAAGAGGAAAGGTTGGAATACGAACCTTCACCAACTGTGGAATTTGGGGGCATGAGATTTTACTTGTACCCGTGGGTCATGGAGGCCTCAGTTTGAAGGCTTGGCTATAGGAGTTTTCAAGAACATTGCAGAGATGGTAGGATAAGCCCGACTTTTCATGTTGTATGGAACAGAATCCCTGACGGATTGGCTACATAGTGCCAAGTAAAGTCCCCACACTGGATATGCATCAGGTCTATCGCTAGAAATACAAACTTCTGGATACATAGGGTTAGGGTTTGGTCATTCCACTTTGCTATCAGATTCCAGGTAAGTTATCAGGCAATAAAGTGATGAATGTCTTGCCCTTTATTCATATGTCCTGGATCTGACAAATGTTTGGACTGTACTTCAATAGGAATAGGGGAAGGGCAGGTATGAGTGATAGACCTCACACATATTGAGGTCTATATTGTGCCATGTAGTAGAACGAGGGCAAAAAAAATTTTTTTTCTAATCACAAGAGGTGTGTGAATGGAAATATAGTTTGGTGGAGATAAAATAGAAGATGTTGAAATGGTAAAGTTGTAATTATGATACATGAAATAGGATACTTATATTACATAAATTTGTATGTACTGCTCGCACAGAAATCATCAAAGTGATGGATTACCCATCTTAAAATATCTTGGCATTGATTTTTAGGCACATATATTTGTATATTTTTCTAGGTTTTTTTTCTTTCTTTCAGAAGTTGCCTTTTCTGCTATTTATTTTGCCTTTCTGTAAGTATCATTTTAATGTCTTGCTATTTAGGAAACAAACTAGTGGTAGATTTAATTTTGATGATCAGATTAGTTAATGTTTTTATATATGTCTTTATCAGACTTAATTCTGTGTTCACACCAAGTGACAACTCAAGACTGTGAGAATATTCTATTGGCTATGAGGTTTTTTTGCTTTAATTGCAGCTGAGTTAATCTGTAGAATTTAGCAATTATACTGCCGTCTATCTTAAGGGTTTATAACACTAGTATAGAATAAGCAAATAGCATAAAACACTTGTACCTGTGTGTGCTTCTGAGTTTTATTGGTAATAAAAAAAAAAAAAAAGGCATGCTGACTTTTGTGCTTGGGAACAGAATCTGTTTCTAACCTTTGCTATTAACAGGAAGTGGGAGAGGTGAAATGAGGCCTGGTTTTGTGGCTGGGCCAGAGCACTCTGTGTTCCTAAGAGTGGCATTTAGGTTTCATGTCTGTCTAGCTTCTTGCTCCTTGGAATAGCTGGCCTTTGAAGTCCTAAAAACATAGATTGGTAATGAGCAACATAAAGTCAGGAGTGGGCAAATATTTGGAAAATCCAAGCTCTGAGAATAGCCAGTCTAGAATAATTTGGCTTAGACTGTTACAACTGCAGTTTCCTTTCCCACCTACATTATGAAATTTTTCTAATATAATGGTATAAATTTCCCAAATAAGAATAATTGAGAAGTCTCAACTTCACTTCTATTTTCAGGTAGAGTGATTGCTGTATTTATTTTTAAATTGTAGGATGGCATTAACTTGCTGTCTAGAGTATTAAAGGAAAATCCAGCCCCTGAAGTGCCTAGTTTTGCAGGTAGAAGTGGAATCAGAAAAAGGAATTCTAAAGTAAATTTTTGGTTATATACTACATACCTTTGAATGAAAGTTATTAACCTTTTATTATAATATATACAGTGTCCTGTTTTAGAAAATATTCTCTGCCAGAAAACTCACATAATTTATTACTTATTTCCACCAAGGTCCTGTTCTAAAAATATTTCTATTTTTATTTTTTAATTTTTTAAATAATTTTTAAAGTTTATTTATTTTGACAGAGACCGACAGAATGCTAGCCGGGGAGGGGCAGGGAGAGAGACAGAAACCCAAGCAGGCTCTGCAGAGTCAGCACAGAGCCGGATGTGGGGCTCGAGCTCACAAACTGCGATCATGACCTGAGCCGAAATCAAGAATTGGATGCTTAACCAACTGAGCCACCCTGGTGCCCCTAAAAATGTAATTTTTGTTTTGTTTTGTTTTGTTTTGTTTTGTTTTGTTTTGTTTTAGAGGATGGACATGACAGTAGCTCCATCTAAGCTTAGGTGAATACTGGAGAATATCCCATTTACCAATGCTCTACTGTCTCTTCCTTTAAGAAAATAAAAATAGGCAAATTTTGCTAAATGGTCCCAAAGGGAGGACATACATGTGTGTGCTTTTATATATTTAGGAATATGTTAATTTTATTAAAATTTTTTTAAGTTTATTTAATTTTGAGAGAGAGAGAGAGAGAGAACAAGCAAGCAAGCAGGAGAGGAGCAGAGAGAGACGGAGACACAGAATCCGAAGCAGGCTCCAGGCTCCAAGCTGTCAGCACAAAGCCCAATGCGAGGCTCAAACTCACGGACTGTGAGATCATGACCTGAGCTGAAGTCGGACACTTAACTGACTGAGCCACCCAGACACCCCAGGAATATATTAATTTTAAAAGGCAATCTGAGTTATTAGCATATTTATCTCTTGCCTTGGAGACTGTTCTTAAAACTACGAAGATTATTTAGTTCCAATTACTATAGACTTTTGAAATCTGATTTGATATTCTATTATTTACCTTTTAAAAACTTACATTTATAGTTGTGACTGTCAAAATATAACACATGTATAATTTTTGGAGAAGGTAATTTTATAATACTGATACCTTTATCTAATCTGTTATAATTATGTAACAGTGATAGTTTAAAATTTCAGTTGCCTGATAATTAGACTTGGGATACTAGAAATCACTAGAATGCATAGCTTGGGTTGATTTTGGTTATGTTTGGTTTTACACAGTAGCAAATTATAATGCCAATCTCTATACTCAGGTCTCTGAAAAAACAATGTGGCCTTTCATTTATGAAAATGTATTTAACATATTTATCACATTTATACACATTTATAAAATATACAGAGGAAATCTACATACATTTTAAAATAGAACTCTATAAATATTTGTATCATCCTAGATAAGAAAATTACAAAAATAATGGCAATTAGATGTCACATGTCTGTTAGGAGCTCAGTTTTTTTCCCCCAAAAGATTCCTCCCTTCCTTAGACACAATGTACACACTTTCATATATGCACTCATAAGCCTGTATCTGCCTTGGTTGACTTCTTTCTGGAGACTTTAATCCCGAAATGTTTCATAGCACACATACAGCTAAGATTAAAGTGTTCTTTTTAAGAGCACACTTTTCATAATGCCTTGAACGTGTTTTCCTGTGGCAGAGGGAAACAACCTCTCATGCACCTGGACAAACAAAGGTGTTCCTTCAAAAACAGACTTTCAGAATCATTAATTCTGGTTTAGAAGTAATTATAAAGGTTAAGTGGACTCTCATGCGGAAGGCTTTAGAGCTGGTTAGTGGCCCATCTGTGGTTTGCCTCTCCCTTGTTTACATCTTCCCCATGCCATCTACATTACTGTGTCTCCTCTTCAAAGTTGAATTCCCCTTTGCAGCAAGGGGGGCAAAGACAGCCTTCCAGCCTCTTCTAGCCTCCCGGTGGGATGCGGGGCCCACTCACTGAGATAAACACTTGGGCTGAAACACATCCTGAGGTAAGGCGAGTGATTGGTACGGGTTGGGAGAAGGGTGGGTTTGTTAATTCATTTGAGTCCTAAAGATGTAGAAAGAACAGAGAGTACACGAGAGTACAAATAGCAATAACCAGGTGGGAAATCAGTAGTGGGTTCACTGCTGATTGGAGTGGAGTCGCTCTGTTTTAGTGTGAGGTTGAAGAGGTAGCAATGTCTTTAAGTGAGGTTGAAGACGTGAAAGTTGGTAAGAGATGATGCAGACTAGTGGGAGAAAGCATTGGATTTTTGTCCTTTCCTTAAAATGTAATCATAAATTCAAAATTAGGAGAAAATAAGTATTACCAGAGTAAAATCCTCAAAGGATAAATTGTTTTTTGCTTGAAATTCTTAGTACTTTTATAGTAATCATATTGGTTCTTACTTGCTGTATTATAGAATGGCTGTACAATAAGGAGGTCAATTCTTGGTTGTTAGGAAGGAAAATGTGGAGATGAGAAAGGAAAAGATAGTAATTAATGGGGACATGAACTGAAACATGGCATTTTGTCTCATATCTGAATGGGGTGGAGGACTCTATATCAGTAGGCCTCTTTTTCTGTCTCATTTTCTCTCTCGTTTCCTTTAGTACTTCTCCTGAATCACAGGTTTTTATTTCAGTAGGAAAATAATTCAATGAATACAACTAGATGAAGAGAAGCATATATGAATTGACTTTCTAAGCAAAAAATTTGGACATATGCATATGAGTTTATTAAAAATCCTATTATTGCAAATTATTAACATGAATTCACCCATGAATCAACAATGAAGTGCTTCTACCCATGCAAAACAGAAGTTGTTTTGGAGGTAGTATGGAATAATGTTTACAGCTACCTTATGGATGATTTATGTTAAAACTGCTATGCATACATGTCAAAATCTCTATTGGAAAATCGTAGAACAAATAAGCAAGTTTCCATCACTCACACTGTAGATTGAATCAAACAGCTAATGACAAAGTTTGATAAATATTAGTAATGTTTATAATTAGAAAGTAAAGAAGCAGAATATCAACAATAGAACAGCCATCTCAAGACAGTGGATTACTATGTAATGACAGAATTCCATCAATTGTGGCCTGCACGTTCTGCTCTGTCTGCTTGAATGGCATAGCCACACACTTCAAAGCCAAGTGAGGGCTCAGTGTGCTCAGGAAATTCTGATGGCATGCTGCTAGTTTTACTGGTTATATAGCTCTTAGTTTTAGGTAAAAAATGGTGCTCTGTGAAATCCCTGTGTCATTCATCTTAAACAACTAACAAAAGAACATATTTTAGATAACCTTACGTTAGCGGGAACGCACATGGGTTGCCAAAAATATTGAATACTTAAAATCCAGGTCAGTTCCTGGATTGGTTTGGTGACCAATAATGGGTGGTGGCAATGCATGTTTCTGAGAGTATTTTTTATTTGTAACCCCTGAATATGTTGGGGACATATATAAAGTTAGTGGACTTCTTTCCATTAGAAGATGGGTGCTAATGAAGTTGAGTGATTTTTTTTCTTCATACAGTGTTTCTGATTGTCCTATCCACTTCCGCAATTCTCACTGTGCTTCTCTTCTATATTTAAGAGAATATTTCACTTGTTAAAATAAAGCCTCATTGCAATTTACTTAAAAGTTTATTTTTTTTTGCCCTAAGGAATGGTGTAATTTATGAGTTTACATATATGCATGTTTGTATGAATAAATAAATTTATAATATTGATATTTAAATAGAGCTAGCACCTAGGTTGGGCCAGACATTATTCTAAGCACTTTACAGATACTAATTTATACAATCCCTTCAACAGCCCTAAAAGTGACCTTTGTATTTTGGATTCAATATAAAGTTATGCTCAGAATGTCTATGACCAATTTCTGTGTTGTGTATCATGATTCTGTTTATTTATTATCTATTTGATGGAACTAAGACTAGCATAGAGAAATATGAAGATGTTGTATTTTGTTTGTTTTCCAGGTGTCTGGCACAGTACTTACTTTTCTAAGTATGTAAATCCTTGGATTGTGAGTAACTTGTTCAGCCAGCATTCCACAAGATGAGCAAACATTTCTAATAAATTTTAACTTGATAAACAAGCGATGTCTTGCAATACGAGTAGTACATGATGCCGAATGTCACATGATCACAGCTGAGCCAGTGGTTCTTGAAATTCGCTTTGAAATATGAGAACTTTGAAATTATAAACATGTTTCCGGAATGAATTATGCTCACAAACCAAGGTTTTACTGTATTTAGTTAGGATCAAGAGACAGCATAACATCACGATTATGAGCCCCAGTCTGGTCCTGGACTACCTGATTTTGAATCCTGGCTCTGCTTCTTACTGGCTGTGTGGTTTAAGGCAGGCTACTTAAATTGTCCGCACTTTAGTTTCTTCATTTGTTAGATGTATATAATAGAAGCACCTACTTCATAATTTTTATCCACGTAAAATGAGTTAATATTCTTAAAAGCACTCAGAACAGTGGCCAACACATATTAAGTATAAGTAATGGTATACATAAATGTGTTATTTGAATTTTCAGGAGTTCCCCAAAGGAAAAATACTTAAGTCTGTTGAAATTTTAAGACGTAAGAACGGCAACCAGAAGAGATTTTGTAACAAAATGTAGTGGGTTCTCCCAGATTTTTATCTCTGCCTTAGGCAGCTACACGTGTCACTGGCTTCTCTGTTAACTGGAGTAAGTGGTTGCTGGCTCCAAATGTGAACTGAATATGAAAAGTTTCAGTTTGTGAAAAAATCTGGAGGTTTTACTTGACTACAAACTTAGTATGAGCCAACTGTAAGATGCAGCTGCTTAAAGGGAGGGGGAAAGAAAAAGAAAACCATTAAGGCTTTCCTAGGCTGTATAAATAGAAATAGAGTGTCCACATCATGGGAAGTAGGATCTTTGATGTACCTAACACTAGCTAGATCACAGTTGGAATACTGTGTTCTAAGGCACTGTAATTTTAGGTAGGACATTGACAAACTGGAGTGCCAGGGGTCTGGAAATCATGTAGAAAACTGGGGAAGCAGGGATGGGTAGCCTGGAAAAGACCAAAGAGAACTAAAACATTTATCTCCAATTATTGACAAGGTTGCCATTTAAAAAAAAAAAAAAAAAAAAAAAAAAAAAAAAAAAAAAAAAAAAAAAAAAAAGGACACACTTTTGTCTTGCTCTAGAAAGCAAAAGTAGAATCAATACAATGAAAGTTAAATGCACATTTTAACTCAAGGGGGAAATTTTATAACCATCAGTCCAATAACGGGAGTAGTTTGCTGTTGTCCTTTAATAATGGGTACTGATACTGAGTCTTGCAGGAGTGCTGTAAGAATTCCTGTATATGGTCCAAGATTAGATTTGATCACTCACATGTACCCAAATCAAATTGACGTGTTCATATCCTCATTGGGATTGGCTAGTGAAGACCTCTGGAAAATTCATTAAGATTTTAAGGCTGTTATATGATTGCATGGATGGTAAAGATTAGACTTGCTGGCACTATTGGCTATATTTCCCAAAATGAAAACAGTAAAACATGTAATTGGTTCACTTGTATGCAGGTTGGTTTTGAACCCAAGTAAGGCTGCATCAAGGAGCACTGATGATACATTGTTTTCTTAAATTTCACGAATTCTTCTGACTTAGATTTAGTACATTATTAAGAATTTGTTATATGTATGTCAACAAAAATAGTTAGATAAAAGACTAATTGAATATTGTATGATGTTGGGATCTGACCAGAGATCTTGTCCCTGATCTCTAGTTAGTTAGAAAGGTTAAGAAGAGTGGAAATAATGTGTACTTTTGAGTTTTATATGTGAACAGTATTTGAGATTCATACTGGTACATTAAGGATTCTGTTTAAGGATGAGTATGAAAGTACACTACTGGAAAATATAATAGGAAACATCTATGGTATATCCTTGAGAACTGACTTCATGTCTAATAGGAATGTTTCTCTTTTGGTATTTTGTTCTTGCATCTTCAAATATATGCTCTTTGGGTTAGGTATGTGCTAGATCTTAGCATTCCTTTAAAACTCATCTCATCAAAATATTTGCCTTTATTGTATTAATAGTGCCTAGTTTCAGTGATTTGTTATAATTTCTTTGAAAAAGCAATAAAGTAGACTTAGTAATTTTATAGTTTTCTCATAGAAGACAGATAATTTTAACCAACAGAGTGTGAGGGAGGGAAGGAGGGAGGGGCAGAAAGAGAGGGAGACACAGAATCTGAAGCAGGATCCAGGCTCTGAGCTGTCAGCATGGAGCCTGATGTGGGGCTCAAACCCACGAACCATGAAATCATGACCTGAGCTGAAGTTGGATGCTTAACCAACTGAGCCACCCAAGCACCCCAGAAGACAGATATTTTAAAATTTTATTTAATAAATTTAACCTTATAATGTACGCATTTCCACATAGGATGGAATAAAAAGTAAAGGTGATCTAAATAAAGAATTAAAAGGCACATTCACATATTTTTTGCAGTACTAGATAATAGGAGTTTGCTGTGATCCAGAATATACTGTCATCCTCCCAGACTATCCAAATTAATAAAGAATTTCTTAGTCTTCTTTGAAACAGGAGTGGGTACAGCTGAGAAATTGTTTCTACGTTTCTGGTTCTGGTCACATCTATGCTAAAGTCTGAATTACTAGGACTTGGTGAGGGACTATGCAGTTAGTTAATCCCTGTCCTCCATATAGAATTTTTCTTCCTGTTGTAATCCTGTTGTGAAGACACATGACAAATCAAACCACCCTGGTATGAATGTTTATTTCAATTTTTGATACATTTACAAAACATAGATAAGAACATGAAAGGTAGATATAATTGTAATGTTTATTTATTGTAATCTATAAGTTTTGGAGGTTTTTTTAAAAATTCCAAAGCATGGGACTGGGTATGTGCAAAAGTAGGGAGATGATTGTGCATTCAAGTGTTCGGGTTGCAAATTATTTCCTTTGTTCGTCTACTTCAAAAGTAGTCAAATGAACGCCATCAAAAGAGGCTTAATTACTGGAATATTTTCTTAAACACCCTTATATTAACATATTGTCATCTGTAAAGTGAAATATCATCTGTAACGGAGATTTGTGGAATATGTCTACTGTAAATAACATTGATGTTATGAATCTTGATCTTGTCTATCCTTTTCTTATAATTCTACCATGCAAATTCTCAATTAGGACCTCTGAGGAAAATGACTTCTATTGATAGTATAAATAAGCATTTCACTAAGTAATGGTTTTGGGTGTAGTTAAGTTCTGTTGCTTAATATTGCCTTTAATGAACATAGACCAGAAAAATAGCGTACATAGGTTTGACTTCTGATTTCTTTCTTTCTTTTCTTCAAATGGTTACTTTTTGGCTTTTTTATCTTACTTTTAATTCTTGTCTCAAATTGTTCCCTGGTACAGTGCTGCAATGGACAGCCCTTTTTTTTTTTTTTTTAAATCGTTAAAGATATGAGAAAATATGTCTATGGGCCTTTGGAGGTGAGGAACATTTTGGATGTAAGAGTGTTGGGTTGTAAACACTGTATTGGCCACGTCTGTGTTTATGAAGCTTTTTCCTAAGTCGAGCAATCTTCAGTCAGCTAACCATAAGACTGTCCTAAGTAATGTAATGGGATCACCTTCAATGAAGCAAATGAACACTTTACTGAGCACCTGCTACAGCCAAAACTCTTTGGGAGACAGGGATTGTAAAAGAGAATGTTGATGTATTTAGATTTGGTCGTGAGAGTATATATACTTTTTATAGTTAGTGTTGATGTTTTTTTTTTTTTTCTTTTATCTCCCATCATTTCAGTTTCTCATTTTGTTTCAAATACCGAAGCATCAAATCCATGTTTCATATATCCTAGACACTGGTTGTCTATGTTTTCCCAGCATCCACCCAGCACCCAAATGCCAACATTTGCTGCATTTTGCCCTATGGCTTTAGACTTGAACTCCAGAATGCCCCCAAATGTTTTAAAAATTTATTTGTGTACATTTTCAAAATACCCTTCCTTGGAGGTCTCAGTTTTATGTGAGCTGTAGTTAAACTCTTTTTTCCATGACTTGTAGCATATGGTATTTAACTGTTTGCTAGTGTCACTTTCTCAAGTAAACATATTTGTACAAAAGTATTTTAAGAGAACAGTACACTTAATAAAAGGGTCTCCTCTAAGGTGACTCTATTGCTTAGACTTGGGTTTAAAAATTAAAATATATGTGGCTTCACACACTATTTCATTATCTTCCAAAGTTCGTCATATCTGATCTCTGGGAAAGAATCAGCATTAAAACTTTTTAAAGCCAGAATAATCTTTCTTACATTTCATCCTGAGATAATTGTTCCTAACAGAAGAGAATCAAATCCATTGACATTGTGGCCAGCCACTATCAACCTTGCATTAAAAAAAAAAAATACAAAAAAACAAAAACAAACAAAAACCACCAAAAACCCATCTATTGCATATGATTTGAAAATATAATCAAACATAAATCTAGGAATAGGAATTCTCTGACCTAATAGAGTATAAATTGCTTTCCATAAATTGTACCCTTAGTGCCTTTTTCATTTCGAATATTATTCACTGAATTCTTCCATCTTTTACCTCAACCACGTTATCACAAAGAAAGGACCTCTAGACTTTTTCAATTCTGTTAGCCCTGTAATAACAATACTAATATTGGAATACATATTCACTATTCTAATTGTGGCTTCTCAGAGTGCAATTGTGGGAAGTGTTAGGCATGCTAGCTGAATCATAAACACAGCTGCAAACATCTAGAGCGTGATTATTGATGCCATTTGTAAATCAGAGATGTTCGTCACAGAATAATTTGGAGACTTGCCCCAAATCACGTGGATAATCAGTGGTCGGGTCATGATCATAGCCCAGCTATTCTAGTACTGGGGTTCATTGCTTTTCCCAGGAAATCAGGGGATCATACCCAATGTGCCATAATCAAATAAATTTGCAGACTCTGATCTTTTCATCCATAAAAAACTCCACAAAACAAAAATTTCAAGACGTGGGGAAGGAAATATCAATAGTAGTAGTATCTGTGATTCCAATTTAGTGACTCAAATACTCAAGGGGACTGTTTGTGTTTGTGCTTACGTGATAAGTAGCAAAATGGTAGTGTGGCTAGTGTGGGTTTTCTTGTGGGTTTTGGCTTGAGACAGAACTGGACTAAATCTTGGCTCTGCAAGTTACTAGGATTGTGGCCTTGGATAAGCCACTTAAACTACTGAAGCCCTGGTTTCTTCATCTACAGAATATGAAATGGATGTCATGGCCTTATTGCAATGTTTTGATAAGTTAGAGATGCTGTACATAAACCACCTAACACAGTTCATGGAGCTGTGTGTATGCGCACACACACACACACACCAACACACCAATATCTCCTGAAAGGGTAAAAGGAAGTGATTATTTAACCCCTCTCAATATTTAAAGTTATTTGTTAAAGTTCTGAAATTGTGAGGCAATTTTAGCAGAGGCATATATGATGATCAGAACGCCATAGATAATTATTAGTCCTTCAGCCAAGTATTTTTAAGTACAGGAGTTTTCACCTTCAAGAAAATCAAAGAAACAGTAGAGATTACTAGAACATCTGGAGAAGTGATAGTGTCATTCATTTTGAAATTCTTAATATAATTCCTTAGCTACTACCAAGAATCTGGGATTTTTTTTCCTACATGAAAACGTTGATGTACTGTTTAGAAAGATGGTATTTTGCTTAAACACCATTTCAGTGTCTTCAGTAAAGGGCGGACACTGATTGCTTTGGAAGATGATGTGAACATTTAATCTTGAACACAGGTCTGATTTTGAGGCTTGGAAAGTAGAACCTGGTTAAATCGTTTCAAATAAGGAAACCTTTTGAAAAGCTACTAGTTTAGGAAATTTATTTTCCAGATGCTCAAACATTGCACAGGATGAACCACTTAACAATATAGGAGAAAACTAGTAATTCCTGTATGTCAAAATTTCAGTTATGAATGCTGCTCATTCTGGCATCACTCCGGATTTCTTCCGTGCACCTTGTATAAGTTATCTCATGCACTTGGCAGGATCATCCTGCATAGTTTGAAAAGCATCAAAAGCTGCTAGAATACTGTTACTGAACATCCAGGTGTTCTGAATCCTAGTGAGTGCTTTCCAGCCCTGCTTTCGTAAAAACGGATGTCCCAGTGGTCTCTGTGTGTCTAAGCACCAATAGCTCTTGACCAGGCAGGGTTATGCTGATCTGAAGGTGCTTTGGGCTCAAGACCCTGGTAGCTAGAGGCATCCCATAGCGGACATTAATATTCTTGGCTTACTTGCATTTTCTGTCAATGGCTCATCAAAATGCTGTTTGACATGAAACGAGTGTTCCCTATAGCTCCCTCTAATGGGCCTGGCAAACATTGCAGTCTGTCTTAGGGAAACCGGGTCTGTTAATTGGAAGGGTGCTTAACTAGTAAGCCATTCTTCATACCTGCTTCTATTTCTTCTTTAAGAAAAGAGCAAATTATCTGAGAAGGAGAAGAAAACAGGCATGTATTTTAGTTTAAGTTACTGTAAAAATATGAGTGGGTTTTGGGACCCTTCACTGTCTTGATGCTCTTGAAAATAAGCTGAAAGTAAACCCTACACTGATATAATTTGATTAATCTATTACCTTGGGCAAAAATTCTGGAAAACTACTTTAAAAGATATGAAGAAGAGGACCCTCTTGCTGAAAGCTTAGAAAATGGTGTTTATACCAACTATTAGTGAATAAAGAGAACACAATTGAAAACTTTTATGATGAAAATTTGTTATAGTGAGAAGATTCTCTTAGGTTTTGTGTTTTTTGCCACCTCCCTTAATACATCTGAGCTTAGGCACACATACACAGAGACCCCCTGGAAAGACGTCTGTCTTCAATAAAACTTTGAATGCAACAAATGAATGCTTCACCTTGTTCTCTTTTATGTCATGGAGGTACCCCTTCCAGGGAGGAAGGAAGCACTCATGATTCTTGATGTAGCAAATTCACAACCTATATCCTGCAGGAAAATGTATTTTTTTTAATCAAGGAAGTTTTTGCTAATATTAATAATTTGATACAATCCCCTAGTTCTTGAGAAATACCATGGCTTTATTGAGCTTCTGTATTTTAACATGTTTTTCTTTTGTCTGAAGGAAAGTTGTCCACTTTGTTTTAGGGATAAATTACCCAGTTTTTTTTTTTTTAATTCTTTGTTCTGGGGTCTGGTTGCATTACTTTACTTTGCTACAGGAGACCAAAAACAAAGCACTATACTGAAAGAAAGATCTGTAAAACTCTGGAAGTGAGCAAAGTTGAAATGGGTGACTGCATAGAAATTTAGCGTTTTATTCTCAAGTACAGTACTTTAACATAAACAGGTCCCTGTCGTATATGTAAGCATTGGCTGCTCTCTGGATCCCTGGGCACTTCCATTCCCTACTTTAATATGTATAACCACAACTTCACTGAACTTAAAAGAATTGTGTTTTAGTGAAGGTAATATTTATGGGCTTTCTGTTATTCTGTGGAGAGGGAGACGTTTCATGGGAAAATTACCTTAAATCCATGTTCTTGTCCAGGACTACAGCTGACCCACCCCTTGGCTCCAAGCAAGGCATTCTTTCTATGCCACAGTTACTGCCATAATATTTAAATATTCTGGATTCACTGGAAGATTCTTTTTTTAAATATCTCTATTATGTCCTTTTTATTTTTTATTTATTTTTTTTTCTATTGTATCCTTTTAGTTTTCAGTCATCCTATCTCCCTCAGATTGTCTCACTGGTGGGACATTACCATCCTAATACAAAGTTTGCATATTTGTTTGTCATTCTGTAATTCTGTCTAAACAGGTTGATTTTATGTTTTGAAAGTAAAAGACACAGAATGGGATAAAGCTGTGTAAGGAGATTCTCTGCATAGCTAAGTCTGGCTCTTTACACATAAGCACCATGTTCACATAAGCATAATGAATGAGCCTCAAATGTTAGAATTTCTGAAAACAGTTTCTTCATAAAGGTTGATAACATGACTTTTGTTGTTGTTCACTGCAAGTACTGTTCTGCCACGTTGGTTCATGGGGAGGAAGAAAAGTTTCTCATCATTTGAGAGGAGGAGAGGAGGATGCTGTATATGAGAGGGGTAGGAGAAGATTTTATTGGGTCCATGACCTTAAAGTAACTTACTTACCTTTTTTTTTGTGTGTGTGTGTGTGTTTATCTTTTGAGAGAGAGAGCGTGCACACATGCATGAGGACTGAAGAGGGCAGAGGGTGTGGGAGGGGGTGGAGAGAGAATCCCAAGTAGGCTCCAGGCTGTCAGCTCAGAGTCTGAGGCAGGCTTGATCCCACGGAACTGTGAGATCATGATCTGAGCCAAAATCGGGTTTGACGCTCAGCCACCCACGTGCCCCAATTTACCTGCCTTTTATGAAACTATTTCTTTATGCTTAAGACAAGGACATTTGAATTGCTGTGAGGATTACTTTAAATCAGATGGGTTAAGTGTTAGCACACTGTGCCTGTCAGATAGTGACTGGTAAGGGGAAAAACAAAATGCCACTGCTATTAACTGTACATGCAGTTATAATATGTCTAGATTTTCCATGGTATCAGATTATACTTCAGTTCTTTGAAATTCACTGGGAGAGCATAAAATAGACTGATAGAAATCATGAAGTCAAAGACAATCTATGTGCCTTATCTTTTCAGTTGTTTATGACCTTTTGAAAGAAAATGTGTTTGTTTCATACATTAGATTAATGATACATCATACAACTGTGGTAAAGTTCCTAGGTTTCTGTTAGCCAAGAGTTAAATTAAGGTTCTAGATTGACTGGCCTGGTTATCTGACTTCAGGTATTAACCTGTGTGCACTTTTAAAACGCACAGTTAAAAGCATGATTTCTTTTTTCTTCACAAATCTTTTACAAAAAGCTACGATAATATGCTGATGTTGATGAAACATTTGAATTAGAAAAGATGCTTTTACTTACAGGTGAACATAAGACCTCAGGTGGTTAAATGATTTGCCCAAAGTCACATGGACCTGGTTCTAATTTCTCAGTTCACCAAATATGTAGGTACTCTTTCCAAAAAGCAAACTTCTCCGAACATCTATCGAATTTTCACTGTTTCCCGGATTATATGTGATTCTTGGAATTTTTTAAATTTTTTAATGCTAATTTTTGAGAGACAGAGAGACACAGCACGAGTGGTGGAGGGACAGAGAGAGAATGGCACAGAATCTGAAGCAGGTTCCAGGCCCTGAGCTGTCAGCACAGAGCCCGACTCGGAGCTCAAACCCAAGAGCTGTGAGATCATGACCTGAGCCGAAGTCAGATGCTTAACTGACTGAGCCACCCAGGCGCCCCGATGCTTGGAAACTTCTTAAAGAAAACAAAAAGGAAGAGGTTCAGTTATTTTTCTCTTCTTCCCTTTTTCTATGTCACTGTAAAAAATCCAGAAAGTCTGAGGTTCTTTGCTGAGAAGCTAGCATCTGATTAATGGAATCTGTAATGACTCCAAGAGTTAAGGAGAAGTTTCCGATCAGGTTGTCATTTGTATTTATTCCTAAACCAGGGGTCAGTCAGGTTTTTAGTGCTTGTGGAAGGAGAATCTGCTAGACTGAAATAAAAAGTCATCCAAAATGGTTTACAAAGATGGGTCTGCTGCTGAGATCTCTCATAGTGACAGGGAGCAGATCTGGTCTAGATAGTCCTGGGAATGTGGGGGTGCAAATGTACTAAGATTCACAAAAGTAAATGTATCTAATTGGGTATGTACTTTTAAGGGGAGGTGATTATAATTTGCAGTGATAATGGGAAAAGAAGTGAAATTGGTCACAGGGAGGACCAGGGGATCTCTCACATAATGACCAGTATAACGATCTGAAAAGTTAACCACCCCCCCCCCCCCCCCCCCCGTTAGCAAATGTCCTGGCAAATACAGATGAGGGCATTGTCTTTCCACGTCACTGCCAGAGTAAAGAAATGAAAAAGGGGGAGTGAAAGGGTATCATGGTGGGTTAAAGAAGGAAGTCTTGATTCAGCGTCTTGGGTAGAAGCAGTGTACTTCATTTCAGACACTTCCTCATCAATGTGATATAGAGGTCTTCAGTGTCTATAAAAGACCAGCTGTCAGGTGGAGACTTATTTAGCTGTGAGATGTGTACTCAAGGCCCAAGACCTTCTAGTTTTGCAGCAGTGTCCATAGTCAGAAACACTTGGTAAGGTGTCTTCCAGTGGGAGGGTAGAGTGGTCTTCCTCTGATGAGGCTTCTAGAATACCCAGTCGCCAGGCTCTAGATTGTGACCAACAGGATCCTTGAATTGGGATCTGGGAAAGCTTCTTTATTTAATATGTTAATGATAAGCTCGAGTATAAGACCTAACAGTAACTGGTTATGCCAGCATGAGACAAGAAGGCATCAACAGAAGGTTGTATACCAATAGACACTGGTCAGCTGGAGACTATTTCATGTGGAGTGAGTTTATGTTTCCCAAAGTGGGTACTGCAAACAGCAAGACCAAAGGCAATACCTTAGGTCAGAGAGTTCAGTGGTTTCAGCAAGTTTTGAGATTCTAAGTTTGTGGATCTGATTAGTTCTCTTGATCTTATGTGATGACTGAGGGTGGTAGGGACAGTGATAATTATAAGAAATTTTTGAGATTTTCATTAAGGTTTATATGATTTTCCCAGTGAAGTAGGTGCCTTGATCACTGGAAATTATACTCCAAGTATACTACTCTAAGGACATCAGTCTTGCAGCAGGGGACAGCTTCAATCCCTCATTTAAAAGTGATTTTAAATGCACTGTGGTTAGTGAAGGAATGTAAAAAATGACAAAATGGGGTTTGCTAGGGAGCCTGGAAGAACTGAGTGGCTTTCTTGGGTTTTCCATAACTCCAAATATTTGTTTAATTTACAGTCATTAGTTACCCATCTTCATTTCTCCAGTTCAGGAGCAGACTGTTAGTACCACAGGGACATCAGGATGGCAAAAATCTGGCAATGAGGGGTCACGTTTTGCAGATGCAGAATGGACTTCATACACGTGTTCCACAATCTTTATAGATGTCTGTTGCTGCTACCTTTGCAGCAAAGTCAGCTGGTACATTTCCCTGATACTCTGGTTCCATCTTTTTAGTGTGAGCCTCAGTTTTGATGACAGCAATTTCAGAAGGTAAGAGAATAGCAGCTAGAAGATTGTTTACTTGTTGCCCAAAGGCGTCCCAGAGGATGTCAGAAAATCCCTTTTGTTCCCATAACATCCCAGAATCAGAGGTGACCCCAAAGGTATGCTGGATATCAGTATAAACTTTATCCATTTGTCTGATAATTGCATGCTTATATCAAATTAATAATTGTCTTTCTGATAAACTGGCATGCTCCAGTAAGGTCATGGAGCTCTGCTTGTTGGGCAGGTTAACTTTGTGCAAGGTCTCTTCTTTTGAGTAGTTCATATTGGGTGGTAATAATATTATCAGCTTGAACATTTCCTTTTTCATTTCTACAGTATGACCCATCAGCAAAAAGATTAGATCAGAATTAGTTAAAGGAGTGTCTTGTAAATCAGGACATGGTGTCACAGAATGGAACATTATTACCTCGCTGTCATGCTTTCCTTTGTCAGGCAGGGGTAGTAAATTAGCAGAATTAAGGACATAGCGACATTTAAGATTAAGGATGTTGTGACATTAAGATTATGTGGCATTATAGGAAGTTAGTCTACTTACAGAGAAACGTTGAGTCAGTTCAGTGTTAAGGAGACTTTGGACAGTGTGTGCAGTCTGCAAATATTTCCTAGCGTTAGATCTGGTGAGGCATCCAGTAATTTTGCATCTGAAGTTATAATCTTGAGACAGGTGGGAAAGACACACACAACTAAGTCAAGTTGTATGCTGTAATAGTCAATAGACCTATGTTTATTACCATGGTCTTGCGTGAGCTTGATCGCAGGGCTTGGTTATCTCTTTGGTACACAAAGTGAAAGGCTTTGAATAGTTAGGTAGCCCTAGGGCAGATAGTTCATGCAGTATTTGAGTCTTATAAAAGTGTGTGTATGCTTGTCTTCCAAAGAAGGGGTTCAGAGACTGAAATTTTAGTAAGTCTATAGGGTGGGGAAGCTAATAGAGAAAAGTTAGGAACCCATAGTTTGTAATAACCAGTCAAGCCATGAAGCTGTTGCTTAGTTGTGGGTCTAGGGAATTCTTGATTAGCTTAATTCTTTTTGGAAACAGCTGAATTTTTTCAGCACTTAGATCATGACCTAGGTAAGTAACAGTGTCTAGAGATAATTATAATTTTTCCTTAGAGACGTTGTGTCCTTTTTCAGCTAACTGTTGTAGCAAATAAATGGAATCTTTTATGAATGCCCCTTTGGTAACTGAGCACAGCAAAAGATTATCTACATATTGTACAAGCATCATTTTTCTAGGGAGCTGGAGGGTGCTTAAATCTCGGTGGAGTACTGAAGAGAAATAAGAAGGGGCCCCAGTGAACCGTTGAGGCATGACTGTCCAGGTATAGCATCAGTTGTTCAAAGTAAAGGTAATTAGATATGGACTGTTGGGATCTACAGGGATGTTGAAAAAGGCCAAACCAAGGTCTGCAACAGTGAACCATTTTGAGTCTGGTGGAACCTGTGACAGAAGCGTGTTCAGGTTTGGAAAGACTGGGAAATGGGGTATAGTCTTAATAGTTCTCAAATCCTGGGCAGATCACCATCCCATCCATTAGGTTTCTGGACTGGCAAGATCAGCTTGTTACAGGGACGAGTGCAGGGAATAATTTGCTTTGCATGGCCTCAGGCTTGAATGGATCTTGAGGTAATATAAGTTTAGTATCTGAATCTCTACATATTCTGTACTTCTCATTCTTCCAATGTCAGTTTTGGAAATAGCCACAGATTTTCGGGTACCTTGATTAAATTCAGGCACTTTTGTTGAAGTTTTTCCTCTTCTAGGTCAAGGACAGACTAAGGAACATATAAGAGCAGGTTTGGGTTGGTCAGGAAACTCTAAGGAGAGGTCTCCATTGGAGCAAAATGTATTAGCCCTTTTAATTTAGAAAGGCAGACCTTACCTAACTGATTGGTTGGGCTGTATGACATAGCAAAAATGAATGTGTTTTAGTAAAAGGTTGCAGAATTATTTGTACTGGTTGAGGTAAAAATTCTCTCTGAGCTTTATTAGATACCCCCACTATGGAAACTTCCTTTTTGCTCCAAGCCATTTGTTGTCCTAGGGGGGTAAGGCTTAAGGTAGAAAGCATAGCTCCAATAAAATTTAGCAAGGCTCCCATTAATTTTAATTTTAGTTTCCCCTTGACTGTTTAAGGAAATTGTTGGTAACTTTTTACTGAACAACTCCGAGAGCCCTGTCAGCTGTGGGAGGGGCCCAGTGGGGTTCCCTCCTTTGGAAATAAGTATGAGGACATTTGAGAAGTATTCGCATAGGACTTTTGAGGAAGATCTCTTTTTCTGTGTCCCAGTTGATTACAGCTAAGACCTCCATCTTTGGATGGCCATTTTGATGATGGACCCCTAGAGGGGGTCCCCGTAAGGCCCAGGTGTTGTTTTGGGTCTCTGGCCTTGTAGCCGTAAAGCTAATAGCTTGGAAAGTTTTTGTTTGCAGTCTTGTTCCAGTGTCCTTTCAAAATGCTCAGCTGTAGTCATGAGTCCCCAAGCTGGTGACCTCCCAGCCTATTTCATGCCTTTTCTATCAATTCACTAATCTCAGGAGATAATCCATTTACAGAGCAGGCAGCTGGAGCAGGCTGGGTGACCTTATTTATTGTATGGAACCCTGAATACCATAGAAAATGGGCTTCCAAAGGAGCTTTAAATTCTGCCACAGATTCATTTTCTGTTTGTTTGCAAGTCTGTTTAATAGACCAGTCAGTACAAGCAGGAAATACTCAAGGAATGGTTTGTAAAAGTTTAGCTGCTATCTGGCAAGCTTTCTTTTTCTCTGAGAGAGTCCCTGAGAGGTTGAAAACCAAGGAGCTCAAATACCATCTTCAGGGTTTTGCCATCTTCTTGTATCCCTTTTTGGGCTCTAGCAGGTCCTAGCAATGTGCTGATAAAGATCTGGCAGCCAAATCTAGGCCCCAATCATGACTAAATTCTTCAAAAACACTTTTTGGTTCTTCCCTAGATTTAGGAAATGCTTTTAGTTTCAGGAAATTCTTTTAACTGTGGACCTGAGTTTAGTCTTTGACCAAGGGGTGAAGGATACCTGGGGAGGTTCATTGCAACACTGGGTAGTTTTATTTTGAAAGGTAACTGTCTAATAGTCTCTTCAGAGTGGAAAGGCCGTTCAGCCCTGGAATGAGTAAAGCATGGGTACTCAAGTAAAGAAGGATAGAAGGGAGCAGTAGGAGTTCTGTCAATCCTGTCATTTTTCTGTTTAGGTACTTCTTGTGTCTTGAATTTTTTTCATTTGCCTTTTGTAACAATGCTTTTAATGAAGCTGTTTTGCAATCTTGAAGCCTTTTGGAAGCTTCTGCATACTAATTAAAGTCGGCATCCTATTCTGTTTGTTCAACTTGGGACCCCTTGCTTTCAAGTGCATTTCTTAAATGAACCATCTTCTCTAATTGGAACATTCCCCTTAATGGCCGTTGTAATTGTAGGTTATATTTAGTAAAATTTTGCCATTTAGCATTGGTAGGTATCTGCAGCTATTGGGACTATAGTTACAAGCCAAGTGTGCCAGAAGGTGGCCCTACCCACCCTTTGCATATAAAACATCCCATTTCTTTTTGCTACATCTTTGGGTTTCCCACA